>NW_005371333.1:27503-57375 GCF_000412655.1 Myotis brandtii
ACCCTGAAGGGGCTGTGGCCAGCCTGCAAACAGCCCTCAGCCCCTCACCCATGCTGGCCAGGCACCCCAGTGGGGATCTCCACCCTGAAGGGGCTGTGGCCAGCCTGCAAACAGCCATCAGCCCCTCACTCAGGCTGTCCAGGCACCCCAGTGGGATCCCCACCCTGATCTTGGACACCCTTCAGGGCAAACCAGCCGGCCCCCACCCATGCACCAGGCCTCTATCCTATATAATAAAAGGGCAATATGCAAATTGACCCTAACAGCAGAATGACTGGTCACTATGACACACACTGACCACCAGGGGGCAGATGCTCAATGCAGGAGCTGCCCCCTGGAGGTCAGTGTGCTCCCACAGGGGGAGCTCTGCTCAGCCACAAGCCAGGCTGACGGCTGCCAGTACAGTGGTGGTGGTGGGAGCCTCTCCTGCTTCCTCAGCAGCGCTAAGGATGTCCGACTGCAGTTTAGGCCTGCTCCCTGCTGGCAAGTGGACATCCCCTGAGGGCTCCTGGGCTGCCAGAGGGATGTCTGACTGCCAGCTTAGGCCCAATCCCCCAGGGAGCGGGCCTAAGCCAGCAGGTGGTCATCCCCCGAGGGGTCCCAGAGTGTGAGAGGGCACAGGCCGGGCTGAGGGACCCCCCCTGAGTGCACAAAATTTTGTGCACTGGGCCTCTAGTTTACAAATAAAAAGGTTGGCTTGAGGGCTGTATATAGTTTACTGACCTCTGTTGTATATGTAACATGTTCTTTTTCTCTCGTTGCTTTTAAGTTTCTCTTTATCACTTAAAAACATTTTTTTTTTCAATTACATTTGCCAGACATTAGTTTTAGGTGTACAACATAGCAATTAGACATCATAGAACTTAGGAAGTGACCACCCCAGTAAGTCTGTTACCCACCTGGCACCATATATAGTTATTACATTATATTCCCTATGCTGTACTTTAAATCCATGTGGCTGTTTTATATCTGGCTTTGTACATCTTCATCTCTTCCCCATTTTTACTCTATCATTGTTTTTAATTAACTTATGATGTGCCTTGGTATGGTTTTGTTTATTCTGCTGGGGTGTTGAGCTTCTTGGATTTTCCATTTCTTTATTGTGTTCATGTTTTTCTTTATAGTACTATAAGCTGCTAGTTTGTCCTTCCTTTCCATAATTTCCTGAATCTGTTTCTATTGATTGGTTTTTCCCTTGGGTAGGAGTTATATTTTCCTCCTTTGAATTCTGATAGTTTTTTTTATCAGATGCTAGATATGGTGAATTTTACTTTCTTAAATGCTGCGTTTATTGTATTCCTTTTGAGTGTTGGAGTTTGTTCTCCATGAAGTTAAGTTAGTTACGAATGAGTTTGATTCTTTCAAGGATTGCCTTTAATCTTTGTTGGATGTAAACAATCAGCCTTTATTCTAGGGCTAATTTAGCTCCACTAGATAAAACAAGAAACACAAGATACAACCCAGGGTAAAAGGGGAGACTAAGAAAATTTGTTCAGTTAGTATAACTCTTGAGCATAGTGAAAAGTGAGCAGGAATTAGATAATTTAAAGCAGGCAGGGAAAAGTTGGGTTAGGGGTATGGCAGGCTCTACTGAGACTTGCATGTGTAAAAAGCCTAGAGATGGGAAGTACATCATGTCATTTGAACAAGAACTATGTAAGGCTCAGTATGACTGAAGGAGGACAGAAAGGAAAGAATGAAAAAGATGAAGCCTGTAAAGCAAACAGAGATTAAACTAGTATAGCAAATAAATTTGTTAAGAACCATGTTTCTCAACCATGCAGAACACTACCTACAAGTTTAACAAAGCAAGAACTTTTTGTTGTTGTAGGAATCATGTTTGGAATTCAAAAGCATAAGTGAAATAGATTATAGACATTGAATTTCATAAAATTTATTGCAAGCCTTTATTAATATGCAATTTGTCTTTTGCTCACATTTTTCATTTACTTACGACTGTCCCTCTATTATAGCATTGATAGGTTCAAAAGTTGGAGTTCTGAAGACTTATAATCTGTCTTATTTTCTTTATCCACAAAGAGATAAGGCCAAAGGTAGGAATCCACTTACAGGGCTGGTATAAGTTAAAAAGACAAATATCTACCAGTATCCAGCACATGGTAGACACTCAATGTTAACCTCCTTGGATAAAAGCCTAGGAAACAAATCTTTTTTTCTAGCCTAAAAGTTCTCAATCCAGGCTGCACATTAAAATCACATGAAAAACTTCCCAAAAATATGAATGCCCAATCTTTATATAATTTAATAGGTCTGGGTGGAGCCTGGGTATGGTATTAATTTTAAAAGCTTTTAAAGTGATTCTAACATGAATGCAAGGTTTAAAACCACTGACCTAGCCAAGAAAGGCTAACCTTTTCATCCTTCTGAAATCAAGATGTATGTGTGCATGTGCGCGTGTGTGTGTCTCACACAAAACAAAAACTAAACCATGAGCTCTGTTAAGAAAAAAAAAAACAACTGCAGGCCATAGCTGACACGGATGAGAGCTGGCAACACACTTGGCTGACTTCTTAGATTCTATTTTTAATGTTACATCCACACTGGTTATGTAACATTGGGGCTAAAGGTTTTACATAACAAATCCCTTTGAATTTGTAAACAAAGTAAAGATTTACAAAAATCTTTAATTCATTTCTTTAAAAAAATATTTCTATAGCAAAATTTCTTCTTATACGGGAAAGCTGCAGTTTCTTTACAAGTTCAAGTTTAATTTTTTTAAAAGCACTGTTTACTCTTATCTATGTTTTTTAAAAATTCCCCACTTATTTTGAGGTTCATTCACTTCCAGAGGACTCTATAAGAAAATTAACTTAGTAAAAACAAAATGAAGCTAACACTATGATGATATATGGCAGTTGGGTAAATGTTTATGTGTGTGAACAACTTAAATTTTAGACTTACTTTTTTAACTTGGGAAAACCTTTAACTCAAATTTCCTTGCTGTTGCACTTTAACCTCTTAGTTACAGGATCACTTTTACCTTACTCCTCTAGAAGATGTTACTTACTATTTTTTTATATATATATTATTTCAGACAGAAAGAGAGAAGGGGAGGGAAATAGAAACATCAATGGAGAGAATCACTGATTGGCTGCCTCCTGCATGCCACCTACTGGGCATGTGCCCTGACCAGCAATCGACTGTGACCTCCTGGTTCATTGGTGGATGCTCAACCACTGAGCCACACCGGCCAGGCACTGAGTTATTAATAGTTAACGTTTCCCAATAAATTTTCATAAAATGTGAATTTTCCTTCTATACTTCAAAAATATTTAGTTTTAGAAGTCTAAACTCTTTAGAAAATACAAGATTAAAGTATGTACAAAGTAGAGCATTCTTATGAGAAAAGATACTATACATAAATGTGCACGGTGTTTCCTCTGAAATATTCATTTAAAAAAATCCTCTTTGTATAGAGTATATTATGTGAAGTACACATACATAGAAAAAGATGTACTAATATTTAAGAAGTAGGACAAAGTACATAACATCAAAATTACTGATTTCCAGTAAGATCTTTGTACTGGACTAGACCAATTTGGTTTTCCTTAAACTGTGCTGGGCACAAAAACATTCAACACTGTTTATAAGAGGTTAGGAAAAAGTTTGTAAAGATGTAGCATATGAAATGACAACTATTTTTACAAATAACATTGCCATAAAAAGAACAGAAATGAGAACATAGATTTTAGTTGAAAGACTTACTTTTGAAATATTTTTGTTCTTTCCCAAATGAGTTAAAATATAATAGGTATTTTGAACCTGTCACAAAGTCCCCGATAGCTAGACATTGGGAGGGACCTTTACTTCTATAGCCAAAGCATTCTTCTGTTATCTTACAGCATTGAGACAAAAGTCAGGGTCTCTAGCCCACCACTGCCCCACTTCCCTGATTATTCAGCGGGAAGAGAGGTGGTGAGAAGATACTTGAATGGAGAATGAGCGGATTCCCTTCAACTTGAGCTGGGTGTGTCATGAGTCAGAGTTGCACAGGCACCTGTTTTGTGGATGGGTTACAAGTGCTTGAATGACTGACCACATCACATTTTTCTTCTTTGAAAATCTCTCTGGAAAAAAACCCCTACTTTTCTCAATGAGTCAATAAAGATCTTTAAAAGGACAGACTTAGGTTTCTAGTTTTTCATTTTGGTCAGTAGTGAGGCCTAATAAGCTTTTTAAAGCAGCTTCATAAACTGATTACCTTGGACTGAACTAAAGAGAGATAGCAATAGTACTCTAGCCAGCCTTTAGAGCCAGGCCTTATAACATTTGCAAGAGGCAGAAGAAAGTACAAAGGCTAGGAATATGGCAGGAAGTTAAAACCAAAACTGACAAATAAAACTGCAAGTAACAAGGATGCTAATTACTGCCTGAGGAATAAGTAGATCATGGCAGTCTTTAGTATTAGCTTATTTAAGTTCAGTTGGGTGCGTTTTTTAATGAAGCTTCTGGTTACCCTAGTTCCAAGTCTTCCATAGACATAACACTTTAAATTCAGCAAATAACGTTACTATATTTTTAATCTTAAAAGGAAGTCTTTAATTTCAAGTCTTTGGTATTAGAAATAAGTTATCAGAATAGTTTTAGTATTACATACCTAGAATTTCATTTTTTGTTATCATTTTGAAAATTCAATACATATTACCTTGGCATAAAATCCTTAAATGACTTGAGATTCATAGATAAAACTGTGTATAGGTCTAATTGTGTGTTTTTTTTCCAAACTTTAATTCATGATACAAATAGAAAGCAAGCAAGAACCCCAAATATTTTCCATATTCTAATTGTTTTTTAAGGAAGTTTCTAGAAGCAGCTGAGTCCAATATCAGTCCTCCAATTACTAAATGACTACCAATTTCAGTGAATGCTGAGACTGATGTAACTTGATTATAAATCATTATCTAATCTGTGGATAAGTGAGCACATAGGATAGCTTAGAAATTCACCATTAGGACAAGAAGCAGCCCACAGGAAAAAAAGTGCAATTAAAAAACCTCCTGGCTCATTCATTTATAAGGAAATTTTGATTAATACTGTAAAGAATTTCCAGTTACTAACTAATCCAGTCAGTTTTCCAAATCTTCCTGGTGACTGGAAATAGAAGTGGGAGGTAGTGAGTGGAAGGAAGATGAGAAGTGTGTGTTTAATCACTACCATTAAAAGCATGGGAAAAAGATAAACCCCCAAACACCAAAGAACATTCTTTCCTTAAAATGTTTTCAAAATAAATGAGACCAATCTCCAGAACAATGTACAACCATGGATAAGTTAACACCTTTAGGACGGGGGGCAATGGGATAACTCGTGAACACTGTATAATCAAGTCTCAGGAGAACTGACTTGTTTCAGTTTCCTGGCAGAAGGAAATGTGGGATGGTAGGATCTGACATTTTAGCATATCTGAAATGATGAAATAGACACAATGGTGCAAAACATCACTTAAATGAAAAAAGAAAACCAAAGGTACAACTCTAAATATATGTTCTCAATGTTTAATATTCTGAGGATTAAGTAACAAAATCAAAAAAGATTTTTTTACTTGACTACGTTTATTTTCTATGAATTCTTCTTCTAAGAGTTAAAAACAATCACACTTATCGTTTTAGGACCATCAGATTTTTACTTCAGGAAAATCTAATAATACCTTTCAAAAAAGTTATAATTTTAATGTTAGCACAAAAAAATCACTTCCTAACATTTCATTTTAAAAAAGCTTTCCCGCAGCCAGAGATTCCTACTTTTTAATTACAGTACTGCAAGGCACATACAGAACTCACCTCCTTCAAAACACACAGAAGAGGGACTCCCTGAAATAGAATTTTTAAATCCCTAAACAATTAGAAATACTATAAAGTTAGCAATTTGTAGGTAAAAATGTTGCTCCTATAGGATCATGCACTTTTTCGTAAAATCAATTCATCATGTATAAATAATTCCTTTAAAAACATTTGTACTTCAAATGCAGATAGTGATGCTGAAGACAGCATTAAACAAGCCTGACAAGTACTACAGCTTGATAAATTTTATGTTATTGCCTTCATTAGAGACCCTTATCATCTCTCATATTTTCAAAGATTTAAATTTAATAATGGGATAACTACACAGGAAATAAGGGATTTTCTTTTTTTTCAAACAATATTTCCTTCACCTCTAACATAATTCTTTTATGAAGGATGCTAAATGAATTAAAATTTTTGTTCAGTAAAACTGAGGATAGGAGCATTTAAATGCTTCTACTAAATTTAATGCAGCTTAATTAGGGACCAGGTATATATTTTCCTTTGAAAATTTTTGGTCAAGCATGTCTAACCATAAAAGCAAATGGAATTTTAAGAGGTAGATTTTTTTTCCCCATGATGCATTTTGTTAATAAATGTATTGTTAAGAAAATAAAAACAAGCACTGAGTGTGTTTTCTTAAAGTATAAGGGTCTAATGAAAAGAAAAATAAAAGATAGCTATGATACTTATTACAGTCTGACATTTTAACAGTCAAAGTATTAGGTGTTTTGTGACCAGTGCATTTTGGACTCTCTCAGGATCAAAATACGAGTCTGCTGACTGTATTAAATCCTCCTCCACCCCCTCCACCAGTTGGTCCACAGCTTCCTGGCGGGTCATTGTCATCAAATCCATTTGGTCGAAATGAACAGGAGGCAGAGGCAGCTTGTAGGGCCCGGGCTCGAGCATTCAACTCTTGTTCCTAAAATTAAAAATAATTTTAATGAAGTTATAATCCTAAATACAATGGATGGATATATCACCTGTATAAATATTTTAAAGCTGCCTTAATCCTTAATAAGCATCCTTCAAATCTTAGTAACTTTAAAAATACTGACTACACTAATCCTTTCCAAATCTTACTACAGTAAAGTACACAATCACAGATGGAGCAAACTTGATAGAGAAGAAAATCTTGGTGTAACGTCTACAAAATGACAGATCCAAAAGGCTGTTTGTTTCAGTATCAGACTATACAGAGGAGGAAACTGAAGCCCACAGTCCAAAATTTTTCTATATTTCAGTTCATCCCCAAGAACTTTCAAAATACAGTAATACCCATCAACACGTAAGAACCGATTTTTTTTCTAATATACAGCATGCAGAATTAAAGATTATGACAATGGATTATCCACTCTCTAACAATTTTGGAAGTGAGTGATTACAATAAAAGGTACAAATAATGAAAGAAAGCTGGATTTTTAATACCCTTTTCTTAGAGTATTTCTCAGTAAGTAAAACATCTCAAAACACAGCTAAGGAAAATGGAGCCTATCTTCTTACAGTAACACTGAAAACTTTTCTCTACTAGACCATCAACAATTTTATCAGGAATTATATTTATCTATGTGCCAGACACATAGGTGCTCAATAAATATTAATGACCTCAAAGTTAGAACACTATTTGATACTTATCCACAAAAGGAGAAAAAGTGAATATGGCAAATTCATTTGGCAAGTTCTAAAACTGGTCTCTAAAAACTGGCACCAACTCCTTGGAAGATGTAAACTATTCTGGCATGTGCCCATTTTTCTGGGAAAGGGCCTACAACTTTCAAATGAGGTCAATGTCACTCACCCAGGTCTAAAAGCCACTGTGGTAGCAAAACCCTTAATCTGTTAGGCATAATCAGCCTCAAGAACTTTCAAAATACAGTTAACATTAATAACAAAAACTGTACTGTATCCAAATTTAACTTAAAGCCCAGTTATTTTGCTCCATCTGGCACGGTAGTATTATATATTTTTTTGCTTTAAAAAGCTTGCCAATCTGAGATTGAAGATGAAATTTAGAATTGCACAACACTGAAAAGCTAAATGAAAGTACATAACTCTCTTCCATTATAGGGACAATTAAACAATAATGAATGGCACTCAAATACTGTAGTCAGGGGTAAATGGCAAGATAGAGAAAATCACTTAGAGCAGTGGTTCTCAACCTTCCTAATGCCACGACCCTTTAATACAGTTCCTCATGTTGTGGTGACCCCCAACCATAAAATTATTTTCGTTGCTACTTCATAACTGTAATTTTGCTACTGTTATGAATCGTAATGTAAATATCTGATATGCAGGATGTATTTAGGTGACCCCTGTGAAAGGGTCGTTCGACCCCAAAAGGGGTCGTGACCCACAGGTTGAGAACCGCTGACTTAGAGCCAGGCTGCAATATAAGTAGTTATTACAGTTATAAGAGTTTTTGGCATTCCTATCACAGAAATTAGAGTAGTTTCTCATCTTTTCAAAATCCATGTCCCTCCTTTGATAAATATTTCACCCAATCACTGATATATAAATAATATACATATTTCCAAAAATCAAGATTGCACTGGGTCATATTTTCTGTATTTTATATTATAGAAAATTTCTACTTCAACCTAAACCTTTTACCCTCACTCCACCTCTTTAATCTTTAAGAATCATGATGCTAAAAAAAAAAAAACCGAAAAGAATCGTGATGCTTAATATCCAGTGCTTATTTGGACATGGTTGAATACATTATATTCTCTGGATTACAAGCCTTCTGACTGGATGTGAGAATCCTGTTTGTAAATCAATTCTAACAAATATTCTAGAGTTTCTAATTTTTTCTGAAAAATGTATTGTTTTTGTCACTAGTACACTGCATACTCCTTTAAGAATGTATCATGTATCTTTAAGTATTTTATAATATAGTAAATGTCAAAACTTTTTGAGAAGCATTCCTTCTAAAACTCAGTAAAATCAGTACTATAGTGGCCCATTTCTTCTCATACTATCTGTACCTTTTAGTTTTAGGAGCTTCAAACATAAAAGTTTTAGAAACTTATTTAAGCTCATAAAATCACTTGGATTATCCAATTAATACACTTACAACCTCATATATAATTTACTGTTGGTCCTTTATATTAATAGCAACTTGGCAGGCTTCAAAGAAAAATATTTTGAACAAGATCTTTATTAACTTTAAAGTAATAAATCACTAACTCCTTGCAAAAAGTGTATTTATAAGTAAATTCAGCTTATATGAAACCTTTATTCCATGACTTTTCTTTACTAATTGTTATTTTTTCTCCTTGGTTTTATTGCTCAGATCCTTAAGTAATACAAATATCCTGTCTTTATATTTTCTAGCTTTTAGTGTCCTTTGTTATCTACCTGAATGTCAATAAATAGCTCTTAAAATACTTACACAAAGGTCTAAAAGGAACAAACACCAAATTTAGCAGCTGTTTCCCCTGGTAAGTGG
This sequence comes from Myotis brandtii, assembly GCF_000412655.1. Taxonomy (NCBI): domain Eukaryota; kingdom Metazoa; phylum Chordata; class Mammalia; order Chiroptera; family Vespertilionidae; genus Myotis; species Myotis brandtii. The sequence continues at coordinate 36,753 of NW_005371333.1, forward strand.
GACTAAAGGGAAGAGGGGAGATACTACCATTTTATTAAACTCTCTAGTGTTTTATAATAATCACATCTTGTGTAATTAAAAATAGGTAAGGTCTTCTATACTGCATCAAGATACTACCATTTTATTAAACTCTCTAGTGTAATTAAAAATAGGTAAGGTCTTCTATACTGCATCTAACTTCAATTTTTCATAATTCATAACATTAGAAAGTAACGCAACTTAGTTATATAGGTTGAACTCATTTCATATAAACCCAGACTCAAATTTCAGAATTATCACTCTGTAAATTCCTTGGAAAATGTAGAAGCTGGATTTCAAAGTTAGGGTGCTCATTTAACTACCTGTCAATTGTTTAACTACTTTCCACAAATGATGAAGTTTATATTTCCAACTTACCTGTAAATATAGTTTATTGTCTTTTGTTATAGCATCCATAAGTTCTTTCTGTAGAGGTGGGTCTCCATTTACCCAGAGTCCACTGGTTGAATTATTACCACTCAAACCATTAGTGCTGCTCTGTTTTCTATACAAAAGCACATAAGCTGTGTCCTTTGGAAATCTACTCGTAATTTTCTGGACTGACTGAAATGAAGTAAACGTCACTCTGCTGTCATTAAATAAAAACCATTCTTTTGACATTTCCTTGTTTTCTAAATCCTGTTCAATAACTGCACTAGGACTATCTCTTGTTAGTAAATGACTCTGGGAGGAAGCTAATGCCAGAGTTTCAGACTGGTGGCACATCTGGTATGAGGACTCTGTACCTGTGATGTTTCTGGCATAAGAGTAGTAATGCCCACTTTCAGAGGATACACCAGAGTGAACGACAACAGAACTTAATAGATAGGGCACCAAAATGGGACAGCAAGCTTCTTCAGTCCCCGAAGGCTTTAATTTTTTAGCTAGGTTTTCACTAATATCAGTGAAGTCAACATCTATAGACCAACTTTCTGACAATGAAGAGAAAGAAGTAGTTCTTTTAACTGGCAACTCCAAAACCAGTGGCAGTGACACATTGTCTAAAATTTTTCTTCTCACGTGATACTTCTGATCATATGAAAATCTTAGGAGAGTAAGAATAAGGTATTCAGGTTCCTCCGTGATTTGCATAGTTTTCTCGGCATTCTGCAAAGAGGCACAGTTTTCACAATAATACTGGTTGTCTCCTGTAAGAATCTCTGGAGCCAAAAAATAATTTAGTAAGTCAGTTACTGAAGGTGTGGCTTCACCTCCTGGCTTCTGAGGTACATCTTTATTAACAAAAATCTTGCTAGATTCACTAGGGACAGACGTGTTTTCAGTACAGCAAAACTCATCAGGAGGGCTGCCTAGCATTCTTTCATTCATAACTGAGTCATAGACAAAGGTAGCCGCTGCTGGATTATAAATTCCTGGTTCTTCTGAAGGACCAGGACAGGCTCCCAGTAGACCACCATCTGGTGTACTGAGCGACGATGCTGGATCTTGAAAAGACAAGCTGTCCATAGAAGAGGAAGGACAAAAGGCAAGGGAAAGATCTGTAAAGGCTTCTACTTTTTGTGAGGTACTCCTGCAGTTCAAACAACATATGTGAGTTCGTAGTTTTCCTCCAAACATTTTTTCTATCAAAGTCTTCTCACCATCATTTGTGTAAGGGGTCTCTGTCAGTGCAGCTGCCTTACTGGCTACTTCCTGTAAAGACGTTTCAATGCATCCCAGACTTTCAGAAGGCTTGTGTGAGGACTGAACTTTCAAGATTTTTTCTTCTTCATGGAGCCTGCAGGGGAGTATATCATTACACAGCTACTTCACTTACATTTAAATGTCATTTCTATTACAAAATATTGGTGGTTTATAAAGACAGGCCAATTATTTTTTTTATCAAATATATAATGTTTAACTTAAAAAAGCAAGCTTCTCCTCTTCTAATCAAGAGGAATTCTGAACAGTTTGACAATGTAGATTAGAAGAGAAGCTACAGGCTATGTCTACACTGTATTTCATTACACTTTCTTTATACTATTTTATAGCACTTATTACGTTACAGTTAATTGCATATTCTCATTAACTGTCTTGTTTCTTTGTCTCAGGATCCCTTTGTACTCTTAAAAATAACTGAGGAGCCCAAGAGCTTTCATTTATGTGGTTACATCTATCCAAAACTGAGATTAAAAGTAATAATATATACTTAAAAATAATAAACCCATTACTTATTAATATAAACTGTTTTCCTGAAAAATAGTTATATTTCATAAAAAAAAAATTTAGTGAATAGAATGGCACTGTTTTACATTTTGCATATATTTCAAGTATTTGGCTTAATAGAAGACAGCTGGATCCTCATGTCTGCTCTGTACTCAATCTAATAGTATATGTTGTTTTGGATGAAGTATACGAAGAAAATCTGGCCTCAACTACATATACAGATATATAGCTAGAAAAGAAAGACCCCTGAAAGTGTTTTAGAAACACTTAAGGGTCCTCATACCACACTTTGAGAACAGCTGGTCTAAAGTAAAAAAACCCCAAATTAATTATAAAAGAACACTTAAAAATATATTGCAAAAACACTTGAAATATACATATTTTAAGGCTAAAAACAACATTATGTAGAAATAATCTGTTATGAAAGAACACAATTCAAATCATAACTTTAAAAACACTTTTTACCTAGTCCTGACTGGGTGGCTCAGTTGGTTGGAGCATTGTCCCTTAACCAAAAAGGTTGGGGGTTTGATAACCGGTCAGGGCACATACCTGGGTTGTGAGTCTGAATCCTAGTCAGGCTACCTGTAGAAAGCAGCTGATCAATGTTTCTCTCTCACATCATTACATCCATGTCTTTTTTCTCTCCCTTCCTCTCTCTAAACATATCCTCGGGTGATGATTAAATATATATATGTACTTTTTACCTGTCTAGCAGAAATCTGAGGTATTCAGAACAGTCTTGCTGTGATCTGGGGGTAAACCATGGAGGTCTGGAAGCCTCAAAGAATATCCGAGGTGCATATGCTTCTCGCTTTTGATATCAGTAGAGAAAATACAAGAAAATGATTTTCACACTATGAACTAAAAACTGAAATCTTACTATATATTGAATAAAGATAATTTTTAAAAATTACATTGAGCTTAACCTTTACGCTAAGCCAGTGATGGCAAACCTATGACATGCGTGTAAGGTGACATGCGAACTCATTTTTTTGGTTGATTTTTCTTTGTTAAATGCATTTAAATATATAAAATAAATATCAAAAATATAAGTCTTTGTTTTACTATGGTTGCAAATATCAAAAAATTTCTATATGTGACATGGCACCAGAGTTAAGTTAGGGTTTTTCAAAATGCTGACACGCCGAGCTCAAAAGGTTCACCATCACTGCTCTAAGCTGTCAAACATGTGGGCAAATAAACTAGTTGGAAATAGATTTAGATAACCATCAGTCATAACTTCTCATTCTGTGGATGAGATTTAAGATATAGAGCAGGGATGAGGAATATCCGGCTCGAGGGCCATAGAAGGCCTGTGAAATCATTTGGTCTGGCCCTGACAAGGCATTGGGGGTGAGTTAATTAAGTGTCTGACCAAATATAGCAGGCTAATTTTTAAGCTGATCATTTTGTTTGGCCTGCAAGTGATGTTATAAATATCCAAAATGGCCCTTGGCAGAAAAAGGTTCCCCACCCTTGATCTAGAGAAACTGTGACTTGCTCAAGGTCAGACATTATATCAGGGATTAGACCAAGTCACATCTAACTCTTGGATCCACAAAATTGTTTTATCACTGTGAAAGTCTACCAATTCAGTATCTATAAACTATTAAAATGTATTTTAAAAGGTTTCTTTATGAGACTTTATTTATTAAATAGAAAATAATTACAATAATGGGTCAGCATAATATCCATCTACAAAAATGAAAAGTAGGAGAAATAAATAAAAAACCTAAGAGTATATCCTGATTTTAGGCAGTATCTTTTTAACATTTCTAAGTAGATTTGTTATGCTGGGTGAGATATATATTTTTTCATCAGTTAAAAAGGGCTTACCAAGTTTGTATAATGTGAAGTTTAAAAAATATTATCATAATAACATGAATATTAACATATACACACTACTCACACTCACCTGTGTATGAGCCAAAAAGGCAAAAAGATGCTGTAATTTTTTCATTAATGAATTGCACCCATTTAGATTTAAAGATAATACTTGTCTTCTGAAACTGAAAGAGAATAAAATATACTGATTTTCAGGTAAATGTGTACATACATATGCATTTTTTAAAAGCTAAAAGGAAGTTAGTTCAGGAACGTACCCTCCAAGTAAAACTTCACTTACCAATGGCCTCTTACCTAGCAAAGTTACTAATGAAAATGTAGTGAAGAAGGAAGGGGAGAATGATGGTACCTAAGCACTTACTGTGTGGCCTGGTATGTACTGTCACACCATTCCTATTTTCTGAATTAGCAAGTTGAAATAGATTAATTAATACCCTAAGTAAGCAACTTTTAAATTCTTTCAAGTCTGCATGAAATAAGTAATATCCTGTCATTAAAAGATCCTATAAAGTTAGAGTGGTTTAAAAATGGTAGTATACAATTGGGGGGAAAATGGAGTTAGATAAGATTTTACATCATTACAAGTCCACTTGGGGTATTGAGCTAAATGTGAAATATAAAACTACTGAAGTATTTAAAGAAAAAAGAGAGGGAAAATTTAGAGGAAAATGGCTTCCTGAAATTCAGGCACTATAACTGAAAAATAGCAGAAGTAACTACATAAAATAATAAATTGCAAGTAAATGCCTGCAAATTTGAAGAATGTAACAAAGAATTATCATCCAGATTATATAGAAATCAATATGAAAAAGACCAAACAGAAAGATCCACAAAGGAAAGAATAGAGTATTTAGAAAAGAAACACAAATGAATAGCAACAACAAATAAACAGAAAAAAATCTGCAATGGTCAGCAAAATGCAAATTAAAACAAAAAGACATTTTCACCCAAAATATTTTAAAGATTAAGTACCACTAAAGGTATGGGGTCATTAAGTACAATTATATATTAGTTGGTAGGTAAGTTTAAATAGTCTAGCCTTTCTGGAGACATGCGGGATGTCTTATTCAAAGAATATCCTCTCACAGGCATATGGGCTGAGAGATTCATTATGAGCAAAACAAGCTATTAATAGTCATCAATAGGAGTAAGGTTGAGTGAATTATGGCAGATACTTTACTGAGAACAACACAGTTCTCTCACTGTCCTAATATGGGGATATTCCCAACTCAAACCATTAAAAAATAAAAGCAAGCAGCTAGAAAATATATAAATAAGATTCTCTATTTTTTTTATTGTTGACACTATTATAGATGCTCCCCATTTCCCTCCCCTCTTTGTCCACATGCATTTGTTTTTATACTAGATAAAATCTTGTAATTACAAAAAAGGTCTAGAACACTGCACATAAAACTTAAATTATCTTTGGAAATGGGAATGCCTGATTTTTTTAAATTAAAATTTTTAAATTTTATGTACTTTTACATTCAATTTAAAAAAAAACAACCATAAAGACTTCACATATTACCAAAGAAATAGAATATGCTGTTTGCCTATTCTGAGATGGAATTATTATTGGCCACTGTACAATAGATGAGCTGTTTGAACTGCTATTGCCAGTTATAACTGAATTAGGTCACTCTGCTTTCTCTATCATCTGCAAAGTAAGAGGCTGGATGAGATGACCTCTGGTGGTGAGATACGGTTTCTTTCAGGTTTATGCCTAGTATCACTTGTGTCTAAGCAAACCTGGAAACAAAAGAAAACACTAAACCAAACACAAAACACCTTGCCCTAAACCAGTTTGGCTCAGTGGATAGAGCGTTGGCCTGCGGACTTAAAGGTCCCAGGTTTGATTCTGGTCAAGGGCATTGACCTTGGTTGCAGGTACCTCCCCAGTGGGGGGTGTGCAGGAGGCAGCTGATCGATGTTTCTCTCTCATCGATGTTTCTAGCTCTCTATCCCTCTCCCTTCCTCTCTGTAAAAAATCAATAAAATATATATTAAAAAAAACCAAACACCTTAGGTTTGAGCGTACACATGTACTTTGGAGTCAGGAAATCAAATAAAGCTAACTCTTCACCTTTTAGTTTATGATTCCTCTAGGCAGGCATAAAAAGACTTGGAACTCAACTTGTATATATCTTTAGTCAAGTTCCATGAATCTCTATTGGTGCGGAAGAGAAAAATTCAACCATGTTTTTGCCTTTAGGAAAAGTTTATCATTAATTTGTACCTTTACAGATAGCATTCGCATAGCTAACAACCTCTGGTCTCCTATTTGTTTGGCTGTAAAAGCAATGAATTTAAAAGTAAATCTGTAAGAGGGCAAAGGAACAAGTCTGTTTACACATCTGTTCAATATTAATCAACTTGGGGTGGGAAGCAGAGCTTAAATTTTTAGCAGCAACAAATAAGTTATTGATCTGATAAATAGCAAAATATCTATAAGAAAAAAAAACTAAATAGGACCCCCTCAAAAGATATACTGATTAAAAAAAAATTTATTACTACCCTAGCCAGTTTGGCTCAGTGGATAGAGCGTCGGCCTAAGAACCAAAGGGTCCTGGGTTCGATTCCTGTCAAGGGGACATGCCTCGGTTGCAGGCTCCTCCCAGGCCCAGGCCCTGGTCAGGGCTCATGCAGGAGGTAACCAATCGATGTGTTTCTCTCACTTCGATATTTCTCTCTGTCTTTCCCTCCCTCTTCCACTCTCTCTAAAAATCAATAGAAAAATATCCTCGGGTGAGGATTAAAAAAATAAAATTAAATTAAAGGTCACCACCTTATAGGATAATAACAAATTAGTACTTGAGGACACAAACTCTTAGGCATCAACTCAACTAATCCCTCTGTTACAATAATAAGTATCAAGTCAGAGTAATTCACAAGATTCTAAATGTAATACATAATATAAATATAAAGTAGAATTTACTTAAGTTAATATTTTAATAGTACCTTTCCATTTCTGAATAGGCAATTATATGAAAATATTAATATTTCTGCCATTTATAAGAAGTAATATGAAGACAATCTTACCATTTTGCATTTCATCAGCATGCATCAATTTCTACAGTTAAAATGAAAATAAAAAGGTTCAAATTTAAACTTAATTTAAACTTACTCTGTGGCCATAAACAATGCTTGTATAACACTGTTCATATAACACGTATTTCCTAGATTAATAAGACCAGTTTTCCCAGTTTCAGATTTTCCTGAAAGTCTAGACAAGCAAGATGCCAAAGCATCAGATTGAGAAGTCCAGGCACTTTGATTGAGAATCAATTTAATCTTCTCCTCACTGGGCTTAGGGAAGTCCTATAGATCATAAAGAAGAAAAAAAAAATTTAAAATATACACTATTCTTGTTATTAAATTAACACCATAAATATCCTTCCACTAATACTTAACCTTTTTCCCCTCCCACTTAGTTTTTATAGTACTTGACCAATTGTCAAAAAAAATCAAATCACACTATATGCAAAAATAATTGTCCTAAAATAAAATAAATGAAAATCTCCTAAAGGTAGAGTTTATCAAGCTGAGGAATACTAAAAACCCCCCACACAACAGGAATTCAAGTCACATATGAACTATTCATGTTTCCTATTTATCAGCAAAATGTTTTAAAAATAAAACTGAGATCAGAGAGTATACTGTAGAACTATTCAAAGGCAATAGAATAAGGACCTAAATTAGCACGCAATTCAATAATCTAAACAAACAAATTTCTTTTATATTATATAGTCAAAATAAAGAAAAAATCTCCTTTTCATTCACTATCAATATTTACCCAGTATTAACCTTATAAATAAAATCTCAAAGTAATCATGAAAAATGTTTAACCATATTAAAAATTATTATAAAATACAGATTCTTCTTACCTGCTTTGTGATTTATGAGATAAAATTTTAAGAGTAAGTGATTTCAAACATGAGTAGAGCACTGGAGAGTAAGAACACTTGGTAAAATCATTAGGGCTTTTTGGACTGCTATTATCATCTGGTACTTATACCTTAGAGAACAAATAATTTCTGAAGGAATTTTAATCTCCTGATTTTTTGGAGCTATTAGAAAGTGCTTCCTGGGTTCCGAGTGAGACCCTTGCTTCTTCTGAGCTTATTTCAGTCAACAGAATTTTCAACATGTAAAGCATAATTGCTTTCATCTATAGACATAGTGACATCATAGAGAGAGATTAACACTATCAAATCCATGACAGCTCCTCTACATAAAGACATTTACTTCTGCAAGGGTCAAATGTCAAACCAATGGTATACATTAACAGTGTTGTGTTCTGGGTTCAACCAGTATCATTTTGATTTAACTATATAGTAAAATGTTTTTTACTCATTTCAGATACAGAAGATAATGAGACCTTATATTGTATTTCAGACTTCAAAAAGAAATATCAATAGAACTGATTTATAATGATTTCTGATTAAGTCTGACTGAGGAAAGTTCTCCAATTCTTTTGCTACTCCCTGATCCTTCAGTAAGTTTACTAAGAGAAAAGTATGTTTATTGTGACCTATTCTTCAAAACAAAGAGAATTAGTGCTTTTTAGATCGAACATGTATACAAACTAAAAAACAAGGCAAGTTCACAAATAGTTCAGTAAAGATTCTCTGAAATATGGACATTCATGAACAGTCCATAGCTAAAATGGAATAAAAAACAGCAAAGAAACCAAAATTAAATTGTCTTTAATGAACCCTGATTTTAACGGAATTTTTCAAATAAAAAATGTATTACCATAAGGTAGAAAACTGAGTAGCTGGTTATCATCAAACATCCATCTATCACATCATGGGCTGCACATCCACAAATACTGTTGCAACTATTATCATACCTTTATTGCTTCCAGAATGGGTTCGTAGAGATCTGGAAATCCAGAGTAATGATACATCATACAATGTATCAATTCTGTTAACTGTACTAAGAAGGCTGTACTGGAAGGCAGACCATCACTTCTGAGGGAGTGAACCAAACTGACCACATGAGGAACAATCTGAAGAGAAAGGAAGACAAATATTCCTCAATTAATACAAATTGGCAACAAATTCTCTGGCCTACAAATAGAATTTAATTGTTATACAATCAGCAAATAACTTTTCATATGTTCAGCTACAGACTTTTTCTAAAAAAAAATTAAGAAGTAAAAAATTTCTGGAATATCAAGGTAAATTTAGTTTTCAAAGTCACATGATTTTAATTCCATATAACCACCCCCTCCTCATCTTTATTCTCCATCTAAAATGAAAACTAAAGTCCTAGTCACTGCAGTCTAAAAAATGCCTTCAGTTGAAAAATGTTAGGAACAAACTTAAAAGATACACCTAGAATTAGCATAAGAGCTCCATCTAGTGTGAATTTTAGAACTCTTACTTGGAAGAATTATACACACTTTGTATATTAAAGTTTGCTTCAAGAAAAGTCTTCAAAATAGCTTTAGCATGTATCTAAAATTACAGCTCAGGCTACAGGATTACCTTTCATTTAGATAAGCATAGGGATGATGTCAGATGTTAGCATGGAGATCCTTACAAAATGACACCCATTCCCCTTCTTAAAATAAAGGGAATCCGAAAGTATTGTTTTAAAGGACTGGGGTTAAAAATAAAAGGGAAATCTAAAATGCTTATTGCTCAATAAACATTTAGAAAACTGTTAGTGTTATAAGCACAACAATGTTCTTTCATTATAAAATTAGACTAAAAGTTAATACAGAACTAACATTTTAAGAGGTTATTAATAAACTATTTTGCAGAAATGGCTCAAGCCATTAGTACAGTGCTATACTTGTTCCAACTAAATAATTGTAATCTGATATTAGATATTTATACTTCATATGTAAAAGTATCTTATGTTCTATTTGTAGGACATTTTTCGGGTTGCTAACTAGTAATAAAAGTGAAGTTATAGCTCTAAGGTCTTATCATCAAATAGCATAAACAACAATTATAGTAATATCCCAATCAACTAACTCCCTTTCCTTTCTCCTAAAGAGAATAACCATATTCTTAAATTAACACTGCTATTCCTATTCTGCTCTGTCTGGTTTACACTTATGCTAGAGGTCTTAAATCACATTTTAGCTTTTGCACTACTTTCTTTAATCTTCATCAAAGGTATTATTCTGGTCAGGAAACTACCAGCTTCCAATGATTTCACTCTACTGCTATCACCTCTTCATTTCTAAGCAAATCTGAAGTAGAATTTTACTGCATACCTATCAGATACTCTCTTGCTAAAATAATCAGAAAGCTAAATTTATTTTGTTTCTTCAGAGGTGAAGGGGGAGAGAGAAATGGAAAAGGAGAAAATTATAACAATGATTATTTAATTTACAATTCCAAATACTCCTAGTATAAATTTAGGCTTTGCAATCAAGTAATAAAGTTGTCTACTACTATCTATATATATAAAAGCCTAAGCAACCATCACAAGAGAACGGACAACCGAACAGGCTGCATGGGGCAACCAGGCCATCAGGAGGGTTAGTGAGGGGCAACCAAATGACTGAGCAGCAGGCTGCGTGGGGCGACCAGACCCGCAGGGGGGCAGTTGGGGGCAACCAGGCCGGCAGAGGGGGCAGTGAGGGGAGACCAGGCCAGCAGGGGAGGGTGGCTGTTGGGGGTGACCAGTCCGGCAGTGGGGCAGTAAGGGGCAACCAGGCCACGGGGGGGGGGGGGGGCAGTTAGGGCAACCAGGCAGGCTGGGCAGGGCAGTCGGGGGTGACCAGGCCGGCAGGAATGGCAGTTAGGGGCGATTAGGCAGGAAGGCAGGTGAGCAGTTAGGAGCCAGTGGTCCCGGATTGTGAGAAGGATTGGGCCTAAACCGGCAGTCCGACATCCCCTGAGTGGTCCTGGATTGGAGAGGGTGCAGGCTGGGCTGAGGGAACACCCCCCCCCCCCCATGCCCAAATTTCGTGCACCAGGCCTATAGCATCCTATATAATCAAAATGATCACTGACACAGAAATAAGACTAAGTTCTTAAAGGCATTTTGATATATGTCCATGCAGGCTATTATCTTCCTTCTTATTTTTCTTTTTAAATTCTCATCTGAGGATATGTTTTATTGATTTTTATAGAGAGAAGGGAGAGAAACATCAAATGGTTGCCTCCTGTATGTGCCCCAACCAGAGTTCAGACCCACAACCTTTTGCTGTCCAGTCAGGACTGGTTCTTTTTTTAAAAAATTGATTTCAAAGAGGGAAGGAGAGGGAGAGAGATGACAGAGAATCATTGATGATGACAGAGAATCAGTGATTGGCTGCCTTCTGCACACTCCCTACTGGGGATCGAGCCCACAACCTGGAATTGAACCTGCGACCCTTTAGTCTGCAGGCCAATGCTCTATCTGTTGAGCCAAACCAGCTAGGGTGCTAGTTGATTCTTGCATATGCCTTGACTGTGTATCGAACCCGCAACCTTGGCATATCAGGACAATGGTTTAACTACTGATATATGTGGCCAGGTCATATTTTTACTCCATTTAAATTTTTTCCCCACTTATAAAAAGCACATGAAAACCAACTTGGTTCATATTAACACATATAATATTAACCTTGGTTTGCTCTAAACTACTTTAAACATATATATTATGAATAATGATGTTGATTAATAATGATGCTGATTAATAATAGTGATTCCAGATTATTGCTCAAACTCAACTCCTAACCTGAGTCCTTTGCTGAGTTATTTAGAGTCACAGGTGATTTAACTACCATATGACCCACTACCTGATGCCTAATCTAATTTTAGTTGAGTAGGAGGTCAGGCTATCCCGACTACACAGGCAGTAATTAGGTCTTTGTTTTTAAGTTTTACTAAGCCAGATCACAATTTAACTTCAGATCTAACTAATCCTTAAATAAATAATTTCATATTTACTTACTTCAATAAGGCAAATAATTCAAAGGCAACCATTTATTATCTCAACTACTTTTTCTTTTTCAGAGAGATTAAGGAATGTGCGTATGCTCCGTGATAAGAGTAATAAATCTTAGAATGGATGATTATGTTATGTTAGAGAGTCTCCTTCTTGGAAACTTTGAAAATAAACCCCCTTCTCAAATGGCATACACATGATTGTGCCTGAAGCCAGGGACAAATAATTGATGGTTTTTTTCCTTGGGAGACTTTGCTAGCATATTTGCTCAAGTTTGAGTTAACAAATTGATAGAAGGTTATTGATTTAATGATCAAGCCCAACAATTAGGGCAATTAACTGCTGAAATAACTCATTTTAAGTGATTTACACACATTGCTGGTTTGTGGTGACAAATGGAGACGTTTGGGAGAAATACTAAATATTCTGAAAATAGATTCTTTGGAGGGAAATGCCACAATCTCAAATTTCTAAAAAATCATAAAGCTATAAGTAAATAGATTTAAGACTAATGTACAATCTTTTCACTATATACAAATATGACTCAATATTAAACTAAAATTTTAAGACAAGGTTTTTCAACGTAGAAATCTTGTCATAACTTACCAAATGGAATGCCTCTGGAGAATGCTGAAAACTAAGCAGCATGTGAGAAAGAACTGCAAGAGCACCAGGCCTCACAAGAGGAAACCGAAGTCGATTAAAAACCTTCAAAAAGAGACAAGACATCCATCTACAGAGTTTGTAAGAAAGCCATTAACCCAATCAGTGGTTATTTTCCTAGGACCAAAAATTATTTATGTGAATATCCCCCTTTCTGGAACGTTCTATCATACCATATATTGCCTTATTAAACCTTGTGAGGAGAAAGTTGGGAAGTAACATGACAGAGATCAAGGGAATATAATGGCCTAAGCAACTCTCAAACTTCCTGGTCAAATGAAAATCTGTCAAACCAAGTTTTTAGGTGGTAACTCCCTGGTCCATTATTCAATTCATTCGACAAATATTTATTGTCACTAGAGGGTGGATAGGGACAATAAAAAGTAACATGGAGACAAGTGATATGAAAACAGGGTATGATAATAGGAAATGCTGATTGGCAAAGGGGTTTGGTATTTTATATAGGGTATTTTTTAAAATGCCTCATGAAAAAGGTGACATCTGACTATAAAAAAACTGAAGGATGCCCTAGCCAGTTTGGCTCAGTGGATAGAGTGTCAACCTGTGGACTGAAGGGTCCCAGGTTTGATTCCAGTCAAGGGCACATGCCTGGGTTGCAGGCTCGATCCCCAGTGAGGGGCATGCAGGAGGCAGCCAATCAATGATTCTCTCTCATCATTGATGTTTCTATCTCTCTCTCCCTCTTCCTTCCTCTCTGAAAATCAATAAAAATATATTTTTAGAAAATTAAAAAAAAAAAAAACTGAAGGAAATGAGAGTAAACCTAATGGATACTCTGGGAGAAGAACATAATAAGCAGGGCAAAGGCTCAGCACCTCGAGGTCCTCCACCCTGGGGTACTAGAGCTACAGCAAGGAGGGCAGTGTAAAGCACAGACACACAGGCGCTACAATGGAGACTGGATAAGAGAAGCAGCAGTGAGCCAGATTAAGCAGGACCTATGTGACACCTGTAGCAGACCAAGGGCAGGGGCAGGGAGGCTACTGTAGTCATTCTAGAAAGGGAAGATAATGACTTTAGACCAGGGTGGTAGTGATGTAGCTAGTTAAGTGGTTGCATTCTGGATATTTTAAAGATGGAAGCAATAGGGTTTAGGATATGGGTTGAGAGAGACTGAAGAGACACAGGATAGCTTCAAGATTTTTGGCAATAGAAGTGGATGGAGTGGCCATTTGAGATAGGGAAGACCAGGTCTGGGAGGGAAAAATCAAGGGTTAGATAGTGAATAAGTTGAATTTGAGATCTAAGTACAGACAACTAGATAGATGAATAATGAGCTCATGGGAAGAATAATGGACTAGAAATATTAAACCTGGCAGTCATTAACTTAGGGATGTGCTAAGTATGGGTGGAGAAGAAAGTAGATCAAAGATGAAACTCTAAGGCACTCTAAACTTAGAAAGATCAACTATAGGAGACTGAGATACCAGTGAACTAGGACAAAAACCAGAAGAGTATAATGCCCTGGAAACTAAGTGAGGAAAGTGTTTCAAGAGGGAGTGATTAACTGTGTCAAATACTGCTGAGAGGTCAAATGAGAGGAGGCCTGAGAAATAACTCCTAGGTTTAGCAACTTTGGAAAACACTGGTGTCAAAGATAGTTTTGGCAGAATAATCTTAATAAAGCTTGATTAGTTCAACTCAAGGGAAAATGGGAGAAACAGATTTTCATATTAAATATCTGAACACAGCAAATTACTTAAGTTACCTACACTTAAATAGCATTTTAATTTTTTATAGTCTATCCAAAATTATTATCCAAAACAACTAAACAAGAACATACTCAAAATTAGATGTTTTAAAGGGGACAACCCAAAGATAAAAAGATTGATTATATAAGTTCATACATCCTAATCCTATAGATAATAAAAGCCTAATATGCTAAGTGTCCGGTTGTCCATTCAACCAATCAAAGCATAATATGCTAATGATATGCTAAGACTGCTCAACTGCTCACTATGACGTGCACTGACCACCAGGGGGCAGACAGTCGACCGGTCAACCAGTTGCTATGACATGCACTATCGGGGGCAGATGCTCCAACCGGTAGGTTAGCTTGCTGCTGGGGTCCGGCCAATCAGGACTGAGCGAGACAGGCCAGACACGCCCTGGAGCTCTCCCACGGTCTCTCCCCCGCTGGCCAACCTCCTGCATCCCTCCCTGGCCGGCCGTCCCTGATAGACTCTGATGGGGACTGGGCGAGATGGGGTTGGACATGCCCTGGAGTCCCTCCCGCGGTCCCTCCCTGCCCCCGATCGTGCACCAGTGGGGTCCTTTAGCCTGGCCTGTGCCCTCTTGCAACCCGGGATCCCTCGGGGGATGTTGGAGAGCCGGTTTTGGCCTGATCTTGCAGGCCAGGCTAAGGGACCGCAAGAATTCGTGCACTGGGCCTCTAGTAAACTTATATACTCCCACTTACCAGTTTTATTTTCAGTAAAGTAACATCTATCAAAATAGTAAACTTTTGGACTGCTGCCAGTCCTTTCAAGAGTGCAATCACCCATGTATCCACATGCTGAGCCAATGGCCAGGACAGCCAATCAATCATTCTGAAAATTAAAGAAAAAGCAAACTATTAATATTGACAATATTTTCAACATTATTTAGAAATAACAGATTATGGTAGATAATTACTCACTTTGTGACTCAATATTTACCGAGCTTGCTTGTGAAAAGCACTAATCAAAATGTAGAAACAAGTATAATGGGTGCTTGTACTCCAGGAGTTTCCAATCATATTAGCTGAGATTCTTATATAACACATTTTCATAAAAAGAATTTCTGATAAACTATCATTTCACCTTAAGTTTTAAATTTATGCTACATATTGATATTAAAAATTTAGTAGACAAATTTACTCTAAGAGCAGTTCAAATATAGCTATCTGAACTAAGACATAAATATAAACCAACATTTCTCCTCTCTGGAAATAATGAAATGCACTGTTAAAAAACACACCTATATTTATAGTTGTGAAACAGGTCTCTTCATCCTTGTTAGAATTTTACTAAACAAAGACAACAAAAGGAAACTTCAAATAGATAAGAGCACTGAATGTGCAAATATCCTAAGTGGCCTCA
The DNA here is from genome assembly GCF_000412655.1 of Myotis brandtii. Lineage (NCBI taxonomy): Eukaryota > Metazoa > Chordata > Mammalia > Chiroptera > Vespertilionidae > Myotis > Myotis brandtii. Next base: position 52,445 of record NW_005371333.1, read on the forward strand.
TTTTGCATTAGTGTTTTCCTTCTTGAGTATCAGCCCAGTTAATTGGGAATAGAAACGAAGTAATACAGGGTTTGATGGAGATTGTCCCTAATGTTAGACATCAACCACAATGAAGACTTGTACAACTCTTAGAAAGCAATTGGGCCAAATGTTCATATTATTTCATCCAGTAATCCAATTTTGGGGATTATATAATTAGAAGGTAGTAGTGAAAAAAACAACAGATTTTAGTCAGAGTGATCTGGTTTAAAAACCCAATTCATCATTATTAGCTGGGGGACCTTAAATACTTAGGTAAATTATTTAATCTCTTTGTGTCTGTTTTCTTATCTGTAGATTATAGGTAGACATGCTTATTTTATAGAACTTATATGAAGAATAAATGAGTTAAAATATATCACTGGAAATATTCATTGTGATGCCTCTCTTCCACCAAATATTTTTAAAGGACTGACTTCTAAATTGAAATGGTTATTTTCATAACAGCTAAGTTATAACTGTCTACATTAACACTAAGGTATTATCTTTATTAAGGTTTTTGCTCTTAAGATTTATTTTCCACTGCTCAGGGTGAATGCAACCCAGGTATGTGCTCTTGACCGGGAATTGAAATGGAGACCTTTTGATGTATCTAACCGGAAACCAACTGAGCCACACCAGTCAGGGCTGAGGCTGCTCATAATGTCTAATGAAACATTTGCATTTCTTTGCATTACAGAAAATGACAGTAAAATATAAGTGCTAATATGTGGAAAAATATAGAGTATAGGGAAGTATAAGGTAGGAGTATGGTAAAATAAACACTGCTATCCTTTTCAATTACATTTGTAATATAAGAATAATTACTCCAGGTAGATTATGGGTTAAATAGCTTTATGTAGGTAAATTAGAAATGCAATACAAAAATTGGATCACAACCTCCCATAGGTAAAAATTAATTTCCAAATATATTTTAAAAACAAAATAAAATCATAAGATGGATATTATGGTAGTTTTGAAAAGATTGAAAAATTAAGACCAGGAGTGCTGAATGGGAAGAAGTGGAATTTACACTTGACTTAGTAAGTGGTGAAAGTCACTGTAGTTTGATCAGAAGGGTAAAATGAGTAGGTCAGGCTGACTTAGAGAAGAGAGATAAAGTCACTACTGGCAAAAAGACCAACCAGAAGACTCTGTTGCAATGTTATGGCATGAAATGAAAATGTAAGCTATTCTCACTTAGGCAATGAAGGTGAGGGACCAACCGATTTCTGATTTCACTTTCACTTGTGAAATCTGTATTTCTCTGCATCTTCCTATTTTACTTAGAAGACAACTTCATTTATGATATATTCATTTCAAAAAGAAAAAAATTTTAGTGCTGCTGCAGTCACACTGGCAAGAGTGTTGCTGCCAAATAGGACACAGAAGGAGTGTCTTTGTGGAGATGGAGGAGATAGAAAGTGTTTCTTAAAAGTAAATTAACAATGAGGACTTTACATAAAGACTTGAAACTCAACCACATATAAATGAGAATTGATAAAGTGATAAGAATAAAGGGAAACGTAAATAAAAAGAGATATGAAGAAGATCCTAATAGTATGGTATCACAGGACTAGCTATTGAATAATAAGGAAGAAAATAAGGAAAAAAAACTCCACATTTTAAACAGACAAATGCTAACAGTGTATTACTCAGAAATCCTGATTGAAAGAGAAAGTAAAAGCATATACTTAGCTAGAAGAAAAAAAATATCCCAGAGGGAAGAAACAGGTAGCAAGAAACAATGAGCAAAGAAACTAGTAAAATACATTAATAATTCAAAAAACTCCCGCCTGTACAATATGTGTAAATGTATGTATGTTTTTGAAAATTAAAAAGCTGAAATAAAAACGGATTTGTGAATTACTGGGATGCCTGTCAAGCCTATAGTAAGGTAAACAATACATCCCAATTAATTTGGAGAATTTTTATATATTTGATTCCATGATTTCAGTTTTAAACATTTCTAAGTTTTTCATTATTGACAAAAATACAACAAAATATCTCTTCCTCCCAAATCTACAGTTACCATCTATAGTGTCATGAAGAAGTACCTGCAAAAAGCTTGGGTCATACTTGCATCTTTGACATTTGGATCCGTAGTAAGGCTCCTGATGAGAACTGTAATCATCTGAAGAGGAATATGCTGCACAAGGCTTGCCAATGCTACAGAAGGTTCAAATGATGCATCTATTTTTTTTAATTAAAAAGAAAAAGGGATATGGCAAGAAGGTTCAAGTGAAGTATTGAGGGAGAACAATTAACCAAAAAAAAGTAATTGCAGCAAAGGTGTTGATCAGAAAACAGTTGTCAAGCTCCACCTCATGGGTACTCGTCACATAAAAGGAATGTTACATTACAGAAATTAGAGATTAAGAATTACAATGATTGCTCATTCTATAGACAGAACTACTGCAATATAAAAACTATTGCCATATTTGGCCCATGAGTTACTTTATTTTCTTGCACTTTTTAATATTGTCTTTGTCGAGCTAAAATATTCACTTAAAAAACAGAAATGTAAGATTTAAATTCCCAGGTTAGATTCTCCAAAGTAACTTATAGCTTATTAATTACAGTAGTCTGTAAAGTGTTCTAAGTAAGATATTTAAAAATCTCTTAAAGCCATAGCCGGTTTGGCTCAGTGGGTAGAGCGTTGGCCTGTGGACTGAAGGGTCCCGGGTTCGATTCCAGTCAAGGGCACATGTCCAGTTGTGGGCTCGATCCCCATAGGTGACGTGCAGGAGGCAGCCGATCAATGATTCTTTCTCATCATTGATGTTTTCATCTCTCCCTGTCCCTTCCTCTTTGAAATCAATAAAAATATATTTTAAAAAAATCTCTTAAAGAAGTGGAAATTTGGGGAGAGGGGAATTTTACTTAAACCATATAAAAGTTAAGCAAATCCAAGGTGAACATCTTTATTGCTACAGCTGAAAAAGTTCTGGGGAAATATAACAACTCTAGCAACACAGGCAATACAAGAAAGATTACCATTAAAAAAAAATAAACCAACTCAGATCCTGCAAATACAAAGTTGGTAATTTGTTTGTAAATTTATTTAATTCATCAGACTGCATGGAGCTTGTTAAAATTCTACTCTTCTGGTTCTCAGGATAAAGGAGGACACCTCCTTCACAAGTTCAATTCCCAACAATAGCCAGGAAGAATGGTTGTACCACGTAGAGGGGAAGTGAACATGGTTTTGGATCTACTGTCCCACAACCTCCAGAGCTAGAAGCTCCAAGTTCAGGTAAAATGCACAGGTAAAATTCCTGGATGACAAAGCATTTTCTTGCTAAGTGTCACTTGACCCCTCCCTGCTTTCTAAGGATGCAGTTCATGGGCTATCCTCCAAGGGAAAAAACACCCATTAGGTCCTCATATTCTTTCCCTTCCCTGAATCTCTCTCAGGAACACTGTTGTAGACAGAAAATGTCAATACTCAAAAACTACAGTTAGCTAGGACAAGCCAGTAATAAAAGAAACTGCACAGACCATGAATTTTAAAAAATGGGAAAATTAAAAAACAGGGGAACAAGACTGGTGAGGCTCAGTGGTTGAACATCGACCTAAGAACCAGGAGGTCAAGGTTTGATTCCCCGTCAGGGCAGATGCCCAGGTTTGCAGGCTCCATCCCCAGTAGGGGGCGTGCAGGAGGCAGCCAATCAAGGATTCTCTCATCATTGATGTTTCTCTCTACCCCTTTCCCTTCCTCTCTGAAATCATAAAAAAAAGGGGGGAAGGGAGGCTCATGATAACAAAATAATAGGGTTACAGTGCAACAATAATATGGTAAACATTACTAGGCTACCATTAGTCACTAATGAATAGAAGCTTTATTTAGTAGCTGTCATCCCCAAAGCATTTCATAACTAGAGCAGAGGCTGGGTAATTAAGCAACTTGTTTAGTGCCAATGGTCTTAGACCTCGAAGTGCTCAACGTTTAAAATAAAAAACACGGCCTGCTTTTTAAGGTAGAAACGACAGCCTGAAGAGGATTGTGGATGGGAATAAAATTTTGGATGAGGCACTAAGGTTTGTTCTCCATTAACAATATTTCCAGGGCAGGGAAGCAAATATGGTGTGTGTATGAGGGAGGCAGACTGAATTTCCCAGAGAGATTTTTCTTGGGATACAATGACCCTTACCTGTGGAAGAGATGATTGCAAAAATTTCTTGCAGGGAAGGCAGCAGTGTGGAGGGCTCGGCCTTCCAGATGTTCTGCAGCAAGCTGCTCACCTTTGTCACCTGGGCGACATATTCCCGCAGCTCTTTCTCCTGGGTGGACTGGCACTGGAAGTGGCCTATGGTTCGAACCAGCTGCTGACAGAAGGTGATGGACAACTTCCCCTTGGGGATGCACTGCACGAAGTCGCTCAGGAGGTCGCTCAGCCGGGCGCACAGCGGCGGCTCCGGCCTCTCGCACACCAGCCGCAGCACCTCCACCTGCAGCAGGCTGAAGAGGTCCAGCACCGAGGGGCAGCTCATGATGAGCCTCAGGCCGTTGTGGATGTAGTCCAGGATGGCGACATCCTTCCTGTCCAGCGAATGGTAGCCCTGCTGGAGGAGGCCCAACACGCGCGTCTTGTTGAAGAAGGACTCGAACTCGGGCCGGTGGTAGCGGGCGTAGGCCTCCAGCACCTGGTGCCCCACCTGCCGCTGAAAGGGGTCCTGGCCCTCCAGGATGAGCCGGGTGGTCAGGTCAAACATGGCCTGGCACTGCGCCTCGTCCTGCCAGTGCTCAGCCGATTCCACCACCTTCCGCACAATCACCCGCTTCACCGGCAGCGGGTAGGAAGAACTCACCAGGCCCTCCAGGATCTTGTCCATGGTCGCCACGCCGCGAAGCCGAGGGGCAGGGAGCGGGCGGAGACAGCCCCGAGGTGGGGCGGGGGGACCCCGGGGCG
>NW_005371333.1:57983-61605 GCF_000412655.1 Myotis brandtii
TCCCGTCACTGGGGATCGAGTGTCGAGTCACAGGCGCCTTTCCGGAAGGAGGGCCCGAAGCGGCGGCGGCGGCGGCGGCCTCGGCTCTGGGATTCCCACCTTCCGATCTCTGCAGGTTCTTTCCGGGTCAGGTTACTCGTGGAAACCCGAGAAATTGCTGTTTATGTAAAATTTTGTGAAGGACAAAGTTTTGGAAACTCAAGCATTTGGGGAGAAAGAAGGAAAAAAAAAAAAAACAACGCCTCAAAACTCAAATAGAGGAGAAATCGTTTATGGACTTGGCTCATCCATCAAGAAGTGAGCGAGAGTTCCTAAGAATGCGAGTGCCTTTCTTCTCCTTCGTGGTTAATAAAGTAAAAACTACTTGCCCCTGCGGCAGAGATTTAGCGACAGTCAGTATCAGTAGAGTTTGTTTTATCAAGCCTCTAGCAGCTAGCGAGCTTTTGTGGCATATGGAAGACTTATAAGCTGTCTAAAAAGTGGGAGGAGAGTTCCTGGAAAATGAAAGATGGGTTTATGTCGGGCATCCCCCCAAAATGTACACACCCACTTGGAATAATTATAAAGGCAGTGTTTATTAAAACACATGTCATTTTCAAAATGGAGCTATCAGCTTGTAAAGTGTGTATACATTTTGGGGGGACACCCTCTATATACCTGCGTCATAGTAAAGAGAACTTTGAAATAGAAAATTAGTTGAAAATTTCACATTATTTAACATATGTATATGCTGACATTGAAGACAGTTTATAATAAGGAAGAACAGATACAGTCGTCATGCTTGTACTCTTTCAAGTTAAAGTCCAAAGATTCACAGTAAGAACTCTGGCTTTAATCAGAGGCCTTTATGTTGGAAAACATTCCCTGATTATAACCCTGTACAGAGTTGGCCTGTCATAGTTGTGAACTCAGACATTCACGGCCTGCAAAGTGGACACAGCGTTAAATAAATGGTTTGTTTTAAATGTCCAATAGAAAAATGAACAAAATTGTAAGTTGTTTACTTTGCTAAGTGCCGTTTTGAGTGGGTTTTGTTTTGTTTACAAAGTGATTACGCCAATATATTTAACACATCAAGTAGGATAATCTTAAAAAGAATAGTTTAAAGAGTTAGGAGCTGGGCAGAGGAAATGAGGCTAAATTTGTGGGAAGAGATTGAAGATAAAAGATGAAAAAATTGATGGATTTAAAAGGCAATCATGCAAGAGCACTGGAGTAGCTAAGGAACTTTTCCTTTTCAAATAGATGGAAGGTAAAACTGCAGTGAAAAGTTTGACTTTATTGGGAATGGTGCCACATTAAAAGACAAAAATAGCATGGTTGAGCCTTGACCTATGAAACAGGTTTGATTCTGGTCAGGGCACAGGCTTCAGTTGCAGGCTTGATCCCCAGTAGGGGGCGTGCAGGAGGTAGCTGGTCAATGATTCTCATCATTGATGTTTCTGTCTCTCTCCCCCTCTCCCTTCCTCTCTAAAATCAATAAAAATATATTTTAAAAAAAGAAGACCAAAATAATGTAGAAATTAAAGCATTAAGCCCTAGCCTGTTTGGCTTAGTGGGTAGAGCGTCGGCCTGTGGACCAAAGGGTACCAGGTTCAATTCTAATCAAGGGCACGTACCTTGGTTGCAGGTTCCTCCCTGACCTGAGCCCTGGACGGGGCTCGTGCAGGAGGCAACCAATCGGTGTGTTTCTCTCACATCAATGTTTCTGTCTTTCCCTCTCTCTTCCACTCTCTCTAAAAATAATAAATTAAAATAAATAAAGCATTAAGAGGAATGAGTATGTGGATTTGAAATGTAGCAGAAAAAATTTGGAGCCAATTGAGGATAAATGAGAATTGGTGAACAAGAGTAGTTGAAGAAGTGATTACTCCAAAGCAGATAGGAAAAAAATATTGGTTAGTTAAAAACTTGACGAATTCTCTGAATCATCAACAACATTTTCCCATTTCTGTTAATATTATGTCTTCAGAAACTGAATGTTGTAAAATAAGATGTGTGAGAGATACAAAGTGCAATTTTTTCTGTCTATATAATACAGATAACATATTTCATACTACCAGGCTTCCAAAAGGACTGTGACTCAGTATTTTTGTTGAGGATATCACCCAGAGAAGTAAATTCCTTGAAGGATGTTTACTCTTCTCCTTAATATCCTATAATTTAAATATTATGATTAAAATTAACAATACTTAAGTACGTTATGTTACATGATAAGGGAATAAAAGAGGAAAGAAAAAATCCTAATATATAAAAACCCTGGGTCCATCACCACCGGAGGTTCAACCAACTGGAAGGCAGTCCTGCAGTCAGTGCAGGGTTGCTGTGGCGACCCAGCACTGACTGCTGAGGGGGCTGCGAATCAGGCCCGGAGAGAGGCCAGAAGAGAGAAGCAGGGTCTGATCCATAGCCTCTGTGGCAGCTGTTGATCAGCACTTGCCTCTCTCTTTCTCTCCAGCAGCCATGCCTCTGTTTCTCTCCAGGCCTCTACCTGGGCTGCTGATCAGCTCCGCCTTTCTGATCAGACCCCGTTGATAGGCCCAGAGACGCTGACTGGCATAGAAACCGACCAATCAGAACCAAATCTGGGTGAAGTGTGAGGAACCAATGGCTGCCTAGGAGGCGGAGCTTTTGACGCTGACTGGTATAGAAACTGACCAATCAGAACCAAATTGGCCAGCAGTGGAGAGCAGTTGGGGGCGAGATTAGGCCGGCAGGGGAGGGCAATTGGGGGCGATTGGGCTGGCAGGAGAGCAGTTAGGTGTTAATCAGGCCAGCAGGGGAGCTGTTAGAGGTTGATCAGGCTGGCAGGCAGAAGTGGTTAGGGGCAATCAGGCAGGCAGGCAGGTGAGTGGTTAGGAGCCAGCAGTCCTGGATTGAGAGGAATGTCTGACTGCCGGTTTAGTAGGCTCGATCGGGGGATCGGGCCTAAACCGGCAGTCGGACATCCCCTGAGGGGTCCCAGATTGGAGAGGGTGCAGGCTGGGTGAATTTTGTGCACTGGGCCTCTAGTATATATATAAAATCAGGGGATGGAAATGGAAGTGACATCACTCACTAATACCTCTAGTGACCTATTAGCAACATTTTTGCTCCCTATTTTGTGCTCAGGTGTGCTGGCTGGGTGACTGATCTATATATTAAGCAAATATATTATACATAAAAGCATATTTATAATAAATTAAAGGGAAATACTTAAGATAATTAGGTTTCATTATTGTAACTGGTCAGGTGGTAATAGATGGTGTTTATAACAACCCTTTTACACTATTCTGTATTCCCTTTGCCTTTAGTAAGCACTTAAACTGGTTGTGGTTCTTTGCCTGGTGGAGTGACCCAAACCTTCATTCCTGAAGAACTGGGCCATTAGTAGTCCTGTGTGGATTGGATTGTTGTAGATTTCCATTGACTTTAATCACAGGGCATGCAATACTAAGAGATACCCTTGGGGATTTCTTATAATCCAGACAGAGTATATTCCTTATTTCCATGCTGGGGTCCAGCCCCAGCAGGTCCAGGGGTCCCCAAAGGTGTGGACGGAGTCGGCGAAGAAGGAATGACACGGAGACAGCCTTCAGTTGATCGGCAGCCTAGCCAGGATCTCTAGCCAAGTTCTGGTCAG
>NW_005371333.1:62077-77793 GCF_000412655.1 Myotis brandtii
CCTGGCACTTAGTTAAGGGGTTTTATTCCCTCCCTAACTTCAGGGAAAAATTCCTACCTGGGGAAACAACCTTTCTTGGAGAGGTGACCTTGGTTAAAACACATAGCGCCAAGAAGGGGAGCAAACATATTAAGAACAGTATGCCATATACGCCAGGTCCCTTGAAACATATGCTGTGCAGATGTTTCTTCTCTGCAGCGACTGTCAAGCAGCAAGGATGGACCGGCTCCCGGCAAATTCCCCCTTTTTTATTTTTTAAATGATAGCGCATGTAAATCAGTGGCCACCTCTCGGATTGGGTTGTTTAAGACTCAGAGGAAGACTGACAAGCAATGATAGCGAGCATAGCTATAAACATAGTGGATGGAGTGCACACAGAGCCTTGTTCCTGTAGAAGGTTGCTGGCCTCTTTAGTCAAGGGATTTCAGCTGTCCTCAAGTCGGTTGTAGAGTAGCAGTCCAATTTCCCTTTGATAGTCTGGATTAGTCATCCAGTCGGCACAGCCCTTATTTGCCTGTTGATTCATATATATGAGGAGTCCAAAGTAGTCTAGTGGCATTCTTAACTCCCAATTGGATGGAATCGTTGTATTTCCTGATGGAAGCAACCTTCCCTTTGGAATTAAGATTTCTAAGCCATCTGAGCACAAGATAGGGAGCAAAAATTTTTCTAATAAGTTACTAGGGGTTATAGTGAGTGAAGCCACTCCGTTTCTACCCCTTGATTTTTGGACCTGTGAATCCTGGGTATGAGAGAAACAGTACCACATAACAGATGCTGATTCAGAGCATATACAGCCTTTCGGAGAACTTTGCTCAAGCCTGGCAAGTTATTGTCATTTAGCTGACACTGTAATTGAGTCTTTAAGACTATTCCACTGTTCTGTCAAGCCAGTTGTTGCAGGATGTTGGGGAACATGGTAAAGCTAGTGAATTCCATGATCATGAGTCTATTGCTACACTTCATTTGCTGTGAAATGAATTCCCTGATCAGAAGCAATGCTGTATAGAATATCATGATGGTGCATAAGTTCTGTAAGTTCACAGATGGTAGTTCTTGCATGGAGCACTGTATGCAGGGAAGGCAAATCCATATCTATAGCAAATGTCTATTCCAATAAAAGAAAACACCGACCCTTCCATAATGGAATAAGTTCAATGTAATCAACCTGCCACCAGGTAGCTGGCTACCATCATGGGAATGGTGCCATATCAGGAACTCAGTCTGGGTTTTTGCCGTTAGCAGATTGGGCACTCAGCAGTGGCCGTAGCCAGGATGGCCTTGTTGAGTGGAAGCCCATGTGTAACCTTCATCCCTGTTACCCTGGTCACTTTGTAATGAATAACAGTGGTGGCTGGGGAAAAAGTAATTGGCCACAGACTATAAATTATTATGTAATCATATTCATAGCCATTTCTTCTTCCAAGCAAAGTGGACAACGAGATACATTGCTCATGGTTATGCCCATTGGGAGAATTTCTCTTTGCTATTATCTTTCAGGTATGTCCCAGAAAGAGGGACTCTTGTGCTGCAGTTGCCCACTTTTGGGTGGTGCCTGCATATTGTCCAAGACTATCTAGTAAACCAGGCCAGTTTTCTCTTCCTCTGTCAACTGATGATAGGCAACTCCCTATGACACCACAGTTGCAAGCTGGGAGAGAGAAGGTAGTGTGGCAAGAGTGGCAATCATAGGCATTTGGGTCACTTCCACAGGTAACTGGTGCTTTCAGGGTCTGCTTAGGCCCAATCACATGCATGCCATTTCTGTTTGATGATGGAGTGCTGCTGTGCGTTTTACATTTATGGCTTGGTGGGTTAGATAACACCCAGTTCATGATGGGCAGCACAGGTACATGGTATCTAAATGGCTCATGCATGGTTGTGCATTCAGTCTCTATTAAGGTTCAAAAGCAATCCTGCCGGGAGCCGGTCCATCCTTGCTGCTTGACAGTCGCTGCAGAGAAGAAACATCTGCACAGCATATGTTTCAAGGGACCTGGCGTATATGGCATACTGTTCTTAATATGTTTGCTCCCCTTCTTGGCGCTATGTGTTTTAACCAAGGTCACCTCTCCAAGAAAGGTTGTTTCCCCAGGTAGGAATTTTTCCCTGAAGTTAGGGAGGGAGTGAAACCCCTTAACTAAGTGCCAGGTGGGTAGTTAATCACTTTAACTATGAACAATCATGCTTAAGCTACATAATCTTTACTCCCTGGAATGGAGATAAGAAATGCCCTAACCTTTGCAATAGAAATTGATAGGATTAAAATCAACTGGTATAAATACAGATGTAACAAGACAGCAGAAAACAGAACCTAGAGACAGAACCTAGCAAGAGAACATGGCAAAAGATCCTGGACAGAACCGGGCTACAGAACTTCGCTGGAGAACCTAGACAGAACATGGTGGGAGAACCTGGATAGAACTTGGCTGGAGATCCAGGCTAGAACATTGCTGGAGATCCTAACCAGAACTTCGCTGGAGGTCCTGACCAGAACTTGGCTGGAGATCCAGGCTAGAACATTGCTGGAGATCCTAACCAGAACTTCGCTGGAGGTCCTGACCAGAACTTGGCTGGAGATCCAGGCTAGAACATTGCTGGAGATCCTAACCAGAACTTCGCTGGAGGTCCTGACCAGAACTTGGCTGGAGATCCAGGCTAGAACATTGCTGGAGATCCTAACCAGAACTTCGCTGGAGGTCCTGACCAGAACTTGGCTGGAGATCCAGGCTAGAACATTGCTGGAGATCCTAACCAGAACTTCGCTGGAGGTCCTGACCAGAACTTGGCTGGAGATCCAGGCTAGAACATTGCTGGAGATCCTAACCAGAACTTCGCTGGAGGTCCTGACCAGAACTTGGCTGGAGATCCAGGCTAGAACATTGCTGGAGATCCTAACCAGAACTTCGCTGGAGGTCCTGACCAGAACTTGGCTGGAGATCCTGGCTAGGCTGCTGATCAACTGAACGCTGTCTCCGTGTCATTCCTTCTTCGCCGACTCCGTCCACACCTTTGGGGACCCCTGGACCTGCTGGGGTTGGACCCCAACACAATCCAACAGCTGTTTTTCCAAAAACAATATACTAGTATCTGCATGTAAGTGTCTTACAACAAAGTCTAGAGTAGCTGCTGCATTTTGCTCACCAGGTCAAATCAGCATTGTGTCATCAATTAATGGACCAGTGTGCTATCTTGTGGAATGGAAATGAGTTATGGTTCCTAGGTAACTGGGGCTTTCAGGGTTTGCTTAGGCTCATGAAGGCCTATTTGAAGTTAGAGGTCATGAGTATAAATGAGACCAATTTATTTATTTGTTTCCTGAAGCCATGTTTATATGAACAGGTGCAAGTATGTAAGAGTCAGGAAGTTTAAAATAACCAGGGTTGTGGTTTGACCAAGTACAAAGAGACAAGAGAAGGGCAAGAGCATTGGGTGTATGTAAGGGAGTGATTATGATTGACCATGCAATTTAAGCTAGATAAGGACAAAAGTTAAGATATTAAGGGTGAGAGACAATAAAAAGATGTTAAAACCTCAGAGGGAAGGCAGCGGAGGGTGGGTGGGTGAAAAGAACTTGTATGCATATATGCAGAGCCCATGGACACATACAATAGGGTGGAGAAGACCTGGGGCAGGTGGTGGGGGGCGAGCTAAAAGGGATCAATGGGGGGGAAAGGAGATATATGTAATACTTTTAACAATAAAGATGTAAATTTTTTTAAAAAAAATATGTTAGAATAAATGAATAGCAGTTTCTAGTACAGTCAGAAGGTTGTTGGAATTTTCCAGATTCCAAGCTAAAAAGAGAGGAGATGGTTGTCAGAGAGTGGAATACGTCATACTGAGATGACTGAGAGGCAGTAGTTACTAGGAATGACAAGGATTAAGTTATGGATGAGAGTATGTAGCTGAGTAGGGTAGAGGATAAAGTTATTGGAGGAGAGGAGGTCAAGGCACTGAGAAAAAATTATTAGATGGATCATCTATGTGAACACTGAAGCCAACTGGGAATTATGACAAGAACAGGGTTTGAGACAGTGTCAGGGAGTTAGGATCTAAAATCTCTAAGGAATGTAGCGGGGAGGTGGGGCTTGGATGGTGTTTGAACACTGGAGCAGGGAAAGGCAGTTAGTGTTGTAACTTGATGTCATAAAATTTACATGGGAATGTTTATGGAGGAGGGAGGAAGAATGAAGGATCAACAAGGAACAGGCATGTCATCTTTTCTACCTGCAGGCCTAATAGTAGTGGAGTTTGGGCTGCAGCGAAGAGGGCTGCAGGGTTGATTGATTTTAAAGCAAGAAGTGAAGGGAATGTTCAGAGAAGGCAATTTTGTGTCTTAGAGGGGACAGTGGAAAGATTTAAGGTATTGAACAAGCTAAGAAATGGGTCAGAAAAGGGGATGTTCAGAGTCTTATGGGTAGTAGAGTCCCAAAGATGACTTTGGTGTTTTGTGGCAACTAAAATCAACAGGCATAAAGGGTATAATGCGATTAATCTTGATGAAAGTCTTTGATAAAAAAAAACAACTTTCAGAATTGAAGCTATAATGAAACAAATGTGAAACCTCAATGCCTACTCAAGGACAAGCTTGGAGTTAGATTAGTCACAAGTGAAATGCCTGTTGGCAAAGTGTGTGCCTTGTAAAGGGCACAGGGTGGTATATGAAGTTATGAAGAAATCCGAAGACCTTGAAGATAATCAAGGTTTATTATTCATTACCTTTAATCTACATCCTAAAGCAATTATTGCTGCTATCTCAAAGACTTTCATTATCATAAGAAAAGCTTTTTCAAAAGCTGGGTGGTAAGTTTCTGCCCTCTTGCCTGAGAGGAGTTTGAACAGCTGTAGCACCTTGTTGATGTATAGACATTTTACCAGTTAATACATTCAAATAAAATTAGATACTTGAAACTTGATTTTTTTAAAAATCACAAAAGATCAAAGCAGTCATAACTGACCAACATAAATTCAAAATGAAAATGGTGGGGGATGCCAAACTTTAAAAATGGACATAAATGTTTATAGGCACATAAAAAGCTAACAGTTCTCTCTGTGGTTCCTAAAATCAAAAACACATGATGCAGGCAAAAAAAAAAAAAAAGGGGGGATAGGAATATTAATTATTGTTTGATTCCTGTCTTGGTCAACCCCCTTATCTTTTCCCTTAGACCTGTGTGTCTCCTCTTTACTTATTTATAATAGAAATTCAGAACTATTATTACTACTTTTGAATGTTGAGAGATGAAAAACCTTCTGGTTGGGGACAACCAAGGCTGTGACTGGCTTGGAGAGGGCCATGTAACTACAGGATGGTATAACTAGGAATGAGGTATAGAGCAGGTGGTTGTGGCATGGTTGTAGTTTTCCCTGTTTTGTGATTGAGGTATTTGCAACTCTGAAAACTCCTGTTTGCTAAAATGGGTAGAGTGCTGGAATGGATAATTGTGCAATGTTTTAAAGATTTAGATGGAAGGCAGGAATGAGAACCTTATCATTTACTATTTAGGTTCTTTTTTAAGTTTCTGCAATGACAATGTAGAAGACAATACTACACCATTGCAAATTATAGAGAGAACAAACTAGGGTCTGTAAAGCTCATGGTTTTTTGTTTGTTTGTTTGTTTTTTGGTGTGCAATTAAATTAAGTTGACATTTTTTTATTAAAATTTTTGTAGAAATTATCCCCTTAGTTTTGGAATGTTTTACATAAAATAATTACTCTGGTTGCAGCAAACCTCTCTAATTATTTAGATAAGCTCTTTAACGTTGTAGGGGGAAATTATATACATTTTTTCATATCCCAACTGTCCCATCTTCAGGGGAAGCCTTACCTAACTAGGTCACATATTCTGTAAAAAATCTTCAGAGCATCCTGTATTTCTCTCTATTACTTATTACAATTAATTTTGTTTTTTATTACTTAAAGTATTACAAAGGGTATTACATATGTCTCCTTTTTTCCCCCTCCCTTGACAATCCCCTGGCCTTCCCAACACAATTAATTTTTTAAAAATTCTTGAATGTCTTTCTTCTACCCTAGGTGGTAAGTTCTATGAGGACAAGGATCATGTTTATCTTCCTTCCTATTCCTTACCAAGTACCCAGTGCAGTATTTCCTAGTACTCAGCACTCAATAATCTATCTATATCTATATCTATATCTATATCTATATCTACATCTATATCTATATCTATATCTATATCTATATCTATATCTATATCTATATCTATATCTATATCTATATCTATATCTATATCTATATCTATATATATCATCTATCTATCTGCCTAAGTGGCCAGTCGGTGGTCCCTATGATGACGCACTGAACACCAGGGGGCAGATGCTCAACGCAGGAGCTGCCCCCTAGTGGTCAGTGCACTCCCACAGCCAACCTCCCGCAGTCCCATCCCCTGGCTGGCCGGCCCCAATAGGCCCCGATCACCGGCCAGGCTAAGGGACTCCACCCATGCATGAATTTGTGCACTGGACCTCTAGTTATTAAATAATGAATTTTGGGTTTTTGTAAAAATGCAATTTGGGATATCCTCATGTGGACACAGCGAGAGAAACATCAGAGGAAAAGAGGAGGAGATAAAAACATTAATGATGAGAGAGAATCAGTGATTCTCTGCATGCCCCACTGGGGATCAAGCCTGCAACCCAGGCATGTGCCCTGACCGGGAATCAAACTGTGACCTCCTGGTTCACAGGTTGATGCTCAACCACTGAGCCACACCAGCTGGGCAATAAAAATATATTTTAAAAAACTTAAAAGAAAAAAGAATCAGAGATAGGAACAAAGCAGGCCAGTTATCTTTCTGTTTTTTAATGTCCTATACTTTTTTACTTTCAGATCAATCAGAAGAAATATTACTGTTTTTGAAAACATACCTAAGTGGATTGATTCTACTTTCTTTTTTATGTTGTGGCCTTGGGTAAGTTACACACTTGGACCTCTGTTTCTTCATCTGCAAAATGGGGATAGTACCACCTTATTCCAAGGATTGTTTTGTAGGTTAAATGTTTTAGTATGCATCAAGTATCTGACACATAATGGCACAGAAGAACCATTTATTTCCACTCTTTTATCAGTTGGTGGTTAAGGGGAAGGAAGGAATAAATAGAGTATAGGGGATTTTTATGGTAGTGAAACTATTCTATGTGATGGTGTAATGATGGACACACGATATGATGCATTTGTTAAACTCATAGAATATATAACACAAAGAGGAAACTCTAATGTAAACTGTGGTCTTTAGTTAATAATGTACCAATATTGGTTCATCAATTGTAACGAATGTGCCACACAATACAAGTTGTTAATAATAGGGAAAAATTTAAATCATTTACACTTTCTGTGGAATTTTTCTGTAACCTAAAGCTGCTCTACAAAGACCTATTAAAAAAACCCAAACACATTAATGGCTGACACACAGATGCTTAATGTTTGGTTAATGAATGAATACGAGCCATGACTGCCCTACTGCCCCACCCCCATCAATTTCTGAACTCTGTTCCTTAATATATAATATAAAGTTAAATGCTACAAATAACTTTATGAAAGATGTGAAAACTGAAAAATATAAGGAAATATGCAAGTTTATTACAGAGTTCTAGAAAAAGCCACTTTCTAGACATTTGAAAAACCTTCCACAACACCAGAAACCCACAAACCAGAGATAATTAAAAATATATATATATTATTATTGATTTCAAAGAGGAAGGGAGAGGGGGAGAGAAAGAGATAGAAACATCAATGACAAGAGAGTATCATCGATCACCTGCCTCCTGTAGGCCCCACACTGGGGACAGAGTGTACAACCCAGGCATGTGCCCTGACTAGGAACTATGACCTCCTGGTTCATATGTCAGTGCTCAACCACGGAGCCATGCCAGCCGGGAAATTTTTTTTTTCAAGTTTCTGCTAATAGGCTTGCTAGAGGACAGTGGATCAATCACATGATCATATTCATACTGGGCCAATTAGCTTTGCTCTCTTCCTGAATCACAAACTGCATTGTTCATTCTGTCTGCCCTTTTTCTTGCAAGATACATACCATCTTCATTAAACAAAACAAAATAAAAACATATTATGAAAGATGTTATTTACCTCATTCATCTATTCTGGAACCTGGGATCTTTAATATAGTGCCAAACAGGGTCTGTTGGTTCTGAGATTTGATTTTACCATGCTTGCAAGCTAATAAGTTAGCCTGTTACTATTTCACTGATGCATCAGTATGCTTGCCTTGGTTCCCTTGCCCCTCATTCACACAGGGCCTGGTTGGGAGCCTGCACATGCAGTTGGCTATATTGTATGATAGCAACACCGACCTTGGGAATCCACTGTTATTATAGCAAGCCTGCTTTTTGTGTGGAATGGATACATTACCTTATCTCTCAATTTGCTCTCTGCAAACACAACCTTGAGAAATGGTCAGGGCTGTTCGTTTTTGGCATACACTGAACGAATGTGCAGTATGCTAACTGCCCATGGCACTTTGCCTCTCCCAACAGGTCCTTTCAGTTCTAGTATCTAACAATACTTAGGGAAAGAAATTTTTTACATAAGGACTTCTAAAAACAACAGATACGCATTTCTATGTACAGTTGACTTATGTATAGGTATACAAAATCAAATATTAATTATTTATAAATGGGATACTACTGTCAATTTCTATTTTCTCCTTAATAAGTATTCTTATCTCTTCTGGTCCAATCTAGATTTTTTTCTTCCACCTCCTCCTAATCCTCTTTTGGAGGGTTCCTTGCAAATAGGAGACATTTTTTGTATCAAAGCCCTTATTACTATTCACAGAAATTTCTTTATCTTTGCATCTGCAATTCCTAGTGCATACTTCAAATATGGTCCTTTTCTAATATGACTGCTGTGAACCTTGTTTTCTTTGTCATGCCCTGTTTTCTGTGATGGCAAAGGCTATGGTCTACTCTCTTTGACAGGAAAAATTACTTCCTGTTTGATATTCAGATGGAAAGCTGAACCACAATGGACAGAAACATGGCCACTATAACGCTTCCTGGGTAACATTATTAGATAATCTTCCACTTGCCTGCGTCAGTGCCAGGGACATTGCTGTTTATTCACTCATTCTCAGTATTGTGTGGATTGTAAAAATCCATGGAAATTGGATTTAATATTCAGTCTACAGATATTTTATAAAAATGAATGTCCTTAATGAATAAAATGGAATAAGGCTAAATTGAGTGCATATAGTTTATAACTATCAATTATATAGTAAAGGCTGTGGAATGTCTGTACCAATTCAAAATATAATTTAAAATCCTATCAGTACTCTTTTATCCTCCAGAATAATATGTTAATCATGTATGTTGATGTAATTATTGCTATTAGCAAAGTAGGTAGAGTTGATTTTTGTCTCTCCCTTGTCTTTGCTTATCCTTATTGTTGCTTATAAGAAAGCAGTGAGCCCTAGCCGGTTTGGCTCAGTGGATAGAGTATCAGCCTTTGGACTGAAGGATCCCTGGTTTGATTCTGGTCAAGGGCAAATGCCCGAGTTGTGGGCTCGATCCCCAGGAGGGGGCATGCAGGAGGCAGCCGATCAATGATTCTCATCATTGATGTTTCTATCTCTTTTTCCCTCTCCCTCTCCCTTCTTTTTTGAAATCAATAAGAAAATATATTTTAAAAAAATAAAGCAATGACAGCATGAAATAGATTGCATTATCTGTGAATACAGAGAGAAAAAAAGAAACTCTCCTAATCTCATGCTAATTTTCCTAAAGGTCCAGTTTTATCTCATTGTTTCAAAACTGAGCATCCCATGCCCTTTTTTTGGGAAGCACAGGGGTTATGCTCAGTGGGATATCAAATGGTGATTACATTTTGAGAAATTGAGTAAAAATAATAGATAGTGTTCTCTCTTTCTACTTCTCCTGATGTAAGTAACTCCCTTGGTGAAAGTCACATATATTCAGAAACTGCATTAACATTTGAAGGCCACTTTGGTGCTAGTTAATAAATTATCTTTTCAGCATACTAAAATAGCACCTAGATGGACATTCCAATGGCTTTCAGAGACAGAATAGTGTAGCAAGGCAGGGTTATTGAGAATCACGAACAGGAGCTCAATTGGGGAGTTAGATTGCCTGGGTTTAAAACCCAGTGGCACAATTTACTAGCTATACGACCTTGGGAAAATCTCCAGGCTTCAGGCGTCTCATAGGATGGTATTAAACATAGAACATAGGGCTTTTTGGATGATTAAATGAGATAATCCATGGAAGGCACTTAGCTTAAGTGCCTGTCACCTAATATTCATTATATAAATGAGAGCTCTTATTATTTCTTGGGATTATAATAACATATTAAAAATAGTAATAGTTAATGAGTACTTGCTATGAACTTGGCACTGCATTTTTCAGAAGCACTGATTTATTTAATTCTCTGAGGTAGTGATCTGAACACAAAGGATGGCATTGTCAAATCAGACACATGACAGTCAGAGATCTTACCCTGCATCAAGCTTTACTAATATTCATTATAAGTAATCATGAGGAGCAGGCTTGGCAGAGAGAGGTCTGAGACCACCAACACAGATTCCCACATCCTTTCTTCCATTAGTATTCACTCTGGCACAGATTAACATGAAGTCTCTACATTAGTAATGCAAGTTGCTGTATCACTTACACAAAGGGAGCTTTTTCAGTAATGACATTTCCATTTTACACCTACTGGGGATCGAGCCCACAACCCCGGGCATTACTAGTTTACCCGACATTTTCCAGTGTCCTGGCCCATACTAGTAAATCCTTAGGTTCCAGGTTTGTCTACTCTAAGTAAACAAACCAGAGGAAGTATATCCCACTAAAGTCTTTCAATAGGCAAGGGCTGTATTAGTCCACTAGAACTGCCATACAAATTACTGAAAACTGGGTGACTTAAAAAACAGAAATTTATTTTCTCAGTTCTTGGGCCTAGAAGTCCAAGATCAAAGTGCAATTAGTGTTGATTTCGATGAGGTCTCTTCTCCTGGGTGTAAATGGCAACCTTCTCACTGTGTCCTTACATGGCCTTTCCTATGTGCCCATGCAGAGAAAAAGAGAGGGCTCTCTTGCATCTCTTCGTCTTCTTACAAGGACACCAGTCCTTGACCAGGAATCAAACTCATGACCCTCCAGTGCATAGGCAAATGCTGTAATTACTGAGCATGCTGGCTAGGGCACCAGTACACTCTTAAAATATGCTCTCCATACCACTTGCAAAGTGATCTTTCAAAATGCAAAACTGACCATGTCATTCCTCTACTTAAAATATATTAAGGATCCCCATTCTTAAAATAAGAACAGAAGTCTTTATTATAGTCTGTGAGACACATGGTCTAGCTACCAACTACATTTCTAGCCTCAGTTCACACTGTGCTCTCATGTGTTCTCTGTACTCCCACAACACTGGCTTATTTTGCAAAGTCTTGCAATTTCAGGGCTTCCTCCTGAACATAGTTTTTTGCATATGCTGTTTCCTTCGTTTCCTCCCCCTTTTGCTTGGTTACTTTTTAAAATTTATCCTTCTGACCTCAGTTCAGTTACTTTTGTCCTCAATGAAGCCTTTCTCACCAGTCTGACTAGGCCAAATTCCCTGTTTTCAAAACATGAACTTTAGTAATCACTGAGAAAGAGTCAACTTTCAATCAATTCCATGAATGACCAATTAGCTAAAAATAAATTTGGCCAAAGCCAATTTGCAGAAGACCAGTTCATCACTCTGTTCTAGATAGTTCTCTGCAGTTTTCTTTCTGGAAGAGGCAGAGGCAGGGAGAGCTTAAGTCTTAAATTGCAAGCTTACATGCAGTGAACTGCATATAAGAAGCCCACCATTTGCTTACATTGGAGCACTAAAACATTGGGCATTAGAGAAGGACTTGGCATCTGAAATGTGAAAACATGAAATTGACATTTAGCTCAGACTGACTGTCAAATGTGAGGTTAAAGAGCTGGAATGAAAGGACTGTGTCAAAACTTCTGTGAAATTCAGACTTCAGAACATCCCCAATAATTCAGTGAATTGGTCATTTGGTAAAATGATGATTGGGCAGATTATTTTTCATCAAACTGATTTTCTAGAAATTGGCTTTTGGCGAACTAGCTTTCGATGAATTGTCTGTTAGGGAATACAGAGGATCAGTCATTTGGAAAATTGACTTTTGGCAAATTGGCTTTGTGCAAATTGATTTTTGGCAAGTTGGCCTTTTTGCCCTCATATAACACACTTTGTAGCATTTTTCATAGTTAATGCTTTCCATTTGTTTTATGATTATTAGATTGGTGATGCTCTCCCCCACTATTCATACCTATCACCAGGGGAGAGGTAATATGTGTTTTTATTCACCATTATATTCTCAGCTTCCAGCACAGTGTCTGGCACATAGCAAGTACATAGAATGTATGAAAAAATAACACTTTGCTACAGATAAAAATGGAAGAAAAATGGATTTTAGGCACCACTTAGTTGGACTAATTACCATGTATCTAGAGGAGCTGATTATGAGGCAGTAGCTTCTAGGTAAGTGCCTATATGAAGGCTGTATTTACATATAAGAAAGTACCATTTTAACTTAGTAGTAATAATCGCTAAACTTTATATATTACTAACTTTATGCCAAACTTTATAGTTATTACTCATTTAGTACTTGCAGCAATCCTGCGGGATGGATTACTACTGCTATCCTCATTTTATAGGTGAGGAAGCTGAGAGGTCCAGAGGGGATAAAGAACCTGCCCAAGGTTACCCACCTGTCTGAACACAGACAGTCTGGCCCCAGCATTAGCCAGTATGTTGCAGTTCTCTTGATTCCAGAAAAATGAAATTTTGGTCAAAATCAGATGATGGGGAATGAGTAGTTTTTAACTTTTAATATATCTTAAGGTAGGCATGGAGGAATAAATAGGTTGTGAGAAAGGAAGAGTATTCTGGGCATGGATACTAATGTGAGCTATGAATGCTATTTTGAAAAGTGTCATGGAGCATAATGTTTGATGATGGGCTAAATCATGGCAGGATGTTATGGGAGAAGAGGGATTTTTAAGGTCCTTTGTATCTCCACCAGCCTTCTGAATAGCTAGCCCTAAAACATACAACATAAATAAAAGCAGGGTGCTTGTTTTGTAAGCACAGCATCAATGCAAAAGTACCTCTATTTACACTAGAATTAAAGCAATGTCCTTGCTGTGCACAATTCAGTTTTAAGACAGTTTTTCTAATGTCTCCTTCTTGCCAGATTGTTCCTCCAAGTTCCACCTATGTAGAAATTCTAGAGCTGAGTCCAGTTCTCAAAAGGTCATCTGGATGAGAATGAAAGCAACAGAGGTGAGATGGCTCAATAATAACTATGGAGAGCTTGTAAGCATTATTAAAATATAAAGCATTCATTACCTTGCTGTGCAGAAAGATAGAGATAAAAAAAAAAATAGAAAGAAGTTATTGCTTTAATGCCAGCTTTTGTGCTTATCATTTGGTGGAGAGGAGATTACATCTGTGTATGTACTACATCTAATTTTTACAGCAAATTTTCAAATGAAGTTTTATTCTTCCAATTTTACAAATAATTAAACAAATACAAGGTAAGTAACTTTCCTGAGGTCATGTATCTACTAGATCAGTAGTCACCAACCGGTGGTCCACGGACCACTGGTGGTCCGTAGGTCTGAAAGGTTGGTGACCGCTGTACTAGATGACCATGGGATTCTAACCAAGATCTGCCTTATTTTATTTTTATTTTTTATTTTTAAATATATTTTATTGATTTTTTACAGAGAGGAAGGGAGAGAGATAGAGAGTTAGAAACATCAATGAGAGAGAAACATCGATCAGCCACCTCCTGCACATCTCCTACTGGGGATGTGCCGGCAACCCAGGTATATGCCCTTGAGCGGAATCGAACCTGGGACCTTTCAGTCTGCAGGCCGACGCTCTATCCACTGAGCCAAACCGGTTTCGGCAGATCTGCCTTATTTTAAAACTTGTGTAACTTTCATTACACCATACTACCCTTGTAGGATTGTAAAGTAGGGACAATAATGATAGTGTTGGAAATTGGATGTTTTTTCTCAAGCATATATTGCACAGAATGTGAAGGAAAGCAACGTTCATGCTAAGAAATGAGTGTTGGTGAATGATACAAAGAGTTCGATGCCTGTTGTGAATAGAGCCTGTTTAACTAAATAGAGAAATTTGTTACTGTAGTCATCTGTCAGAACAGCACTATATCAGCCGCACAGTCATCTTTGGTTTGAAAATAGGACTGACTGAGAGGCTGTTCTTGAGAACACACTGTTGAATTTATCTCCAGAGATTGGGTATATACTTGAAAGAGACTCAGTGCATTGAATGAAAGATAAACCACTTTTGCTTCTTGCAAAATTTCTTTTCTCAATATGATGAAAATGTTGATTATTGCTAAAAATTTTTCTGAAGAATGTAATAGCTATAGACCAAAACTGAAAGGTTCAAAATGATGCTTTCACGAAGTTTCAGCAGCAGCTATAATTGGCCTTGCAGGGAATTGTTAATTTCATCAAATTCTATAGAGGCAACAGGAATGGACTCAGGTATATTTCTTTTATCACATTATACTCTATTTTTCTTCTATTGCCACCTAAGGAAACTACTGGCATTAGGCTAAGAGTTATATATATTATTAGTCATTTTTATTGTTGAACTTTATTTTTAGTTAAATATCTCCCCCACCCCCTTTAGTGCTAAAAGCCTGACCGGCATCCTATATAATAAAAAGCTAATATGCAA
The DNA here is from genome assembly GCF_000412655.1 of Myotis brandtii. Lineage (NCBI taxonomy): Eukaryota > Metazoa > Chordata > Mammalia > Chiroptera > Vespertilionidae > Myotis > Myotis brandtii. The sequence goes on from NW_005371333.1 coordinate 76,862, forward strand.
ATTGTCCCCTCAACTGGGAGTTCAACCAGAAGTTCAACCAGGGGGCGGGGTCAGCCGGCCAACCGCCCACAGCCCCTCCCCACAGCCAGCCCAGCCCGATCACCCCAATTGGGGCGGGCTGGCCGGACCCCATCCATGCACGAATTTGTGCACTGGGCCTCTAGTAATAAACAAGCATGTACACATCCTTAGATCTGTGCACTTTTTATTTCTAGACAGAGCTCAGGGCAGTATAAATTTGGGCCTCAAATATTTTAGAAAGAATCCAAATGCATTGTTCACTAACAAATATTTTTTTGAAATAAGATTTTTGTATTTTGGATGGAGACAGAATTTGAAAAATGCCTTCCTTTTTAGAATTGTTTCTAGTCTTTAGCTACTTAAAAAAAAAATCTCTGAACAAATGATTTCCCAACTCTACAAATGCATGCACATGCAATGACATAAATTTTTAACCGGGATTTGTTGTGGTGATATGGAACTGTGCCTTTTAACATTTTTTTGGCATAATAGCAGTAAAAGTTGTACATTTCCTTCTGTCACTATATGAATGATGCAGCCTCATTAATTTTGTGGTTTCATCTGTGAAGGAACTAATTGTGATTTTCATATCTCTATCTTTTAGAACTTTTTAATAACATAGCTCAAGATGGGATTATATAACAGTTGAAATTACTTGCAAAGAAAGCAGTAATGAAGACATTAGTTATTCTATAAGGTTTGGTATGCTGCAGAATCTTTTCAAAGCAGAGCTGGTTCAACATAAAAAAAAAATAAGGTGTTCTGAATATTTCTTTCCTCTGGTTCTTTGAGTTATCAAGAGAGTAATGTAGCTTTGGGCTTTTTTGGTTGTTTTTTTGTTTTAATCCTCACCTGAGGATATTTTTTACATTGATCTTTAGAGAGAGAGGGAAGGGAGGGAGGGAGGGAGG
>NW_005371333.1:77856-79674 GCF_000412655.1 Myotis brandtii
AGAGAGAGAGAGAGAGAGAGAGAGAGAGAGAGAGAAACATCTATATGAGAGAGACACAATGACTGGTTGCCTCCTGAACGCGCCTGACTAAGACTGGCGATCGAACCTGCAACCCTTTGGTCCATAGCTGATGCTGTAAAAACAACTTATTTTTAATGTTAGGCAGTCAGCTATGGTATAGCTGTGATTTGACTCCAGAGCCTGGGCACAAAACAACCATAAAAGACCAAAATATAGAGTGTCCCTAAAAAATGTATACAGACACTTTGAATAATTATAAAGACAGTCCTTATTAAAATACATTTCATTTTCAAAATTGAGCTATCAGGTGTTAAAGTATGTATACCCTGTACTTAAGAGGTAGAATTTAGCAACTAATTAGAAGCAGGGAGGATAATTATGGAGAACTCAGATATGACTGAGAATTCTGGATTGGGCACCCGGGTGAACGATAATTCTTGTCTCCGGGTCAGAAAATACAGAGTGAGTAACATGTTTGGAAAATTAGGGAATAATATGTTTAGTTCTGGGCATCTTGAATTTGAGATGCCTTTGAGACACACAGAAATCAAACTGGTTATGTGGATCTGGTGCTCTGGCAGGAATCTGGGCCAGAGTGCTTGGCATGATGCCTGGCATAGAATAACTGCCAATGAATATTTGTTGGATGAAATGACAGACAGATGGAGATGGAAATAGAGACAGAGAGGGAGATAGAGAAATGGAGAGAGGGAGAAAGGAAGGGAGAGAGAGAGAGCGAGAGAGAGAGAGAGAGAGAGAGAGAGGAGAGAGACCGATAATTGGTAATTAAAAGAGTACAGTTAGGCCCAGCTGGCATGGCTCAGTGGTTGAGCGTTGACCTATGAACCAGGAGGTCACGGTTTGATTCCAGATTATGGGCTCAATCCCCAGAGGGGGGCATGGAGAAGGCAGCCAATCAATGGTTCTCTCTCATCATTGATGTTTCTATTTCTCCCTCTGTCTCCCTTCCTATGAAATCAATAAAAAAATATATTTTTAAAAAAGTATAGTTGGCACATGGGACTATGGGAGTGAATAAAATTTCTCAAAGACAATATGCCAAACAAAAAGAGAAGAGAATCCAGAATAACTCTGGGGCCATCAGTATTTAACAGTCAGATAATAAAAGAGAAACTTGAAAAGATGATGGAGAAGGACAAAAACTTCAAGAGAATGATATCAGAGAAGCCAAAGAAATTGAGGTTTTCAAGAAGGATTTTTTAAAAATATATTTTTCATCTGTCTCTGAAAGGAAATACAAGGAAAGTAAAGGAATTAAGAGCCTGTTTTAATTTATTTTTTTAAGCATATTTTTATTGATTTCAGAGAGGAAGCCCTGATGTCCTGGTTCATAGGTTGATGCTCGACCACCAATCATCACTCAGATTATCAATATGAAATTTTCATTTGTTGTCTGCCATTCCTCATAAATAAATTTTCATGGTTTTTGTAGAGTTTTACAGCTCTTGTATTCTTTTGTTGCTGATAACTTTTCTCATATTGTCAATTTTTACTAAATTTTATTATTAACAATCCTATATAATAAAGAGGTAATATGCAAATTGACCGCCATGCCCTCACACAAGATGGCCACCCCCATGTGGTCACAAGATGGTAGCCACAAGATGGCCAGCAGGGGAGGGAGGGCAGTTGGGGGGGACCAGGCCAGCAGGGGAGGGCAGTTGGGGGTACCAGACTGGTAGGGGAGGGCAGTTAGGGGCAACCAGGCCGGCAGGGGAGGGCAGTTAGGGGCGACTGGGCCGGCAGGGGAGGGTAGTTGGGGGCAATCGGGCTGGC
>NW_005371333.1:79732-80486 GCF_000412655.1 Myotis brandtii
ATCAGGCTGGCAGGGGAGTGGTTAGGGGGTGATCAGGCTGGCAGGCAGAAGTGGCTAGGGGCAATCAGGCAGGCAGGCGAGTGGTTGGGAGCCAGCATTCCTGGATTGTGAGAAGGATGTCCCCCCACAGGGAGGCCTAAACCGGCAGTTGGACATCCCATGAGGGGTCCCAGATTGGAGAGGGTGCAGGCTGGGCTGAGGGACACCTCCTCCCCCCAGTGCATGAATTTTGTGCACTGGACCTCTAGTATATAATCGAACAGTAATAAAGGAAAATAGGCTAGTGGAATGAATAGCAAAATAGAAATATGCTACTAAGAAATGGTTTAGTGAATAACTTCCAATTTCATTTTGAATATGATTAAATTTAAGGAAAATAAATTTGTATGAGACTTGAAAAAATTATTTTACTCCTAGAATTGTGCTTTTGATATTCAAGAGAAATTGAATGTCTTCTTTGATGCCCTGTGGGAGTAATATACACAACTTCTTGTACTGGAAGTGTACTCTTGAGTATTTTCTTTAACTTGGTTCTCTCATTTGTAAACTGGGATAAAAATGCCCCACTCTGCCATTGTAGCATAAAAGCAGCCATCTACACTAATAAAAGAGAAACATGGTAATTAGCGTATGACCGCTACCCTTCCCATTGGCTAATCAGCATATCCTTATGCAAATTAACTGTCAGCCAAGATGGCGGCCGGCAGCCATGCACTGAAGCGAACAGGGAGGCTTGCTTGCTCCAGTGACGGCG
>NW_005371333.1:82343-87802 GCF_000412655.1 Myotis brandtii
AGTGCACAAATTTTTGTGCACCGGGCCTCTAGTCTATATATATAAAAGACTAAGTGACTGACCATACATCTGTTTGGCCAACCAACTGGCTGGTACATATGACATGCATTGGCAATTTAAAAATAAATGTTGATTCGCGCATGCGCAATACATATAAAGCTGTTGCTGGTGCCAATTGCACGCAATGCCAGAATATATTTGAAGACCAACTATTGGCACAACGTACCTCTGGAGCCAAAAGAAAGCGACATTGTTGATGGAATATTGTTTATTTATTAATCAATTTATATATTATTTCAATAAGCAAATAACTGGGCATGGCTGTTTCCAATACAACTTGACAAAAACAGAAAGCTAGATGAATTTGACCCAAGGTCTATAGTTTGCTGATCCCTGCCCTAGGGGGGACTGATTGGCAGGGAAGCTTCTGCCCCTCTTTCCACCTTGTTAGTTGAAGGACATTATTTGATTAATTTGGGATAACCTGATAATACTGTTTAATCTGATGGTTTAGTAGATGGGAGAATAGGAAAATGGGGTTTACCTTGTATTAAGGTCCCTTGTGCTCTTAATTTCTTTACTTTCCTTGTATTCCTGACTATGTGATAGAATTGAAAGAGACTAGGCTGGGTTTTCCTCTGTATGAAGAATAATTTGCTACTGTCTTTGTAAGGCCTTTTCTTTTTGTTTTTTTGCAAGGCCTTTTCTTTGCCTTGCATGTTATGTGGTGTATGCGACTACAGGTACGCCACATGGCAGCTCTGGCTGTTTGGAAATTGGCTTTAGAGTCTACTCTTTGGTTCTGCTTCTCTACATGAGTGGATCTATTTTAAAATAAATATATCTTTATTGTTGAAAATATTTCAGTTATCCCCCTTTTTTTCTCATTGACCTCTTTACTCCACGCCACCCCCCGCCAGGCCTTTACCACACTCTTGTCTATGTCCACATGACTGGGTTGTAAGGACCAGACCCAGGGTGTTAGGAGGATTCCAACTTAGGTCTCAAGTCTAATTCACATTCTTAAATTCAGGTGTTAATAGAAAGACCTGAATTTTAAAGTGATTGGGCATTTGTCTAGCTTGAATAAAACAGATTCTTCATTTACAAGTTTTTTGTAAGGGTACTTTATAAGTTAGAACTCAGGGAGGTGAGTTTAAGTTCTCTGAACTTCCAATATTAAGAATCAGGTATTCAAACAGTTTTATATTCCAAACTAGCAAGCCCAGGACTCTCTATTTCCTGTTATTCTGTTTGCAGACTGATCAGTTTCTTCTTTCTAATCTCTCTCTTCTTATGCCTTATCATATTCTAGAAGCCTGGTGAATGAATTTGTGCATGGGTGCCGTCTGGCCGCCCACCCCGATGGGGGCCGATTGGGGTCAGGCCGGCGGGGGGCAGAAGCTGCGGGAGGTTGGCTGGCTGGCCCCACCCCCGATGGGGGGCCAATCGGGGGCAGGGCTGGCCAGTGTGGGCTGATCAGGCCAGTTGTCGGCCGCAGTGTGCATCATAGTGACCGGTCGTTCCAGTTGTTCCGGTCGTTCCAGCATTCCAGTCACTTGGCTTTAAATATATAGATAGCTTACGGAAGATACTTGACACTTTCAACATTCTGTCTAACTCATTAGCAGGATCCACAGATTTGTTGGGTACATTATCTAGTTTTTAAATAACTTCAGGTAACAGTTTTTTTTTCAGTTATTCCTCCACTGTATGCCTTGATTTTCCATTTTTTCCAGACTCTAATAACAACCATCACTGTCTCTCAGACTCCCTAACAGTTAGGTCACCATTCCTCCAGTCATTCTTGCTCCTTTTCCAGCCTCTGCTTACCATATGATCCCCAAGACAATGATGCAAGTTTGTGTTTTGTTAAGTTAGCACCTCACTTCAACTTACAAGTTTCTAAATCAGTTACTTACTACTGCATAATAAAGCACCCCCAAACTTAGAGGCTTAATAGAGCAACCCATTTACTTACTTTTGCTTTTGCAGTTTGACTGGGTTCAGCTGGGTGGCTCTTTTGCTGGTCTTTCTTGGGGTCACTGATGGGGCTGCAGTAATCTGGCTGTCCTACTGGTAGTATGTCTGGCTGTTAACTTGGGCTATTGGCTTTAGAAATTTACATCTTCTCTTGTAGGATAACCTGGGTTATTTATATAGTTACTGCACACATTCAAGAGAATGACAACAGAATTCTAAAGTTTGAGTCCGATGTTTAGACGTCACTAGCATTATTTTGCCACTTTCTATTGGTCAAAGCAAGGAACTGATCAGTCCTGTTTCAAGCACTTGGGACACAAACTCCACTTCTTGATGAAATGTAAAAGATTCTGTGGTCAAATGAAATCTTTGTATTTTAAAATAGTTTTAGTTAACTCCCTCTGGATAACTTCCCCAGGCAATCTCTCACATTCATCCATTCCTTCATTCACTTCTTTATTCATGCATTCAGTGTAAATGTAAAAATATTTATGGGATATTTAATATGTATCAGGCATTGTGATGAGCATTGAAGATGCAAAGATCTATGCTTTGGAAACTGATAAATTTATAAATTTCTTTTAAAATTGTAAAATTCTTAGAGCTCTATTATGGCTTTTGCTCTTGATTTTTAAATGCTTGATCGTTGTGAAAAGCTTATAACTTATGATTCAATTGAGTTCCTTAGTTGCAAAAAAAGTTATAAAAGCTGAATGAAATGTCAAGATGAACAATGTCTTTCTGTGAATGAATTTTTCTAACTTAATTGGCAGAATAGCTTGGTTTCAGACCTCATAAATTAATGAAGAACAAGCTAGGATTTGTTTTCCTCAAAAATAAAACAAAACAAAAGATAGTGCTTTTTGTTTGTTTTGTTTTAAATGGTAAGTTGTTGTTTTTAAATGATTCAGAGAGGCCCCTTGGGTATCCAGAAATCTATAAGTGCTGTATAACCAGCCCTAATAGAACATGAATGAACATTATCTCTCTGGACTTCTGACACAATGAGTAAAGGTAGAATTTTAGACATCCATGATACAGGAATGAATGAGACTCTTTTTTGATATCAACTAGCCCACATCCAGTGAGCAAGGTAGACATTTAAACAAATAAGGACAGTGTAATGTGATTTATGTTTATGAGAAGTGTTCATGCTGGGAACATAGAAGGTGAAGTAATGAATGGTTTAGCAGAACTGATATTAGGGAAGCCTTCACTGAGAAAATAAAGTTTGAACTAATCCTGAAGATTGAGTAGGAATTCATCATTTAAAAAAACGTAAACTACGGAGATAACATTTCCACCCTTAACATCTAGGAGTAAGGGCAACATCAAGAAAAGGTCATCCTAAGTATGATTGAAATGTACAGCAAAGAAGTCTTAATGATAAGCTGCTTATGACCTAATTAACTATTTTTATGTTTTAAAAATATGCCACAAACAGAATGAGAAAATAAATAGCTATGTACTAACATAAGATGATATAAAATTAGAAGTTACAATACTTAAAAGAAAGGAAAGATTAGTGTGGTATGGAAAGTTCTGAAAGTTTTTGTGAGAAATGATGCTTGAGAAGAAGCCTTGAAGACCAGGAAGAGTTGGGTAGATGGGGAGAGAGAGAGGAGATTGGGTGCACAGGAAGAAAAGAATATCAGGAAGGAAGGGATGCCCCGCCAGCGTGGCTCAGTGGTTGAACATTGACTTACGTACCAGGAGGTCATGGTTTGATTCCCAGGTTGCGGGCTTGATCTCCAGTGTGAGGCATGCAGGAGGCAGCTGATCAATGACTCTCATCATTGATGTTTCTATCTCTCTCCCTCTACCTTCCTCTCTAAAATCAATAAACATACATATTTAAAAAAAGAAGAAGGAAGGGATGATTAATAGAATCAAATACCCCAGAGCCCAAATAGGATAAAGATTGAAAGGAGACTAATCAGTCAGAGATCATTGATGGTATATTGCAAGAAGAGGTTTGGGCTGGGGGATGGGTTCTCAGAATAAGAGGATTTTCATTGCATCAGGGAATTAATGGAAAATAGATATAATGACTTCAAAACCGTGTTCATGTGCACATCCTCAGAAAAAAAAAAGAAAGAAAATAGATATAGTGAGTAAATATATGAAGAAATACAGTGTGTCTTGCCTTTGGTGCCTTGGATTATTTAGTAGGGAGCCAATTGTTTTAAGTTGAATGAAATGTCAAGATGAACAATGTCTTTCTGTGAATGAATTTTTCTAACTTAATTGGCAGAATAGCTTGGTTTCAGACCTCATAAATTAATGAAGAACAAGCTAGGATTTGTTTTCCTCAAAAATAAAACAAAACAAAAGATAGTGCTTTTTGTTTGTTTTGTTTTAAATGGTAAGTTGTTGTTTTTAAATGATTCAGAGAGGCCCCTTGGGTATCCAGAAATCTATAAGTGCTGTATAACCAGCCCTAATAGAACATGAATGAACATTATCTCTCTGGACTTCTGACACAATGAGTAAAGGTAGAATTTTAGACATCCATGATACAGGAATGAATGAGACTCTTTTTTGATATCAACTAGCCCACATCCAGTGAGCAAGGTAGACATTTAAACAAATAAGGACAGTGTAATGTGATTTATGGTAAGTGCTGTATAACCAGCCCTGATAGAACATGAATGGACATTATCTCTCTAGATGGGGAATTCTGACAGAATGAGTAAAGGTAGAATTTTAGACATCCATGATACAGGAATGAATGAGACTCTTTTTTGATATCAACTAGCCCACATCCAGTGAGCAAGGTAGACATTTAAACAAATAAGGACAGTGTAATGTGATTTATGTTTATGAGAAGTGTTCATGCTGGGAACATAGAAGGTGAAGTAATGAATGGTTTAGCAGAACTGATATTAGGGAAGCCTTCACTGAGAAAATAAAGTTTGAACTAATCCTGAAGATTGAGTAGGAATTCATCATTTAAAAAAACGTAAACTACGGAGATAACATTTCCACCCTTAACATCTAGGAGTAAGGGCAACATCAAGAAAAGGTCATCCTAAGTATGATTGAAATGTACAGCAAAGAAGTCTTAATGATAAGCTGCTTATGACCTAATTAACTATTTTTATGTTTTAAAAATATGCCACAAACAGAATGAGAAAATAAATAGCTATGTACTAACATAAGATGATATAAAATTAGAAGTTACAATACTTAAAAGAAAGGAAAGATTAGTGTGGTATGGAAAGTTCTGAAAGTTTTTGTGAGAAATGATGCTTGAGAAGAAGCCTTGAAGACCAGGAAGAGTTGGGTAGATGGGGAGAGAGAGAGGAGATTGGGTGCACAGGAAGAAAAGAATATCAGGAAGGAAGGGATGCCCCGCCAGCATGGCTCAGTGGTTGAACATTGACTTACAAACCAGGAGGTCATGGTTTGATTCCCTGGTTGCGGGCTTGATCTCCAGTGTGGGGCATGCAGGAGGCAGCTGATCAATGACTCTC
>NW_005371333.1:93340-106498 GCF_000412655.1 Myotis brandtii
ATGCTCCAACCAACTGAGCCACCAGGCCAGGACAAATTATGACTTTCTTAAGCAACAGTCCCTGAAGTACTTAACTTTTGTAAATGTAATAAATTTAAAAATAGAGCAAACCTCAGGTTCTTTTAAAAATGTTTAGGATGTGAAAGAATCAATCCCAAACTTAGTCTGGAGCAATGTAGTCTACTAACCTTTCTGGAAATAATGAACATTTCTGATTAAATGTTCAAGCAGTTTTACTGATAGATTTGAGAGCCTCTTCTGGGAGACCCACCCTGATTATGAATCATGGAAGGGCCCTAACAACTTTCAAGGAGTTTAATGATTCTTAATCAGGTATTCTTTCACATCTAGTTTTGCAATGATTATCTAATCACTCTTTTGTTATTAATCCTATAAAATATCACTAATAGGGGACACAAATCCTTGAATTGGTTCTTAGAACAGGTTTGAAATAAAAATAAAAATAAAATAATTTGTAACATACTTATGTTAAAAAATAATTTTTTATAAAAGGCAACATCATGGCTCTTGTACAAATATAAAATGAACATGAGTCAAACATTTTATTTCATTAACTAGAGGCCCAGTGCACGAAATTCATGCACTCAGGGGAGTCCCTCAGCCCAGCCTGCACCCTCTCACAGTCTGGGAGCCCTAGTAGAATGTCCAACTGATGGCTTAGGCCCACTCCCTACGGAGCAATAAGTGCACGTCATAGCGACTGGTCATTTCGCCATTTGGTCAATTTGCATATTAGCCTTTTGTTATATAGGATAAGGAAACCAGTACTATGTAAAATAAAATGAGTGGCAACCAAGAATCTTCCTTGGAATGGGGGTGATAGTGGTCGTGAAGTCAATTGTACTTATCAAAATTCATTTATATCTCTATAGATAAGAATCATTTAAAATATATTTTTTATTGTTTTCAGAGAGGAAGAGATATAGAAACATCAATGAGAAACATCATTGATCGACTGCCTCCTGCATGCCCCCTACTGGGGATTGAGCCTGCGACACAGGCATATGCCCTGATGGGGAATTGAACCTTGGCTTCCTGGTTTATAGATCAATGCTCAACCACTGAGCAACACTGGCTGGGCTATAAGAGTCATTTACATGCTATCAGTTCTTTTTAAAAAATATATTTTTATTGACTTCAGAGAGGAAAAGATAGAAACATCAATGATGCCAATCATTGATTGGCTGCCTCCTGCATTCCCCCTACTGGGGATCCAACCCACAATCTTGGCATGTGACCTGACCAGGAATCCAAATGTGACCTCCTGGTTCGTAGGTGGACACTCAACCACTGAGCCACACCAGCCCAGGCTATCAGTTCTTTTTTAATTGACAGAGTTGTATAATAGATCAGTTAGAGATAATGAAAAGGGTACAATCAGACAACCTGGAGGCATACACTAGACAATGCCTAATGTTCTATTGAGAAGATGCTCATTAATCTTCCTTTGCCCATTTCAGTGTCTCTCACAATTTTTCTCACAATTTCCCCACCTGATGATCTTAATACTCTCAAAGATTCTTCTTAATCTTTCAGAGGTTCAAGGGCTGGTCCCATTGGGTTTGGCCTAATTTTTTTCATAGGTGGAATAGAGTTAACACATGCCTCCTTGGGTTCCCTTACAGTTCTAGAGTCCTACTTCATCTATCCAGAAAATGAAACATTGTAACAAAAACAGCATTTAAATTACTCTAATAAAATTTCCCACATTAATTTATTCAATGCTATGTAGATTTTTGTTTTACTGGATCTTAAGTTAGGCATCTGCATTTATGAAGTCTTCTGTTTCATGGAAAAAAGTCCTGGAAATCAGTCTACTGGTAGTTTTCTAAACAATATCAGCTCAGAAATTTGTACCCCAAAGTCAATCATTTGAAGTGTCGGTAGTTTAAAGTACCTATTGGAGTCCTTTTCTACAAGGCTCTGGGACACTTCTTTGTCCAAGAAGGCCTGCAACTTTGTTCTTTGGGTTTTCCCCTTAACTAATTAGACATAATAAAGCTAACATAAAGCACAGAATATTATATTCCAGTAAGAGAGAGAAAGAGGAATCTAGCACATTTAAAGTGTTGAGTTCAGCCCCAGCTGATTTGGCTCAGTGGATAGAGCATTGGCCCTCGGACTGAAGGGTCCTGGGTTTGATTCTGGTCAAGGGCATGTACCTCGGCTGCAGGCTCCTCCCCGGCCCGAGCCCTAGTCAGGGCTGGTGCAGCAGGCAACCTATGGGATGTGTTTCTCTCACATCAATATTTCTCTCTGTCTTTCTCTTCTACTCTCTCTAAAAATCAATGGAAAAATATCCTTGGGTGAGGATTAAAAACAATAAATAAGTAAAAATAAAGTGTTGAGTTCAATTTCCTTATTTTCCCAGAATTTTAGAAGTATTTGATTTATGCAAATGCCTTTCCATTTCTTTAAAGATATGATTGTCAGTGGATATAGGGAAATGGAAATGTTATAGAATAGTAAGAAGCTAGGAAAATTCCAGGACAAGCAGAATAGGGAAGATAGTTAGACAACAGTTTGCAGTCACCTAGTAAATCCTATCTTCTCTAAACCAAGAACCCTAATCACTGTTTTAGAGTAAATAGCTTAAATCACCCTAATCTGAGAGGCAGATAACAGACATCCAATTAAGCGCCATTTGCCAAACCACACTCAAGGACAGACAAGGCGAGGATGGGTGGGAAGAGATAAGCCAAAGAACTTGTATGCATATATACATAACCCATGGACACAGACAATAGGGTAATGAAGGCCTGGGGCAGGAGGAAGGGATGGTCTAGAAGGGGTCAATGGGGGAAAAAAGGGGACATGTGTAATACTTCCAACAGTAAACGTTTTTAAAAAATTAATGAAAGTAAAATTGTTTATAGCTATGTTGACAGTAAAAAAATAAAAGAGATAAATTTCATTTTGATACATCAGCATAAAGTTGATGAATATTCTATTGATCTGCCCCTAAGACCTCCCCTAAACACCCAGCCTTTAAAACCCCTGAAAATGAAGGTTCCACTGAGCTCTCCCTCCAGGGAACATGCCTTTGCCATTCCCTTCCCCTTCTTCTCCCCCTCCCCACCCCCGCTTCACATAGCCCCCTAAACTATAAGGGACTCCATGAGACTTGCAACCAGGGGAGCAATGGGCAGCGGCAGTTCGTCCCAGGCTACCCCCCTGAACCTGTCTCCAAGGCCCCCTTGTCTCTGACTTTCCAATGAGCCAAGGCAGCCCATCCTAGGCTCTCCTGTTGCTTCTTCTATGTCCTTTCTTGTTTCACTGTCCTAAATATGTTTTTGCTGGGGTCAATAAATTCTTGTTTGCCTTTCCACACTTTGTCTCTGTCTCTTGATTGAAATCTTTCCCTCAAGAAGACAAGAATCAAGGTCTCTTCCTCTCACTGGTAACAGAAACCTGCTTACCAATAGGCAACATACATAGGAAGCTATTAAAAAATATATATTTGGTACACTCTGAGAACAGGTGATTTAGATGAGAGCCAGATACTTACTAGTAGGTTTCACTAAGTTTAAAAAATTTGTAGACTAGCCCTAGCTGGTTTGGCTCAGTGGATAGAGTGTCAGCCTGCAGACTGAAGGGTCCTGAGTTCGATTCTGGTCAAGAGCACATGCCTGGGTTGCAGAATGATTCTCTCTCATCATTGATGTTTCTATCTCTCTGTCTCCCTCTCCCTTCCTCTTTGACATCAATAAAAATATATTTTTTAAAAATCTGTAGACTAGCCCTAACCGGTTTGGCTCAGTGGATAGAGCATCAGCCTGCGGACTCAAGGGTCCCAGGTTCGATTCCGGTCAAGGGCATGTACCTTGGTTTCAGGCACATCCCCAGTAGGGGGTGTGCAGGAGGCAGCTGATCGATGTTTCTCTCTCATCGATGTTTCTAACTCTCTATCCCCTCTCCCTTTCTCTCTGTAAAAAATCAATAAAATATGTATATAAAAAAATCTGTAGGCTAGAAATTATTTAACCCAATCTCTAATGATACATAATTTCATTAGTGATCAGAGTTATTCCTGGAAATGTAGATACAAGTATACAAGTTTTATTCTAAATTCTGGGGACACTTTACTTAACTATGATGTATAACTTGATTATGCTTTTGTATAATAGCACTTACCTGTCCTGCAATAATTATCTCTGCTTAAAAGTTTCTCCTTTAGATTGATATGAATTGAGAGCAAGGACCTTGGTTTTTTTTTTTTACGTTTCCCATCACTACATTTCCAGCAGTAAGCTTAACACCTGGCACACAGTAATGGCTCAAAAGTTGTTTGTTTAATAAATGACACTTAAACCTAGGGTTAACAAATATGTTTCATTTTAAAAGTGGCAATATTATAAAAGGCCACAAGATGGGCTCATTACACTGTGAAAGTTTGTAAAAATACTCCAGAATCATGAAATTAACATTTTCTTCCTGCAAAAATATGAGAAATATTTCATGTTTCTGAATCTTAAGAAGGAATTAAAATGCTTGTAGTGACAAATCCTGGGAGCATTTAGTCAGTCATTTTTTATTCATCTACAGAATTGTATTAAACAAAGTCATAGTCCTATTTAATTATCACTTTAAAAAACATCAACATTTTATCTTTATTAACCCCCACATATTTCTTACTATAAAATTGAAATATGTGTCTTGCTATTTATGGAATAATAAATTATATCTCTTGTTAGAATTTAAAACGGTATTTGCCACTTTTTTTTCCATTTAAAAGATTCATCTTACTAAATTGAAGAGCCCTTTTTTCTAAACCAATACTTCTTGAAAGTTGACTCTGCAAGGTCAGTCCACATTATTATCTCACTTGATACTTATTGACCACATGAGCAAACTGAGGCTCTGAGAACTGGAGGCTTGCCAAAGTCACTTAACTAATAACTAGAGTTACATTTTAGTGCGAAGACAGATACAAATCAAACAAAAACAAAAGTAAAAACAAATCAAAGAAGCATTAGAATATGAGCCAGTGATAAAGCATAGTGATGCGATAAAGGATGAGTGAGGTACTACTTTAGACTCAATGGCCCCTTTGAGGAGGTGACGTTGAAGCTAAGCCAGGAATGATTTTGTGAAGTTCTGGGAAAGAGTTTTCCAAGCAGAAAGAACAGCTGATATAAAGGCCCAAGGTGGGGCAGGTTATTGCTCTCAGTTTGGAAAGAAAACAAAAGCTTCGTGGCACTAAAAGATTCATCCAGTAATATTATCATGTCTCTGGCACAGTTGATATTAGACATCCACTGTCCCAGCTTCCTGTGGAGATAAACAGACACTGGTGTGTTTATAACAGCCATTGGCAGAAAGAACTGTTCTGAAACTGGCTGTTCTTTAGATAAACTGGGTCAGGGTTATAGTCTGTCAGGATGACTCCAAGCCAAGCAGGACCTGCTGGCACCTGCTGAAGCCATGATGAGATTTGAATGCTCTTCATGTAGTCTATCGGTGTGTATATAATATGTGTCTACTGCCAGGCATTAAATATAAAGCAATGGATAAAAACAGTCCCTACCCTCAAGGAGTTTGTATTTGATGACATCTGGTTATGTAATTTACACATGGTTTACTTCAGGTCTCTTCACTCCACCCACTATTGACTAAATTTAGAACTTATTTATTGGGTATTCGCATAAAGAAGGATTCTGATTGTCAGGATTTCTATTCTACCACAGCCCCAGTTGGGTTATTTATTTATTTATTTATTTTGGTAAATATATTTTATTGATTTTACACAGAGGAAGGGAGAGGGATAGTTAGAAACATAGATGAGAGAGGAACATGGATCAGCTGCCTCCTACACGCCCCTTACTGGGGATCCAGCCAGCAATCAAGGTACATGCCCTTGATCAGAATCGAACCCTGGGACCCTTCAGTCCCAGGGCCAATGCTCTCTCCACTGAGCCAAACCAGTTAGGGCCAGTTGGGTTCTTTTAATAGGGGAATTCTCCTGAGGATAGATGTGGTTTCAATTATTCCCGCCTACAAAGATCCAGAACATTACTGCAGACATCAAAACCCTGACAGATCTAATGGCTTACTTCTGCCGTCCTGGTCTATAGTGCAGGACAGACTTCTGCAGTGCTCGCTCCCACACTCCCTGACAGGTTCTGTCCATCAGATCAGGGTCATTTCTTCATGGTTCTTGTTCCCTTAAGTCTGTTATAGGAGAAGCAGAAACTTATCACTCAAGGACTGAAACCTAAAACCCAGTAGGAGTCTAGTTATAGGCTCAATTTCCTTTTCTGAAATTGTCTCATAATTTTAGGCTACCTGGAAGAAAAAGTCAGGAGAGAAAAAACAAACTACATTCATACACTGACCTTTTTTTCCTTAAAAATATATTTTTATTGATTTCAGAGAGGAAGGGAGGGGGAGAGAGATAGAAACATCAATGATGAGAATCATTGATCATCTGCCTCCTGCATGCCCCCTACAGGGGATTGAGTTCACTACCTGGGCATATGCCTTGACTGGGAATAGAACCTTAACCTCCTGGTTCATAGGTTGATTCTCAACCACTGAGCCACACCGGCTGGGCCATATACTGACCTTTTGACACAAGGGCCTATATCACTTGAGAACATGGTGTAGTTTATGCCCTCACATTTTATTAATTCATAGGAAAATCCTCTAACTAGAAATTGAAAAATGCTTCCTACCCCAAGCATAGCTCTTTTACAGTTTTTCTTTGTCATTGGACATAAATGATATTAACAGACTATGTATATGGCCTATTCTTAAACTTTATAGCACCTTATATTAGGTCTCATACCATCTTATATTAGGTTTTCTATTACTGCAATAGCAAATTGCCTCAATCTTAGTCGTGTAAAACAACTCACATTCACTATACAGTTCTGTGGCCCAGAAATCTGACGAAGGGTCTCTCTGGGCTAAAGTAGAGGTACTGTAAACAGGGTCAGTTCCTTTCTAGATGCTCTAGAAGGGAATGTTTCCTTTCCTTTTCTGGCTTTTAGAAGCCACCTGCACTGCCTAGCTTCTTGTCCCCATCTTCATCTTCAAAGCCAACAACTTCACATATCTCTTACTTTTCTTCCATCATCATGTCTCTCTCTAACCACAGCTGGAAAAGGTTCTCTGCTTTTTAGTCCTCATGTGATTAAAGTGGGCCCACTGATAATCCAGGAACTCTCCCCTTCTCAAGTCCGTACATGCAACCACATTGTCAAAGCCCTTTTTGCCACATAAGATTCCTAGGATGAAGACGTAGACATCTTTGGGGCCATTATTTTGCTTACCACACCCTATTCTAAAAACATAAGATGCACTGACAAATGTATATAGGTAACTCCCGTAAACCTCCTGTATAGAAATACTACTGTTTTCGGTTAAAACTCCCCTCCCCTCCTCACCCCTCTCTTCTCCCCTCCCTTTGCCTCCAGTTTTCTTCTCTAGGGGAGAAATATAAAATGAAAGCCAGATGAATACTGTGCTTTTGTCTACTCAGTTTCTTTCCTTTTCTCCTTCCAACAAAATTACCCCTCTCTTAGCTCTGGGTGGGGAAAGTGAGGCTTCCTTTTTTCTCTCTTCTGTTAGGGTTTTCAATCAGTACTTTTCTACCTCCTTGCCCCAGGATTGTGCTCATTACCCAGCCCCCTATCCAATTAGATTATCATATCCACCTGGACACTGTGACTGCTTTGGTAGTGGACATTTAACCCGAGCTGGGCCAATCAGAATACTTTTCTGGAATTTTTTTTCCTAAGTGGCTCCATGGGGGAAAATTTCTCTTTCTTTCTTTGTTGTGAGAAAGCTGAAAGTATATGATTCAGAGTTGCTGGTTCTGTCTCTTACCACCTGGAGAAACTGGAACTGATGAGAAGCAAGAAGAGATGATCCTGGTGAGTTACTCCTTGATTTTTTTCCTTGAGGTCTTGTTTCCTTTTCGAGTCTATAATTTACCCACATTTATTTCCAATAAATCTCCATTTTGCTTAATCTAGTTGGTTTTGAGGTTTGTTTCTTACAATTTAGAGTCCCAATTAATATAGCTTGTTTTTTTTTCTCTCTTAATGCTTATGTCCACTAACTTTATTATTTACTAGAGGCCTGGTGCATGGATTCATGCACCGGTGGGGTCCTTCAGCATAGCCTGCAGGGATCAGGCTGAAACTGGCAGTCCAACACTGCCTGCCGCTCCTGCCTGCCACTCCTGCTCGTCCTGGCCCCCCTGCACCTGCCATCTCTGCTTGGTAGGCTCCCTGCTGTTCCGCTGTGATCTCCAGGCTGTGGCAGCCAGCCCTGAGCCCTGCGGCTGGTGCCCGACGGTCATCTGAGTGGTGCTTCTGCTGTGGGAGCACACTGACCACCAGTGGGCAGCTCCTGTGTTGAGCGTCTGCCCCCTTGTGGTCAGTGCATATCATAGCAACTGGTCGACAGGTCGTTTGGTCCCTTAGGCTTTTATATAGAGAGATTCTATTAATCCATTGTTAAAAAAGCCAGATCAAAGGTCAGTGCTATCTCCCATGGGGAAAAAATTTAAAAAAAGAATCAGAAGAGATTATGAAATGAGTCCACATTATATTATTTATGTTAATTCTTAGATCACACTCTGAAAACATTTACCCCCTGTTTCAAGGTCCATCTTGGATTATGCAACTCAGCTAATTAAAAAGGATTTAATACAGATGCCAGTAATCCTATTACTATAATGACAGTAATATAAAAAGCTTGAGATTTGAATACTTTCTATTACTCTTATCAGGTTTTCCACAGTAAAATTAAAATCCTTAAAGTGAAATCTCCCTTCTGGAACTTACATTTTCCCAAGAAAATCTTCAAAGACAAGTTATTCTTTTTTTTTATTAATTTTTATTTTTTATTTTTGCTAAAAGTATTGCAAAGGGTATTACATATGTGTCCTTCTTTTCCCCCCGCCCTTGACAATCCCCTGCCCTCCCTTACCCCCCAGTGTCTTATGTCCATTAGTTATGCTTATATGCATGCATACAAGTCCTTCGGTTGATCTCTTACTCCCCTCCCTTCTGCCCCCCAACCCTCTCTGGCCTTCCCACTGCAGTTTGACAATCAGTTTGAGGCAGCTCTGCCTCTGTATCTATTATTGTTCAAAAGTTTGTAATGGTCTTTATTATCCATGAATGAGTGAGATCATGTGGTATTTTTCCTTCATTGACTGGCTTATTTCACTTAGCATAATGCTCTCCAGTTCCATCCATGCCGTTGCAAATGGTAAGAGTTCCTTCTTTTTTACAGCAGCATAGTATTCCATCGTGTAGATGTACCACAGTTTTCTAATCCATTCATCTACTGATGGGCACTTAGGCTGTTTCCAGATCTTAGCTATGGTGAATTGTGCTGCTATGAACATAGGGGTGCATAGATCCTTTCTGATTGGTGTTTCTGGTTTCTTGGGATATATTCCTAGAAGTGGGATCACAGGGTCAAATGGGAGTTCCATTTCCAGCTTTTTGAGGAAACTCCATACTGTCTTCCATAGTGGCTGCACCAGTCTGCATTCCCACCAGCAGTGCACAAGTGTTCCTTTTTCTCCACATCCTCTCCAGCACTTGTCGTTTGTTGATTTGTTGATGATAGCCAGTCTGACAGGTGTGAGATGGTACCTCATTGTTGTTTTGATTTGCATCTCTCGGATGATTAGTGACTTTGAGCATGTTTTCATATGTCTCTTGGCTTTCTGAATGTCCTCTTTTGAAAGGTGTCTATTTAGATCCTTTGCCCATTTTTTGATTGGATTGTTTATCTTCCTTTTGTTAAGTTGTATGAGTTCCCTATAAATTTTGGAGATTAGGCCCTTATCAGATATAATGTTGGCAAATATGTTCTCCCATGTAGTGGGCTTTCTTGTTGTTTTGTTGATGGTTTCTTTTGCTGTGCAGAAACTTTTTATTTTGATGATTTTGAGTTTATTCTTGTGTATGGTGTAAGTTGGTGGTCTAGTTTCATTTTCTTGCATATATCTGTCCAATTTTCCCAACACCATTTATTGAAGAGACTATCTTGGCTCCATTGTAAAAGACAAGTTATTCTAAACCCAGATATTTCATGCTTTCCATTTCTCCAAAGTTCAGAAAGGTATATAAGAACATTTTTACTGCAACACCATACCTAGAAAATTTTGATCCAAATACAAGCATTGCCAATTTTGCTTTACAATTTGGATTTTTCCTACAGCATAGTTCTGAGACTCAGAAATAGCTGTCTCTCTGTGTATGTTCCTGACAGACAAGCAGAGGCCTAGCATGCACTTTCTAATGCATTGCAAAGTACCATTCCAGAAGGGAACTGGTGGGCAAGACGAATGTCCAGCCAGTATATGAGGCCAAGCTATTCACTTCATGTTAAAACACAGAACAGCTGCCAACTGGAGGTGCTGAACTCCATTTACTGAGGAGGATACCTCTTCTGAATTCTGTTTAATTACATAAATAATTCCTCATCTCTAGCCTATGGAGACCAGCATCACAAAACAAATTTAGCTTGTTGCTCAGGAGGCACTTCCATCAGCTGCTAAATTGGGATTTGTCTCAGTTTCCCTGGATAAGGGTCACATTTCATGCAGTAAATCAGAACTAGAACTGCCTGTCCCAGCTCAAGTACCAGGTCCCCCTAGTAAGTGGGGATAGTGCATGTTAGCACAGGCATTTTTAAAATTTTATTTTAAATTTATTTTAATTTTTTCCTTCACCATTTATCCTCTCCATGCCCTCTTACACCTCCTTCCATCCCCTCCTCCCACCATCACCACACTATTGTTCATGTCCATGAGTTTGTTGTTTTTTTCCTTTTTTGCTCAATCCCCCCATTCCTCCCTACCAGAGCTGTCTGCCTACTCTCTATCTATGAGTCTGTCTCTGTTTTGATTGGTAGTTCAGTTGGTTCATTAAATTCCACATATGAGTGAAATCATATGGTACTTGTCTTTGACTGGCTTATTTCACTTAGCATAATTTCTCCATTATGCTGTTGCAAAGGGTAAAATTTTCTTCCTTTTTACAGCAGAGTAGTATTCTATTGTGTAAATGTACCACAGCTTTTTTTTATCCACTCATCTATGGATGGACTCTTGGGCTGCTTTCAAATCTTGACTATCGTAAAGAACACTGCAATGAACAGAGGGGTGCATATATTCTTTCAAATTAGTGTTTCAATTACTTCAGATAAATTCCCAGAAGTGGAATCTCTGGGTCATAAGACAGTTCCACTCTTAATTTTTTTGGGTAACTCCATACTGCTTTCCACAGTGGCTGCACCAATCTTCATTCCCACCAATAGTCAGCACAGGTGTTTTAATTAGTTCATTTATTTAGTTGTTCACCAAGTATTTGTTGAGCATAAGCTAGGTACTTGGTATATAAAGATAGACAAAATAGACCTAAATCCTGCTCTCATTGAGCTTGTTGTCTAGTGGGAGACATAGACACCAAATAAGTAGCAAATAAAGTTATAATTAAAAATTGCTCTATGTGCTATAAAAAAGGGCAGATTGCTGTGAGAGAGAACAATGGGAGTGACATACTTTAGGGTGGGTAATGAGGAAGACTTCTAGAAGAAGGTGACATTTAATCCAAGATCTGAATTTGAAGGACAAAGAGGAACTAGTCATGCAGAGACTATTAGTAAGTGGGTCTTAGGCCATAGGGAGAACATCCAACGTTAAGCTTAAATTTTCTCCCAGTTTGCATACTTTGGTCAATATCCCTCCAATTTAGATTTGTTCTATTGCCCTGCCCCCTCAATAAGTATTCTTCTCTTAGAATAGGCAAAACTGAACTTTTGCTAATGAAGCAGTCTGTGTGTCCTGGGTGTCAAACTGCCTTTTTAATGTCACCCTGAGCTTTTTTCTTCTTCAGTTGAAGGAGAATATGACATCCCCTGCGCATTTTTTCAATCACACTATTGCCTCTCAAACCAGAACCTCTGGTCCTCCTTAGGGTAGTAGAGGAATATGTAATTTATACTATTTAATACTTCTGTGACAACTTTGCAAATTGTGAGCATGTGTAAAATTCCTATTTCAAACTTGCCATAAGGAGAAGGCTCCTAAGAAAACCAATCCAAAGAATTCCTCTTGGTATCTCTTTGGGGATTAAGTAATAAATTTATTAAATTACATTTATTTAAATTAAATTAAATTAATTTAAATTAAATTAATTTTAATTTTTTCCTTCACCATTTATCCTCTCCATGCCCTCTTACACCTCCTTCCATTCCCCTCCTCCCACCATCAATAAATGGTGAAGAACAATAAATGGGGAGAACATAAATAAATTAAATAAATTTAAAATTAAAATAAATGATTAAGTAATCATTGTTAGGTCAAATTTCTTACAAGATGACTGGTAAGTTAAATGGTATTAGCCTAATTTATCAAAGGAGTTTGAATGTCATTATCATCTACCCAAAAATTGTTCCAACATTTTATCATGAATACTAGATAGTTCCCAGAGGTGCTGCTAATTATGTCACACCCTGGAGTTCTGTCCCAGCTCAAGTACGAGGCACTTTTTTTTTCAGTCCTTTTTCTTTTTAAAAATTTTTTTATTGATTTCAGAGAGAGGAAGGGAGAGGGAGAGAGAAATAGAAACATCAGTGATGAGAGAGAATCATTGATCGGCTGCCTCCTGCACACCCCACACTGGGGATTGAGCCCAAAACTGGGGAATGTGCCCTTACTGGGAATTAAACCATGACCTCCTGGTTCATAGGTCAACACTCTCAACCACTGAGCCACACCAGCCAGGCTCAGTCCTTTTTCTTTTATTTTTCTGTTGAGGAATTCTTTTTTTTAATATTTCAAGAAAAACTATTTTAAATATAATAATGTTACATGCAATAAACATCAATATTTTAAGAAAAACGATTTTAAATATAATAGTATTACATGCAATAAAAATTAATATTTCAAGAAAAAAGATTTTAAATATAATAATATTATCCAAACTGTACTAACATAGTATAATATCACAAAAGTTGTAGGAAATATTAAAAATCTGCAAATAACAGGATTACTTCTCTTATATTCTAAAATATTTTTTTTCTCTGGCTCTATTTTGGTTCATCAGTTTATGTTGTTCATTATATCCCACAAATGAGTGAGATCATGTGATATTTATCTTTCTC
>NW_005371333.1:107976-130333 GCF_000412655.1 Myotis brandtii
TCGACCCAAGCCATTATGCTCAATTAATATTTGACAAAGGAGGCAAGAGCATACAATGGCATCAAGATGGTCTCTTCAATAAATGGTTAATTTTGTATCCTGCTACATTGCCAAATTCATTTATTAAGTCTAGTAGTTTTTTGATGGAGTCCTTGGGGTTTTCTGTGTACAATATCATGTCATTTGCCAATAATGACAGTTTCACTTCTTCTTTTCCAGAGGAATTCTTTTTTAAAAACACCATCTTGGTCAAGAAGAAGTTCGTCTCATTTCACTTTTATTCTTGTATTAATTGAGTTTGTTTCTTAGTTGCTTTTTACAATGGTGAAAATTATGCATATGCTTAATTTGCACTATCACCATCAGCAATAATATTTGTTAATATTCCATTAAACCAGCTCTTTAGTTAATATTTCTGGAATCAGGATATGTCTTATAACTGAATACACACACACATGCACACCCGCATACACATACACACACACACCTCTCAGTAAAACCATTTTTGAAATGATGGTGCATCTTAAATAAAACGTAAAAATACATATGACATTATACAAATTGGCACATGTAGCTTTAGATTGTTAGCTTCCTGAGAGCAGGTCTTTCTTTTCTTTTCTTTTTTTTTTCTTCATCTGTTTAAACCCTTTATTAGGTCGTAAACATAAGAAGGTGGGGTAGCAAAGTCCAGTTCCCATTTTGTGAGAAGCAAGAAGCTTACTTTTTACTTTTTGGTGGCAGTAAGCTCTTGGAAAGTGAAGACTGTGTCGTAGTCCGTGTCACATCCTCAGCACCTAGAACAATATCTGCCACCAGGCAGGCTCTTCATAAATATTTGTTAACTAAATGAATAAAACTCTAGCAATGAATTTCACCTGGCATCTTCAGAAGCACTGCAGGATCATGATGCTACATATGGCCCCAAGGATGGACAATTATCAGAATTATGTAAAGGCATTTCAAATATGCAAACAACATGTAAATGAGGAGTCTCTTAGAGATGAAGCCATGATTCAATGGGAGGGGGAGTAGGATGCCAGCAGGGTGAGGCTGAACAGACCAGGGACCAACTGTGATAAAAACATCTAGGCAGAGAGATCACAGGAAGCTCCTCATCAATAAGTTCTAGGAAAAATGTATTCACAGTGAATATAAGAACCCCAAAGTGACTTTTGTTTGTTGTGTGGAAGGTCTTCCTTTCCACAGAAACAGAGGCTAATAATTACTATTTTAAAAGCAAATAATACCTCTGGACTGGTGGTTGTCAAAGAAAAACTTACATATATTAAAACATTTATGCTTTTTTCACGACTGTCACACTGACAGACTTTATCACTTGTACTGCTTTTAAAAGAGCAATAAAGCAAGACTAAATTATTTTATTTATTTATTTTTGGATGTATGCTAAGGATATTTTTATCCTTGGTCAAAGACTAATTTAAAAGCATATTGTTTGGTATGGGAGTGATATGAAATAAAGACAAAACTAAAAGTTTCTATTTGTTCAGTTAAACGTTAAGAATAGACAAGTGCAGCTGGCGTGACTCAGTGGTTGAGCATTGGCCTATGAATCAAGAGGTCACCAGTTCAATTCCTGGTCATGGCATATGCCCGGGTTGCGGGCTCAGTCCCCATGTGGGGCGTGTAAGAGGCAGTCAATCGGTGATTCTCATCATTGAAGTTTCTATCGCTCCCTCTCCCTTTCTCTCTGAATGCAATAAAAATATATTTTAAAAATAAATAAAAATATAATAAAAAAGAATAGACAAAAATAAATAACAAAAAAACACACACACCAAAAAAAATAAATAACATATGTACTACAGTTACAACTTAGGGAAATTTATGAAGAAGATAAATATCTAGGGCAAAGAAAGGAAGACATTCATGCAAGGAAAAGAAGAGGAATAGAAACTTGCCAGGTAGCATTACTAGTGAATCTGGCTGGATGGGGACTGAGTGGATGCAGGATGTCACTCTCTGTAGAGAGGCTGAAGCTACCCAGTGCCAGCTCTTTGTTCCCACGAGACTGGGGCTGTGTTGCCAAATCTTTTTTGTTTTCAAGAGGTACCTGAAAAATGGAATGTCAAATTTTTAAATGTTGGCATCTGTTTCAGGTTTTTATGAAACTTAGAGCAATTCACATAAAATATATCTTTGGGGCTGAATTCTTTAAGGGAAAGAGGGAATGGTAGAGAAGTGCATAGGAATTTTGAGGAAAGTGGAAGACAGCCAGGCAAGGACAAGGAGAAATGAATAAGAGGGGGAAGACTAAGATATAAATAAAGGCCTATTTTTGCTTACCCTGCCTTGTTTCCCTCTCAAACCACATACTCAAAGCCTGGATGAGATCAGTCCTTCCCAAGGCCTCTACACCTGCTCCTGCTCCTGCTTCCCTCTCCCTCTCCATGCTCTTGGGTGAAATGTAAACCTCTTAAGTGGTCCCACCAGTTCCATAGGTAGCATCCACAAATTCTGCTGATGGTTTCAGGCATTCTTCAAAAGTTCCACACAATTCTTTTTTGATCTGCCTAATTTCAGGTTTGTACCTGACTTACCTGACTTGGCATCCTTTCCGAGTTTCCCTGCTCTGTTTAGCTGAGCCAGCTTTCTGGTCCTTGAAACATTAATTTCTTTCCTTTTCTCTCTCCTGCTTTCATTCTTTCCTCCATCCCTACTTTCTTTCTCTATCACATTAAATAATTCTCAGATAACTCTTTTAAGTGGAAAAATCTGCTTCCTCAAGTCCCTTAACCTTGTCTGGGGATGGACACACACACACACACAGACACACACACCCTGGGCATTTTCAAATTTGACATACATTT
Source organism: Myotis brandtii (assembly GCF_000412655.1). Classification (NCBI taxonomy): domain Eukaryota; kingdom Metazoa; phylum Chordata; class Mammalia; order Chiroptera; family Vespertilionidae; genus Myotis; species Myotis brandtii. The sequence continues at coordinate 110,805 of NW_005371333.1, forward strand.
ATCTTGGGTTTTTCAATGAAGTGTTCATAAATGTTTCCAGCTTCCTGTGCATTATTGAATTTTTAAATGCTATCATTCAATTTCCCCCTAAATAATCTCTATAGATTTTTCAGTTTCTTTTTCTAAAATTAAATAACTAGGATAGATTTTTGTTTCATTTTGTTTTCTCTCTCCCACTGGTATGCTTGATATAATTGGTATCTTCACAGATACTTATGTAGGACCCACACTATAATGCACTGGGTAAGGAAATAGGGACCCAAAGAAGAATGAGACATAGCTCTTGATCTCAAGTTGCTTATAATCAAGACTAGAGGCCCATTGCATGACATTTGTGCACTGGGGGAGCGGGGGGCAGGGGGGTCCCTCAGCCCGGCCTGTGCCTTCTCTCAGTCCGGGACCCCTTGGGGGATATCCGCCTGCCAGCTTAGGCCTGATCCCTGGGCCTGCAGTCAGACATCCCTCTCCCAGTCGGGGACTCTCATAGTCTGGGATCCCTCACTCCTTACTGCCTGCCTGTAGCGGAGGCAGGAGAGGCTCCCGCCACTGCTGCTGTGCTCCCCAGCTGTGAGCCTGGCTTCTGGCTGAGTGGTGCTCCCCGTGTGGGAGCGCACTGACCACCAGGGGGAAGCTCTTGCATTGAGCATCTGCCCCCAGGGTGGTCAGTGTGTGTCATAGCGACCGGTGGTTTCACTGTTCAGTCGATTTGCATATTAGGCTTTTATTATATAGGATGGGGAGATAAGATATCACATGAAAAAATAAATAATTTTAAAAGGTCATGTATGCTAAGTGACAGAAATAGCTAGTTCTCCTTCTGACCTTATCACATCCTCAGTGTTTACTACCTCTCTTCCCAAAGCAGAGAACTGAAAAGTACTGCCATGTGGGCACCTCTTCATCCCATTTATGATTTTTTTTTATTTAACTGGGGAAAAGTCTCGCTGCTACTCTCAAAGGAAAAAGAACGATCTTTCTCCTCCAATAATATTTTAGCTCTAGAATAGCGGTTCTCAACCTGTGGGTCGCGATCCCTTTGGGGGTCGAACAACTCTTTCACAGGGGTCGCCTAAGACCATCAGAAAACACATATATAATTACATATTGTTTTTGTGATGAATCACTATGCTTTCATTATGTTCAATTTGTAACAATGAAAATACATCCTGCATATCAGATATTTACATTACGATTCATAACAGTAGCAAAATTACAGTTATGAAGTAGCAATGAAAATAATTTTATGGTTGGGGGTCACCACAACATGAGGAACTGTATTAAAGGGTGGTGGCATTAGGAAGGTTGAGAACCACTGCTCTAGAAGAACTAGATGAAAGAAGAGAATGAGTGAGGCAAAAAAACCGACAACACACAAAAACATGAAAGGACAGGAGACATCTCAAATTGCAGTCATGCTGGTGTCGCTTAGTGGTTGAGTGTTGATCTATGAACCAGGAGGTCATGGTCCAATTCCCGGTCAGGGCACAAGCCCTGGTTGCAGGCTTGATCCCCAGTATGGGGCATGCAGGAGGCAGCTGATAAGTAATTTTCTTTCATCATTGGTGTTTCTATCTCTCCCTCTCTCTTCTTTTCTCTGAAATCAAAACAAATATATTTTAAAAAAAGATTCTCCCTTTGTCTTAAAAAAAATCTATTTCTGCTTGAATTTTTATAAAATCTTATTTTGGAATTTAAAATTTTGTTTAGTTTATAATTAATTTAGCCTATTGTATATTAATTTTGCCTAGAATTTGGTAAGCCTTTTTAATCTATCAATACCTACACTTTATTATTATTTTTACTTTAGGGCATTTTAATTTTTTCCTTCTAATAAATCTTTTACAATTACTTCTGTTCCCATTCTGATTTCTTTTTCAGTGGTGATGACTATTCAAAGGTTGAATATTTTCTTTCACTGTAGCTATCACTTTCTTAGAGAATTTCTCTAGGTTGTTACTGATTAAGTTTTATGCAGTTTTAATTTTGTACTTTACATACTCCAAATGCATATTTTAATTATTATATATTTTACTGTTTTTTGAGGGGTTTTTTGAATTTTTATTTTTCTCTGCCAGCTCAATTTTTATCGTGTCTTTCTCTTGTTCACTGAATCCATAATTTCTTATATTTCATGAGATTTTAAAAAACACACAAACAATATAAACTTTTATTTATTGGATAACTATTATTTAGAGATCGACATCTTCATGTATTTTTAAGGTAATAGCTAAGTTCTATTTTCTTTATCACAGAGGTTTTTTATTTTCTTTTAAAGGTCCCCTTTTACCTATTTCTTTCTGATTTTTCAAACTTGAATGAGGAATTACTTCTCAGGACCTGGTATTTGTAAAGTAATGTGATAGTTTCATTCCCTTTGAGTTTATATATTATCCACATTTTTATTGCTAGAATTCCCTGGTCAGCTCTTAACCTGACAACCACCTTCCGGTGTATAGAAGACATTTAGTTAGGATGGCTTTGTTAGATAGAGTGAGAAATTTCTTCTTCTCTCAGTTTTTATTCTTAATGTATAAGGAAGTAAATTTATTTTTGGAATTTCCACAAAATATTTTGAAATTTGTATAATTTGTTATAGATAGTACATGACCCGTATAACCTCTAGAGGGCATGCTTTGCTCTGACCTAACCAACCTTAATTTACCACCAAAAAGCAGGCACCACCACCTATCCTCTACTAAGTATTTAGCACTAATTGTTGCTTCCTGAACAGATGTAGAAAGAGAGGTAAAGGTGAAGATGGTGGGTAAAATCTACATTATTAAGTAGTTAAATGGTATGTCATCCAGTTCATTTCTATAATACTTAATAGCTGTATCAGAGGTCTTATCAATGATTATTTTATAACCTATATAAGCTATAATCAGGGGTAGATAACTCATCAATAATTTATTTTTACATCTTTCTATTGCTCTTTTAACTTCCATCACTTTTTCCTTTTTTTGTATGGGAAGATAAATATCTGTCAGTTTCAGTTAGCTAGCATCATAATGACCTAATTGTTTTAATATTTCACTTAAATGTTGTTTTAAGCCTCTTTACGCTTTGAGGAGAATAGTTCTTATTTTTTGAACTAAAAAAAAAACGAATAGATGTGAACTTCAAGCTCAAAATCATGCAAACTGTCATTGGCATTCCCAGAGGTGCTTAATTGCCTGTGGGAAAGACTTGTTTTGTCTGCAAATCATCTGAATGTTCATGAAAATTCATAGAAGTCAATTTTGTGTCTCACTCTGGGTAGTGAGACAGTTTCTTAGGCTTCCCAGACGTAAGTAATGTGTAGAAATGGTCACTTAGAGTGTCTTTAAACAAATGCCTTAGATGCTTGTGAAAAGTACAAACATTTCTAGAAGCTTAATGATAATGCATATCCATTCTCTACCTCAAACTTTAAAATGTTTCTTGCACAAAAGCTCTCAGGATATAACCTCTTACTGGCTTTGCAAAAGATTCCCAGGAACTGAGAGGATATATTCACTTTGTCTTGGATGTCACATTCAAGAATAGCTCATTTTATTGTGCTTTGCTTTATTATGTTTTGCAGATATTGTGTTTTTTATAAATTGAAGGTTTGTGGCAACCTTACATTGAGCAAGTCAATCGGCACCATTTTACCAACCAGCTCAGATGGTGGAAATATCTTTTAATTAAGGTATGTACATTATTTTTCTAGACAATGTTATTGTACACTTAATAGACTACAGTGTAGTGTAAACATAACTTTTATATTCACCAGAAACCAAAAATATCACATGCGTTGTTTTATTGCCATATTCACTTTATTTATTTTTAAAATATATTTTTATTGATTTCAAAAAGAAACCAAAAATATCACATGCATTGTTTTATTGCCATATTCACTTTATTTATTTATTTTTAAAATATATTTTTATTGATTTCAACAAGGAAGAGAGAGGGACAGAGAGATAGAAATGTCAATGACGATAGAGAACCATTGATCAGCTGCCTCCTGCACGCCTCCTACTGGGGATCGAACCAGGGCATGTGTCCTCACCAGGAATTGAACCTTGACCACTGAGTACACTAAGCAAGGCCATATTCTCTCTATTTCAGTGGTCTGGAACGAACCTGAGAGATGCCTGTAATCATATTCTTAATCTAATCAGAATAATCCACTTAGCTTTTTTCAAATGTGAATTCCTTTTGTATGTAGGCTCAGGAATATCACATTGTAGTGCAGGCTTTTATTCTAGAAGGAAGTAGCCTATGTTTCCTCATTGATCTGGTTCTAGTTCTCTCATCCTCACCTTGATTTTTCATATTCTCACAGGTTCTCACATTGCTCAGCATGAACATAGAGGTTTCAGGTGTGGGTTTCTATGCTATGGGATTTGTATATTGCACCTTTTACTTTTCAATACTCTATCCTTTCTCAGTTATTATAATTTTCTTCATTTGAATTGATTTGTTGTTGATCTCCCAACTTTATTACTGTCATTGTTTATTAATGTAGCATCAGAGATGCACCTTGTATTTTATACAGTTGTTAAATACAAATAAGATGGGTAATTGCTTGGCGGGTAGAACTTCTCCCTTAGAATATGATGGTTTCAGAGTACCTGTGATACCTAAATAGCTATGACACTTCTAATGGAGATAAAAGGCTCTCATGAAAGATTGCCAGTATGACAAGATCACAAAGTACCCATCTTATGCCATGGTGATAAGAACACCACATCTGATATTTACTTATTTTAGAGAAGTGGTGTACCTTCTAGTCCTTTTTAAAAATTATATGTCATTATGCATTGATACGCATAGGAAAATATATTTATAATCTCATATATTTACTCCCCAAATAGTAGGATAGTAAAAAAAAAAAATCATTATAGCTCAGAACCCCAGGGGCAGCTAGTAAGAGAAACATAATGTTCGATTTGCAGGGAGCTTCTCAGCTTGCTTCTGTGTACAGTAAAATATTTTACTGAGCAAAGTAAATCAAGGAGAAGGAAGCATAATGTGAGATAGAATACATATACTTAAAACTCTAAAGATGTTCTTCAACATATAAAATGACCAGACAAAACCCAAAAGATCTAAATTTGCATTACTCTCCATAATATGTTTGAAAAAAATTAATTCCATTTTTAGTGCCAGAATTAAATTAAGGTATTTATACATGGCTGCAGTCTCCATATTCTCCTGAGAGAGCAATTAAAGTCACAAAATAAACCCACCACTTGTAAATATTCAGCCAAGCAGTTGGCAAGCACTTTGCCTATGATCTTCACCTTCCTTAAGCAGCTGAAGCCTTTGTGATTTTAAATCCAAGGTTAAAAAAATGTTTTGGAATGCTTCCTAGGGTGTGAACTTTTTGGATTCTTTCCTATTATCTTTGCCCAGTAATCCTATAGTGTTTGTTACTGTGCCCTTGGGTGTTCAGAGAGAAAGCCATTAAATCAAGGTGTAGTCCTTGTTTTGTAATGGAAGCTGGCCCAACAATCAGCTCATGTCTGGAAGATCACAATATTATCATACTTACTAATTATTTTTTCATTCTGTTCTTAACATAATAGTTTTAAATTTAATATATTAAACTTGTAGTCTGACTAGAGGCTATGAGTATAACGGGTATTTGTGGAGCATAAATTAAATTCTGTTGTAATCATAACATACTCTATAATACATGGAATAAGGGGTTGGGCACACTAAGTTGCTTGAAGGAGCAAGAAGAGAGAGGCATAGAACCCTTAATTCTATTAATTTAAGGAGCATTTTCCTTTTGGCAAAGTTTTGAATTTATTCATTATTTTCCTAAATTCTAAGTGAACTGTATTTAGCAATGGAGAATTAGAGTGAGTTTAGTTTGAAATTCTACTCATAGCCCATAATTTTAGCCCTTGTAAAAATTACTATTTAAGCAGAATCTCTACCATATTCTTTTTTAAAAAAATTAATTTAAATTCTTTATTTTTTAAAGTATTACATGAGTCTCCTTTTCCCCCTCATTGACCTCTCCCCAGCCACTCCCACCCTACCATATTCTTATGGACCTTGTTTTCATAAAATTTCCAGGTTCTCATAGTTCCCTAGCATGAAGACTTGGCATGGGATTTTGCAGTGATCCACACCCCCCTTTAAAGGAAACGGTTGTGTGCTCTGACTCTGCTGATGGGGAGTCCTAGGCAGCCTGCTTTGTACCAGTTCTGCTCTTCCCTCCACTCCAACCTGTGGTATTTCCAGATGTGGTTTAGAGCCAAGACAGGTGGAATTGATGGGCACCTAACCCAAGGACAGTCAAACAGTAGGCTGATGACTAGAAGATGGTTCCCTGTGGAAAGTTTGGCAAAGTCTACCTGAGCCGATTAGTTCTTGCTATGGGTCATGTCAGTTAGGAAGTTCAGAGGCAGTTAGTAGAGGGAGCCAAAGCTAAATGGCTATGGGTATAGCCAAAGTGTAAACAGAAGCTATGAGAAGGAAACAAAGATAAACAGAGGTGAAGAGGTTGGGTGGTAACCAAAAAAGAAAGAAGTGCTGAGGGAGGAGCTTTCACATTGGTGCTGAAACCCTGGGGCGAGATCCAGATTCCTGCCCTTCAGTTTCCTAACCGCCTTATACTCTGGTCCACCTTCCAGTTCCAGGAGCTCTATTCCACTCCTGTTCTTCTTGAGACCCAACTAGATTGGCTTTCTCTTGGTATCCCTGAGGTTGGCCAGAGACAGGGTTCTTTCTTATGTTACTGGTATGGCCTACTTCACCACCTTGGGGGTAACAAAGGAGTTCATATTTATTTTATCTTTCAATTTAATATTGGCTTGAACACTCATGTGCTCAAGTTGCTAGAAAGTCCAGTTCCTTATTTATGAAGTTGTCAGCTCATTCGTCAAGTTAAAAATTACTCATAACCTCTGGGGACTGACTTACTTCAAGGAATAGTCATACCTCCAAATTCTCATTAAGAAAGAAAAGGTCTTTGTCTTCAGATGACTTTGCTTCTGTTATAGCCACATGCTGCTGTTAAAAATGGAAGGTCTTGCAATTTTCTATGCTGTCCAATTTATTGTTATAATGACACCACTGCAGATGTATTAGTAGTTTTTAAATATAGGGAGAGGTCTCCTCCCATAGTGTTAAGTCTATCTGTGGTCACATTAGTATTGTTACCAATATGAATGCTCTTTAACCATGAGGGTTGGGGCAGATGAGGGTGTTCCAGACTTGGGCTACCAAGTTCAACTCTTTGGTTCACACTCACATTATAATCAAAACATGGGCACCTATCAGGGAGCTAGCTCAGCAAGGGAGTCAAGTCACAGCCACTTGCTCTACTGCAATTAGCCCTTCCACCATGACCTGTGATTCAGCTCACCAATCCATATGCTTTTCCCCTAATGGTGAAGTCCCCCTTTAGGATATGGCAAGTCATTCTCATCTGTGGGACTATATTGATCAATTAGAAAGTTCTTAATAATCTCAAAAGAGATGAGGTTGAAAGGGCGAGGACTACGCCCTCCATCTTGCCCCAGGGTAAGGGCTATGCCCTCCATCTTACCTTGGCCATGTGCTCGGCAAGGCTTCTTCCCAGAAGCCCAAGCCTCTGCTAGCCACACCCAGGACTTTTTTAAACTAAGCAATGACAATCAAGGGAAGTCGCCATAGATATGACCACATCCTGTGTAACAAGACACCGACTTGCGCCTGGCCAATCGGCAGGGCCCACAGTCCTTTCTCCTCCCCTTACTCCAACCCCCCTATAAAACCTCTCTCCACACAGAGTTCTCTCTCTCTGCTTCCTGCTGCTGTGTCGGCGAGGTGGGGGAGCCGAGCTAGCTCGAATAAAGACTCTTATGCTTTAGCATTGGACCTGGCTGGCTCCCTGGTGTGGTTTCTTGGGGATCCTGAGATCTGGGCATAACAAGGTCAAGCTCTCAATATCTGTTTTCCCAGAGGCCTCTTTAATCTTTAACTCCTGTGCAATTTTGCTCACACTTCCTCCATAGAAAACAGCTCTCCACACCAGGGTGTATTAGTAAGAGTGGCTTTCATCTGGTAACATACCTGTAATGCTGCACCCTTCCCCGAAGGCTTGGGATACCCGCTTGCTTTCCACATGTATATGATTAAGAAATTCACTTAATAAAGAAGATATGTTCCAAGTTCATTAAAAAGGAAATCCATGCAATGGATTCAAAGTTCAAAAGGTACAAAAGAGTTTAAATCTCTTTCTCACACTGTCCTCTGATCATCTAGTTCTCCTATCATAAAGAATATGTATATTATTTAATGATACTATGCACACATATATACATATACATAAACACATGCTACCATCCTATACATATACATAATTCTACATTTTGCTTTGTTCACTTTACAAGATCAGTTCCTTAACTGTATATATAAAAAGTTGTTTTGCGCTAGCTGGTTTGGCCTGCGGACTGAAGGGTCCCAAGGTTTGATTCTGGTCAAGGGCACATGCCTGGGTTGTAGGCTTGATCCCCAATGTGGGGCGTGCAGGAGGCAGCCGATCAATGATTCTCTCTCATCATTCTCTCTCATCATTGATGTTTCTCTCTCTCCCTTCCTCTCTGAAATCAATTAAAAAATAATTTTTTAAAAGTTATCTTACTTTTTTTAAAGGTGGCATATATTCTATCATATACACGGAGTATAATCTAGTCACACATCTATTAATAAATATTAAGTTATTGCCATTCTTTTGCTATTATAAATAATGCTGTAATGCATATTTTACTTATATTACTTAGCACATGTATAACATACATATAGGAAAACAGGTGCATTGAGCCATGATTCCCAGCAATGATAAAGTAAGCAGGCAGGCCAGCCTAGTGGGCGGGACTCAGGGCTCCAGATCCACAGAATTTTTTTGAGCAAAGGTTTGAACTCAAACACTGAGACAGATAGCCTCAAATAGTAATAACTCTGAAGCAGGGACAGTAATTGCGGGTTTGATTTGGGAAATATTAATCAAACGTATTTAGAATATCAACAACAGCTTTTATCTACCTTTAATTTTTAAGGCCTCTTTCCATCACATATTTCTGATTCATGTATTTGATAAATATTAATATGTGTAATTTTTGTATACCTTATATTATTAGGCATTAGAAAGCTTAAAGAATTGGAGGCAATTGTTCTTGAGATTTTGGAACTTACAAATTGGCATGAGAATTGATGAGTGAAGAAAACATGAATGTGTGAAAAAAGAACATATCTGCAAGGATATGTATCAGCTAAGGTATTGCAAATTGTATTTATAAATGTGTAGAAGTCACTGAGCTTTTAAAAGTGGAAAGTAGATTAAAGAGCAAATATTACTCTGTTTACAAAACCATTTATCATTGTTGAAAGTTTAGGAAACAGATAAGCAAAAAAGAGAAGAAAAACATAATAGCACACTGGAGAGATTAATTTTGAGCATGTAGTTTTTCTTTCCCTCTTCCTCTGACTCAAACTGTACATTATACGTACTGCTCGATAACCTTTTTTTTCACTTAATAATAGACTAGAGACATCTTTCCATGCCATTGCATGTTCACCTAAAACATTTGTGGGGTTTTTTTTTTTATAGAGATTAAACCATGCCTATTTAACTAATTCTATATTGCTAAAATTTTGGGTAGTTTGTAAATGTTCAAGATGATAAACAATGGTACTAAATCATTATATGCATCTTTATTTTGTTAGAATACATTGAGTAATTGAAATTGATGAGTTAAGAGCCCTTTCTAAGGCTTTTAATATTTATTTATCTAATCAATTTCTACATGGAAACAATACTCTGATTTATACTCCCATATGGCCTTGCTAATAGTAGATAACATTATTTATAAACATGTTGTTAATTTGATATCTAAAACAGTAAGTCACTTTTATTTGAATTATCCACATTGCTAGTGAGATTAAATATCTTTTCACAAATATCTTTGCCTTGTATATTTCTTGGGGCAACTTTTCATGGGATACAGTTTTGAGTCAAGTGTTAGGAGAAAAAAATTGAAATAGTTTTGTGATCACTTGGCAAATTGAGAATTATTTATTAGATTAGTATTTTTAAGCTAGTTTTGATTTGAAATTTTAAATCACATCCACTTTTCTTCATTGAATAATCTCTACATATTGTAATGTAATGAAAATACAGAAATACAAAAAAAAAAAAAAAAACCCACAAAAAAGCCACACCATAGTTTCAGAAATTTTCGGTCAGAATGATATTTACAGGACATTGCTGACAAAAATATAGCAGCTTGGTTTCAATATTAATAATTTTCATATTCCCTTCCCCAACAATATTTCATAAAGATAGATAACATGTGTACAATTCTGATTGTTGATGTAGTTCCACTTAGTTTTTGCTTTTGTTGTTTATGTTGCAATTGGTGACCTGACACAGTTTCTACTGAGTGGTACAGGCAAAAGCCTGTGTGAAGTGAGTAAAAGAGAAAATGAAGTTCAGGACATAAAATTAAGTTTCTGAACATTCTGGAATAAAGAAATGAGGCAATAACTAAAGGAGAATTTGTAAACAAAGCAGGGATTTTATTTTTTTACAGATCTTTCTATATAAAAGCCTAAGCGACAATTATGACTGGATGACCGGATGACCGGCTGGTAACTATGATGCGCACTGAAACAAAGCAGGGATTTTATTTTTTTACAGATCTCTCTATATAAAAGCCTAAGCGACAATTACGACTGGATGACTGGATGACCGGCTGGTAACAGTGCTGTGAGAGCGCACTGACCACCAGGGGGCAGACACTCAATGCAGGAGCTGCCCCGTGGTGGTCAGTGTGCTCTCACAGCCAACCTCCCTCAGCTGGCCAACTTCCCACGGTCCCTCCCTGCTCCCGCCCCAGCTGGCTGGCCCCGGTCGGCCCCAATAAGGACTGGGCAAGACGGCCTGGATCAGTCCCAAACGCTGGCCAGGCCGAGAGACCACACCTGTGCACGAATTCGTGCACTGGGCCTCTAGTATTATAATATGTTTATATGCTAATGGCATTAATCTAAGTGAGAGGAAAAATGATAATGGAAAAAAGGAAGGATAAATATTAGAGTGACATCTTTGAGTAGGTAAGAAGAGGTCAAATCCAGACACAGGAGAAAGGGTAGGACTTTGAGAAGAGCATGGGTTGTTCATTTCTAGCATGAAGTAAAAAGGCTGATTCAAAGCAGATATGGTGATGGGAGTTTGAAAAATTTCTCATATGATCTCATCTGTCTTTTCAGAGAAATAGGAAATAATATCATCAGCAGAGGGTCGTGATGGTGTTGGAAATTTGAGGACATGGAATAATTATCTAAGTGGGAGACTGAATGGACCATGAAGACAGAATGATTAAGGGGCAAGGGTCCTCTTGAGGTTAGAGATTATGGAGTAAAAGAAAGAAGGGTAAAAGCATGGTTGTGTGTTTTTCTTCAGCGCCATTCAGTTGTCCAGATACAAAGGTGGGGAGTTGTACTTCATTACCACTGGGATTTAGCCAGGTGAGTTTAAAGGAAGGAGAGAAGAGTAGTAAGTTGGGAGTTACATGGAAAAGAGTGGTTATAATTATGAACTATGTTATTTAATTTGTTTAGGGATGGAAGTGAGGACCTGATGGAGATGAGGGACAATGAAAAGGATATTGGGATCAATGGATTGTAGGCAAATGATTGATGAAATATCTACTTAAGGGTGGGAGAATAAAATATTGGAGGTTTTGGTTAAAGAGTTTGTGGAAGGAATACAGATCAAAGTATAGGCCTGTCTCATCTAATCCAGTTTGAATTCTGGGGTCTTTTACATACATAACCCAGTCTGGGTACCCAATTGCTTCATGTTCAAATTCTTTTCATTGTCTCTAAACTATCCCACCCACCGAGAGCAGTAAGAAGTAACTTTCTGAAGTGTCATTTTGATCTTGCTACTCAAATCTTTAGAAGTCTACAATGATTCCAGTCCATTTTCAAATCAAATGTTGATGTTCTTTACAAATAATCCTATATAATAAAAGCCTAATATGCCACATGTCCGGTTGTCCATTCAACCAATCAAAGCATAATATGCTAATGATATGTTAAGGCCGCTCAACCGCTCCCTGTGACGTGCACTGACCACCAGGGGGCAGACCAGTAGGTTAGCTTGCTGCTGGGTTCTGGCCAATCGGGACTGTGTGAGATGGGCAAGACATGCCCTGGAGCCCTCCCGCGGCCCCTCCCTGGTCGGCCAACCTCCTGTGTCCCTCCCTGGCCCTGATCATGCACCAGTGGGGTCCCTCACCTGGCCTGTGCCCCCTTGCAATCTGGGAACCCTCAGGGGATGTTGGAGAGCTGGTTTCGGCCTTATCCTTCAAACTAGGCCGAGGGACCCTGGTGCATGATTTCGTGCACCAGGCCTCTAGTATTGTTATAACTTCTTACTGTGGCCCTTTTTACTCCATTATATATAATTTTTATTTTACACATATGAACACAGCATATTTCCCAGGAGTTCAACAAATAAAAAAAGGAATAGTTTTCTCCCTTTATCTCCTACTGATTTTATTGTTTCAAGAAAAAGGTTAGGTCTAAAGTTTTTCTTTTGCTGTTCTATGGCTCTTTGTAGCATCTTTTCACCACCTTTCCAGAGTAATTGTACCTCAATCCAAGACCTTGATCTCTAAGTTTTGATTTAGTTCCTCCTGTGATATCATATAGGCTCAAAGCATAGAGAGCCAGGTTGGTATTTTTATCCAAATCTGTGCTGAGATTAAGCAGCACAGTCTTCAAACAGTCTGGGCCTTTGTCCTTTCTGTTCCCTCTGGCAGTTTGTGCATGTGCATTCCTCTTGATGTGCTATCAAGGAGTTTCAGGTGGAGCCCTAACACTTTGTTTGCTTTCATCACTGTAGTTACTCCAGGCTCAGGGTTCTAATTGGGTATCCTTTCTTTCAAAGTGACATGTATTAGGGCCTTAGGCTATTTTTTCTTCTTCTACTGGTTGTTTATTCTGAATGATTAGTTCTCATTCTCATTTGACTGACCTCTACTGCAGTGCTTGCGTAATTTTTAATACAATGGATCTTAAAATGCTTTTTTCTCATGTCCACTCCTCATTATTTTTCAGGGCTTTCAGAATAAATCATTACTCTGTTTACAATGATAGTTTAAGAAATATATTCCTGATGTTTCTGAAGAGGGATGCAAGCTCAACAGAGCTAAGTTCTAGTAGAAAATGGTTCTTTTGATTTGTGGGTAATCATTATAAGACATATAGGAAGTTTGTGCATGTGCATTAGTCACAAGACTTAAAGCAAAAAAAGGCAAATTACTTTCCTAGGGTTACCATAACAAGATTGAAAACTAAGTGGCTTAAATAACAGAAACTTATTCCCTAAGTTCTGGAGGCCAGAAGTCCAAAATCAAGATTTTGCCAGAGCTCTCCTCCCTCAGAAACCTCTAAGACTCTTTCTTGAGTCTTCCAACTTCTGAGAGCCCCAGGCATTCCTTGGCTTGTGGTAGCATAACTTTATTATCTGCCTCTGTCTTCACATGTCTTTCTTCCACATTTCTCTCTTCTTATAAGGAAACCAGTCATATTGGATTAGGGTCCACCCACCTTAGCTTAGTATATCTGCAGAGTTCTAAACAAGGTCACATTCTGAAGTTCTAGGTTGATATGAATTTTTAGGGGACATCACTCAAACCACTACAGCGGAAAAGAGACCTATAAAATTGTGTTATACTCATTCTGTAGGAAGGTGAAGGTTTCAGAATGGTACTGTGCAATTTGGTACCCCATCCAGCACTATGGCCATTTATTTCTTTTATACTTAGAGTTGAGATTAAAGAATAGAAATCACCAGGAGTGACTCATTTCAGTCATTTGAGAGTATTTTCTCTAAAAACTTTCTCCAAATATTAGAAAAAATGAATGATTTGAAGAGAAATATGGACCTGATAAAATATTATTAAAGTGGAAACATTAAGAAATAACGTTTTTTGCTGGATAAATGCCCTTTACATGTAAAAGAAAAAAAATAACCTGTAAACATTTCTTCAGGTCTTTCATTTTACCCATTCTAATTCCCCTCACTAGATGACTTACACAACTTTCCTAAAAAGCCAGCTTCATGAACTCTCTCATGACACAGTGTTGTCTTCCACATCGTTCTTTCTTCACTCACCTCCTCTCTCTCCTTTACCTCCAGGAGGAAGGTGTATCCCTTTTCCTGACAGAGGCTGATCTCTCTACCTGGGTCTTTTTACCCATCTTTCATTTCTTCTCACCTCACTACTATTTTCCCCTGTTACCTTTACTGGCCCTTGTTACTCGTACTGTGTATTAAAATGAAGGTATTTCCCAAGGTTCTTGCCTCAAAACCTTTTATTTTCTTCAATGATTTTACAAACTCTCACATATTCAATTTATATGTTTATATCTTTGTCTATAGATACCTATATAGTGACTACCTACTATGTACTATATAGTGCTAGGTGCTTTTTCTGTCCTTTAAAAAACACTCTCTTCTTTAACCCTCAAATAAAATCTGTGAGTTGGATATTATTATTCAGAGAACAAAAGAGGTTTAGAAATATTCAGCCAATTTTGAGAAATCACATAGTAAGTCATGGTACTGAGAAAGCAAAGGTTCTCTGCATGGAATCCATCAACATCTCAATAAGCCCAGTTACCTTCTATTTTTTGTTGAAAACACATCACTCCCTATTTTGTTAATTTCAGGGCTCAGGTTCTAAACATTAGGATTATCCTCCCACTTCCTGTTTTTATAGGACCCTTCACACAATCAAGTAATTACTTGCCAAATTCGTCATAACGTCTTGAGTCATGTTTCATGCTGCCACACTAGTTCAAGTTTCGATCTCTAGCCTTGTCTATTCCAAAAGTATTCTCGCTGCTTTGCATCCTGCACTGTACACTCCTACATGGTGATTAGCCATCCTGAAGCCCAGTTAAAGGGTGTCATTCACTTTCTCATAGTTATTCAGGTTTTCTGTTTCCTGCTGAATTAAATATAGATTCCTTACCCTCAAGGGGAAATATAAAAGATTAGTTGAGAAAGTGCACATAAAACATTTAGCACAATGTTTGCATATAGAAAGAGCTCAATACACATTTTATAATTACAATTCAGTGCTCTTCACAATGTGATCTACACTTACTCTTCCAGCACACATTCCAAGGTCCTTCAACTCTATATTCTAAAGGGACACATGAGCACATGTGTACTTTTCTGCTGAAGTGCTTTTATTCACATTGTTTTCCTTTCCTGTCATTGTTCATCTCTGCTTTTGAAATCCTTTCAATTGTAGATTTTTCTCAAAGGCCATCTTCATGAAGATTTTCCTGATTCAAGATTTATTGGTGCAAGTTGATAGAATTATCTCCTACTATTGTCCCATAACACCTCATTTATAATTCTCACATAAAAGCAATGTGGACTACATGGGAATGTAATTGTCTGGGAACTTAGTTCCTCTTCTCTGGATTATAGTCTCAGAGGACAGAACTTGCATCTAATTAATTCAGCATCTTTATAGAGCCTGACATAGTAAATTGCAAAATACTTGTACTCAATATAGACTTGAAGTTAATTTCTATTATCTTTCTCTAAATTTACTAGTATTAAGATGATATGAGTCTGCTACAAAAAGACCCCAAATTACTCTGGCTCAAATGAGACAGAAGTGAATAGGGAGGCATGGTGTCTGTGGAAGGTAGGGAACTCTGCACAGGTTGACCTGGGGACCAGGTTTCCTCTGTCCTTTTGTTCAACCATTTCCTTGGTTGCCACTTCATCTTCATGGTAGAGGCTAGCTTAACTGCTTTATGTTCTCAATACAGCCCCTGGAGAGAGGAAGAGGAAGCAGGAGGCAGGCAATTTTCTTATAAGGAAGTACCACATAAGTTACTCAACAGATTTCATTCATATTCAAGTGATGGGAGTTTAGTCACATGACCACGCTGAGCTGCAAGGGAGATTAGGACATAAAGTCTCTAGACAAGTGGGTAGCCCTATCCCCATATACTCAAGGCATTTCTATTTCTAAAACAAAGATTTGGAGAATAAAAGATGGGCAACAATTAGCAGTCTTTGCCACACCTCCTCATGAAATAATTTGTTATGTTGTATTTTGTTTCTACTCTCAGTATCTTCTTATAACAAGACTACTTAGAGATTAAATCTTTTTGAATAAATGAATGTTTTGGTTAGCTGAGTATGTATTAAGGCACTAAAATTTTTATTTGGTTCTTTTGAACAAAAATATTTCAAAATGTGTTGCATCTTTAATGAAATTATTGAGCCTATTTTAATTATTCCTTGGATGCTTGGGGTCCTCTTAATAAACATTCACAATTTTATTGAGCTGAAATAGAAGTCCTTGGACATGAAGGTTCGAGTTCCTCTTTATAAACTTTCACTACTCTATTGTGATGTAATACAGTGATAGACTTGGGCATTTACCAAGCTTTTATTCCCATACTCAATGCCCCCAGATCTTATGTCTATTTTTAAGTAGTAATCCTAGTCCTTCCCCTTACTACTATAGACTTTTAGTTGATAATGCTTGCTAGTGTTAGTGCAAATGGCTACAGAAGCCTTGATCTTCTTTGTTTGTTTGTTTGTTTTTTTATATATATATTTATTGATTTCCAAAAGGAAGGGAGAGAGATAGAAGCATCAGTGATGAGAGAGAACCATTGATCAGCTGCTTCCTGCACACCCCACACTGGGGATTGAGCTTGTATTCAGGGCATGTGCCCTGACCAGGAATTGAACCATGACCTCTAGGTTCATAGGAAAATGCTCAACCACTGAGTCATGCCCGCTGGGCCTGATCTTCTTTCTTGCTGTTTATAATATTTTATGAACTTAGAAATAAAATATAACATCATGTGTCTGGCACAGTTCTAGGTGTTTTACATATTTTAATTAACTTCATCCTATAACAACTCTGTAAAAGATATTATTATTTTCTTCCTCTCAGGTTGATCCAGCAGAGCATTGAGTTTAAGTAACTTGCCCAAGGACACAGGGCTAGTAAACAACAGAGGCAGGATTCAATTCAGTCTAGCTCTGGAGTCTGTTCTCTTAGTAATTACACTATACTGTTTCTTTCAATTCTATTCAAACTAAGAATAAATAGATTCTGAAAGAGAGAGGCACTCTTGTATAAATAGATTTTTGGTTTTTAGAGCATTCTCTCCTTGCTCTGTTACATGCAGATGGAATAGGTGAGGTCATGTGGCAGCTTGAGTTGGGCAGTTACATCAGAAAGCAGTGAGGGAGCTTATTCCATACCATGCAAAGTAGTGTTGCAGATAAGCTGCCAGGCAGCATGGGAGAACAAACAGCTGGGCACTCAGAGGATTCAGAAAGAACGCCTTTATTTGCAGATGCACTAGTGTGGTGATTCAGGGTATCAGTCTCCAAAGCCTGAGTACCAAATGCGGGGGGCTTTCCCTTTTATCCCCTTAGTGTCTTTATCTCCCAAATATGGACCAGGATTCTGGACTTTTCATGGGCTTTGCAGCCCCCATGGGTTAGAATGGGGGAAGTGAGATTACACCCAAAGGCCTGGCCTGGCTGGTGCCAGCATTGCCAACCCCCTCTGGGGGTTGTGTATGGTTTATGGTTTATGGCCTCTGTAAAATGGGAGTATTCAGGGAAACAGGTTTTTGCAAGGCTAGCTAGGAAAGGGTTTGGGGCTATCAAGCATATGCATCAGAATGCAGGTTGGAGGGGGTTCAGAGGTAACATCCAGTGTTTCTTCTCTTCTACATTTGACGTCACTGTAATTAGAAAGCCACTTAATTGTCCTTTTCACAGTAGCCAAACTGTTCCATGGCTCTTGATTTGGAACACATGAGAGACTGATGTTTTACATATTGACAGTTCATGTCACCAGGCTGTCAGAGGGCAAGTGTCACAGTAAGAAAGAAGCGTAGAGAATGTCACCAGTGTTTTTCTTTGGTGCTAACTATAGAACATATAATCATGCTTATAAACATGATTGAGTTAAAGAAAAGATTGTCTCTTGGTCAAGGACAATGGCATCTACCTTGTACAGAAAGTTGGTACTTGGAAAGAAAATAAAAATTTGAAAAATACAATGTAAAGTATCTGAACCATTTTTTAACTTAAAGTATAAATGTGGCATACACTACCTTTAAAAAAAAAAATCCTCACCCAAGGATCTTTTTTCATTGATTTTTAGAGAGAGTGAAGGAGTGGGGGAGAGAGATAGATACAGAGAGAAAGAGAGAGAAACATCGACTCTTATGTATGCAGGCCGACGCTCTATCCATTGAGCCACATTGGCCAGGGCTGGCATAGGGTATCTTTAAGTGAGAAGATACTAGCTGGGAACAATGCCAATGGCCGAAAAAAGTAGTCAAATGAAAAAATGTTTTATAATGCTGATGATAGAGGAGATAGTATCTAAGATTGTGATAACCTCCACAAGATTGATATTTTTAAGTGACTTTGAGGCTTTGCTAGTTTATTTTGATAACTAAAATAAGTTTTTGGAGTGTTTCTTGGGTGTTTACTCATATTTCTGCTTCAAAAACAACCCAGGTCATTTTTCCTTATAGCAGAGGTGGCTATCACTGATGGAAAATAAGAAGTCTCTTATCTATTGCTGTGAATGGTTTTATTATAAGACAGCAGCATATTTTTGAGGTCCACAATTTGGTTTATTACAAAGTAAGCATAATAGTAGAATTTTCTGTAAAATCACATAATGCTAGCATTTTGCACTCCTGTACCTCATTAGCCTGTCAAAACGAGTGGTTTCACTCATTTTTCATATAACAACACATATAATTATGTTATAAAACTTGTTCTGAAGCATAGAAAGGAAATAAACTAGCCCATATAGCATCAAAATGACTATGAAAGGTGTAGTGTCCTAGCAGTAAGGAATTTTATAGTTCTAGAACTTGATATTGGCAGATAAAAATATTCCTACTTCAAATTACTAGATATTCCTGTCTTCTTTTCTCCTCTTCTCACTCAGCTATGAGAACATGAGTATACCCCAATGAACACAGAATCCCTAGGGGTGGGGGAGAGTACACTGCTGTTAATTGTTGGCCTACTGCCAAAGTGTCCCTTAGGTTATAAAGATTTCCTTAGATTTAAGCAATATGGGCCAATGCCTATTTTCAAGGCTGTGCTGGCTTCAAGTATTTAAACTTTTTAGAGACTATACCCTTACACTTAATGGGTGTATGAAGAGGTTGCTCAAGGTCAAAGCTGAATTTCTTGAGTTCCTATTAGAACTTTAAGCTGATTTAGCCTCGACTCTGAATTTTCAATAAAGCAATCTATACTAATAAAAGGGTAATATTCTAATTAGACCAAATAGACCGGACGTCTTCAGCTGTCCTTCCAGACGTCCTTCTGGACAAAGTCACAGTGGCGGGGGCCGAGGCAGAGGTGGTTAGGGGTGATCAGGCAGGCAGGCAGAGGTGGTTAGGGGTGATTAGGCAGGCAGGCAGAGGGGTTAGGAGTGATCAGGCAGGCAGGCAGGCAG
>NW_005371333.1:130377-134149 GCF_000412655.1 Myotis brandtii
GAGTGGTTAGGGGAGGTCAGGCAGGCAGGCAGGTGAGCAGTTAGGAGCCAGCGGTCCCAGATTGTGAGAGGGATGTCCAACTGCTGGTTTAGGCAGTTGGACATCCCCTGAGGGGTCCTAGATTGGAGAGGGTGCAGGCTGGGCTGAGGGACCCCTCCCTCACGTGCACGAATTTCATGCACCGGGCCTCTAGTACCTTACATGATCTTGAGCACTTGATTTTGTAATTTTGGTTTAATGCTTTGGATAGGATCATTGTCCATCTGAAATGATCATCTGTACCAAATTCCCTGGCAGAGACGGAGGTCATGCTTCAGCGCTACATTGCTTTATGGCAAGGCTAAGTACTTTTACTGTAACTTGTCACTGTGAATGTAAACCCAGATCTTCCTGGTGCTTCGTCCTGTGCCTTTTATGTCCATGAGTTTTGTCTCATTTTTACCCCATGTAAACTGAGATTCTAAACTCAATCAATTCACTTCATGGCAATAACAATATATCCAATTGTGCCAAGCCTTTAATGAATTTCCTAGAAGTGATTGAAAACTTGAAAGTAATAGGAGTGAGTGCATTGTCATGGACCCATTTGCCTCATTTTCTCTATTTCTATTCCTTGCTCCTTTCTTCTTATTTTGCCTTAGAGAATTTTCCAGAGTCTGTCTCTTTATCATGAAGGCTTTTCCCCACTCCCTCCAAGCTTTCACTGGTTGATATGTAGGCCCTAAAGAACTTAATTTTTACTGTAAGGACTTTGAATATCATCCAGATAAAAGAGCTCTCTTCCTTAGAAGAATTACAGTGTCAACTGTCAGCTGTTATAAACTTTATCCTATTACCAGAGGCCCAGTGCATGGATTCATGCACCAGTTGGGGTCTCTCAGCCTGGACTGCACCCTCTCTCAATCCAGGACCCCTCAGGGGATGTAGCAGTGTGGGAAGCAGCAGGCGGCTGGGGAGGAGCTTGGTGCTTAGTACTCCTAACCACTCGCCACTCACTCCTAACCGCGTACCACTTGCTCCTTACCACTTGCTCCTTACCTCCTTAGCACTGCCACAGAGATGGAAGAGGCTGTGCTTGCCAGCCATGAGCGTCTTCGCCCTGGTGGTCAGTGCAGGTCATACCGACTGGTTGTTCCGGTCATTCCAGTCGTTCCATTGTAATGGTTGCTTAGGCAGCAGTGTAGGAAGCGGCAGGCGGCTGGGGAGGAGCTTGGTGCTCAGTACTCCTAACCACTCGCCACTCGCTCCTAACCGCTTACCACTTGCTCCTTACCTCCTTAGTGCTGCCACAGAGACGGAAGAGGCTGTGCTTGCCAGCCATGAGCGTCTTCCCCCTGGTGGTCAGTGCAGGTCATACCGACTGGTTGTTCCGGTCATTCCAGTCGTTCCATTGTAATGGTTGCTTAGGCTTTTACACATAGATGGATAATAGCTCAGTAAGTTTGCTAATTGCTTTCCTCCTCACATCTCTTCTCACTTCTTCTTCCTTTCCATTTTCCTTTCATTATTGTTAGGGTTGCTGAAGGAGGAATGCATAAGACCAAAAGGGGTAAAGAATTGTAAATTTATTATTACATCTGCTAACAGAAGGGCTGAAACCAAAATGGCATTAGCGGGGTAGAATAGAAGGAGCGGGATATTTATGTCTCTTGTAAAGGTCAGTCAGATAACTAGTCAGATCAGGTGCAGGTGAGGGCCAGGTGTATGTGGTCCACTGGAAACAGGGTGAGGTGGTTTTTTGGAAACTGAAGGCTGTTAATCATGAGACCTATAATGAGAATAACAGGAAGATTGCTAGGAGGGGCAAGAGAGCCCCAAGCAGAGCATAATGGAGTGCAAGAATGTGCCTAACAATTATGTCTTTCTTTTCTTCCTCCCTTCCTCTCTTCTTTCCTTATTTCCTTCCGACCTTATACAACTGATATGTACTAGTAACTAGATACTTTCCTAGGCAATGAGATAAGGAGAATGAATAAGATATATCCTTACTTTCAAGAAGCATCAGTAGAGAAAGGGGAACTCTCTCCCCCCCAAGCAAAAATCCACAATGTGGGGTGGAGCTAAAGGTCATTTTATAGTTGCTGGCTTGGAGGATTGCTTTGATAGAAATGTCATTAATAGGAAATACTGGAAAATGAAGTTTTAGGTAGAAATAATGTTTGGTTTTCAACATAGTAAAGTTTTTTACTCAGACAACCAAGGGAGTCCAGGCTGCCTGTCACTACTTGAGCCAATTAATCAGAGACGGTGTTGAATCATAGCTGAGCGTTTATTCCATTACTGCCAGCAATATGGGAGAGCAGCAGGTCATCCACAGAAATCTGCTCGCGCACCTCCCTCTCCCCAGCCCCCCATAAGCCAGGTGCTTATATTGGGTAGGACAAAGGTTACATGGGGGAAGTAGGCAAAAAGGAGTAAGAATGGGCATGCAAAAATGGGTATTACAGGCAAGGGGAAGCTGGCAATGCCGGCTGGTGTGGGACTCCATTGTTTGGGCAACTAGGTTGTTAATTTTTCCATGATGATAGGCAGTTCTTGAATGAGAATGGACCACATTCCAAGCTGGACTCCCAGGTCCAAGGTTGACTCCTTGGGGTAAGGTTTACTCCCAGGTCCCAGGGGCATACAACTCCCAGCCAGGTTAGACTGTGCTTTCTTTAAAATCAGAACAAAACAATCACAGTTAAATGAGCATGATGAGCATGATTAATATTTCTTTTAAAAAATATATTTTTATTGATTTCAGAGAGGAAGGGAGAGGGAGAGAGAGAAACATCAGTGATGAGAGAGAAACATTGATTGGCTGCCTACTGCATACTCCACACTGGGGACTGAGCCGCAACCCAGGCATATGCCCTGAAGGGAATTGAACCATGATCTACTGGGTTATAGGTTGATGTTAAACCACTGAGCCACACTGGCCGGGCTCCTATTTTGTTTCTTATAATTAATAGCTAGTCCCCAATACTCTCTTTCTGCCCCTAACAGTTTCATGTACCTTTAAGACACCTGAAAAGAGAAAAATTCAGTTTGGAGCTTTGGAAAGAGATTAAAGTTTGAATATAATTTTAAGAATCACCAGCATGTGTGGGTGAGATTACCCAGGAAGGAGAAAGAGAATAAAAAGAAATAAGGGACTGAAAAGGATGTGATCTTAAATAATATTCACCTTTTGCAGGTAGTCAGAGCAGAGTCACTAAAAGTAAAATAAAAAGTATACAATAAAAGTAAAAAATTACATGGAAACTAATCCAGTCCATTTCTAAACTCATGCCTTCCTTTTATGACCGTAAAACCATGGAGACTGTGGATACAAAAAGAGTGCCTAGCAAGGTCAGATGAGAATAAGGATTAGTACTTTAAGAAAGAGAGGAGCTTCATAAGGGAGGAAATAACTGACAGGGTACAATGCCTCACAAACATTAAGTTGACTGAAGACTGAAAAGAAACCAGTGATGAGTGTTCTATCTTCCTTAACTTAATGTTATAGATTGTTCCAGTTCCATCTTATTCTATTTCAGTGACAATGGAGGGCACAAAGTACCAGCTTTCTCACTTTTCTTGCCTACTACTTTTTTTCACATTTCCATCAAGTTCTATTCTTTTAAGTATTATTTTGTAAGTCTTCTTAGAAATATATTCCAGTTTTTTGTTTCTCTAAAGTTCCTATTGAATTTTTATCCCGACAGAATCCCACTAGTTGAATTGAGCTAATGCTTCATTTGACCTCATTATGTTTTTTGTTTTTTTAAAAAATATATTTTTATTGACT
>NW_005371333.1:134165-148975 GCF_000412655.1 Myotis brandtii
AGAGAGAGAGAGAGAGAGAGAGAGGAGAGAGAGAGAGAAACATCAATGATGAGAGAAAATCATTGATCAGCTGCCTCCTGCATGTCCCCTACTGTAGATTGAGCTGCAACCTGGGCCGATGTCCTGGCCTGGAGGTTGATGTTCAACCCCTGAGCCAAAATGGCCGGGCCTCATTATGTTTTTATTAATAATTCCTATATAGCACTTGTTTATTTAGAGGAATACTGAATTCATGGATCATATTCAGCTTGTGGTTCTCATGTTTACATTTTTGTGTAGGCCAAATTTAGTAGATCTCAGTACATCATCATACAGCTGGTTTCAGTAAAGGATATGGTTATAGAAAACCTGAATATTTTGTTTTGTTCTTTTGCTTGGGTTGGAGGGAGGAAGACTGAGTAAGCATAATGGAAAAGATAACACAAAGACAATTAAAATTTTTAATTAAATTGATTGGGGTAACATTGGTTAATAACATTATATAATTTTCAGGTGTCCAACATTATTATTTGACATCTGTACACTCTATTGCAGTGATGGCGAACCTTTTGAGCTTGGCGTGTTAGCATTTTGAAAAACCCTAAATTAACTCTGGTGCCGTGTCACATAATAGAAATTTTTTGATATTTGCAACCATAGTAAAAAAAAAGACTTACATTTTTGATATTTATTTTATATATTTAAATGCCATTTAACAAAGAAAAATCAACCAAAAAAATGAGTTCGCATGTCATAGGTTCGTCATTACTGCTCTATTGTATACTCACTACCCGAAGTCTATTTTCACTCTGTTTCCATATATTTGACCCCTTTACCGACTTCTTCTTTCCCTGCTCACTTTCCTTCTGGTAACTACCATTTTGTTGTCTGTATCTATGAGTTTCAAAGACAACTATTAAAATGGTTTTTTGGTTAACAGAATCCATGCTGAAGGTTTCTATCAGTATGGCCAAAGATTGGTAGTGTCATTTAAAATAGTAACAAAATGCTTTCTAGTTTTGAAAGGACATAAGGTGTTAACAGATTTAGATGCTTAAAGACAGAGAACATTGTCATTTCTTAAGTGATAAACGTCTTTGGATTTGACATCTCACAAAGTGATTTTATTCTGCTATTTTCTATAAACTTCTGGTAACTACCATTTTGTTGTCTGTATCTATGAGTTTCAAAGACAACTATTAAAATGGTTTTTTGGTTAACAGAATCCATGCTGAAGGTTTCTATCATTATGGCCAAAGATTGGTAGAGTCATTTAAAATAGTAAAATGCTTTCTAGTTTTGAAAGGACATAAGGTGTTAACAGATTTAGATGCTTAAAGACAGAGAACATTGTCATTTCTTAAGTGATAAACGTCTTTGGATTTGACATCTCACAAAGTGATTTTATTCTGCTATTTTCTATAAAACATACGATTGGTTTTATGACCATTTTACATTATTTTATTACTTTTTAAAGGATTCATGCAATAAATTTCAGTTTATTTTCTAAAGGAAAACAAAAAGATAAATTGCACTGGGGCTGACATAATTCTTTCTTCTCATATCTAAACACTAGAGGCCTGGTGAACAAAAATTTGTGCACCGGTGGGGAGGGGGTCCCTCTGCCCGGCCTGTGCCCTCTCGCAGTCTGGGACCCTCAGGGGATGACCACCTGCTGGTTTAGGCCCGCTCCCTGGGGGATTGGGCCTATGCTGACAGTCAGACATCCCTCTGGCAGCCCTGCTGGCTTAGGCCTGCTCCCTGGGGGATTGGGCCTAAGCTGGCAGCCAGGCATCCCTCTGGCAGCCCAGGAGCCGTCGGGGGATGTCCACTTGCCAGTGGGGAGCAGGCCTAAGCTGCAGTCGGACATCCTTAGCGCTGCTGAGGAGATGGGAGAGGCTCCCACTACCACTGCTGTACTGGCAGCCGTCAGCCTGGCTTGTAGCTGAGCAGAACTCCCCCTAGTGGAGTGCACTGAACACCAGGGGGCAGCTCCTGCATTGAGCGTCTGCCCCTGGTGGTCAGTGTGTGTCATAGTGACCAGTCATTCCCAGTCTTTCTGCTGTTAGGGTCAATTTGCATATTGCCCTTTTATTATATAGGATAGAGGCATGGTGCATGGGTGGGGCCAGCTGGTTTGCCCTGAAGGGTGTCCCAGATCAGGGAGGGGGTCGTGCTGGGGTGTCTGGTCAGCCTGGGTGAGTGGCTGATGGCTGTTTGCAGGCTGGCCACAGCTCCTTCAAGGTGGGGGTCCCCACTGGGGTGCCTAGCCAGCCTGGGTGAGGTGCTAATGGCTGTTTGAAGGCTGGCCACAGCCCCTTCAGGGTGGGTGTGCCCCCTGGGGTGCCTGGCCAGCCTGTTTGAGGGGCTGATGACTGTTCGCAGGTTGGCCATGGCCCCAGTCACCCAAGCTTTCAGTGGAGGCTGGCTGGAAGCAGGTATCTGGGATTTATTTATCTTCTATAATTGAAACTGTTGCCTTGAGCCGAGGATACAGCCTGTCAGGGCAGGCAGGAAGCTTGGCTTCCCCCATTGTCAGGGCAACCAAGACTCCTGCTTACTCCAGCTCTGTGGCTGCGGACTGCCATCTTGGTTGGGTTAATTGCATATAGTCACTCTGATTGACTGGTGGGCATGGCTTAGGGCATAGTGAAAGTATGGTCAATTAGCATCTTTGTCTTTTATTAGTGTAGATTCATGTACATCAGTTTGTGTAAAACTTTGTGATCATAACGCCAATAAATCTAAAATCTATTTATGTTTCATTTTTTAGGGGGGAGAAGTATATTTCTGTTTTTGTCTAGTTGGGTGCCAGGGTACCTATGGCCAAGATTCCAGTCCAACTCTTAAATAAGTCATCAGGGATGGCATAGAAGCTGCTGGAGGACCTGGCCACAGCATTCAGGCCCTTGAAGTCTTTTTTTCTTGCTAATTCATCCAGAGAAGATGCAACTGATTGCAAGGATCTTTAATCTAGACGGGCTTGTCCTATCAGGTGGTTCAGGGGCTGAGATGGCAAGTGTTAAATCAGTTTATGATATTTTTCAAACATACAATAAAGTTCAGAACCATACTATATATAAGCACAACCCGAATTCTATTATTTATATTGTCCTATATATGCTTTGTCACATATTTATATATCCCTTTATCCACTCTTTAATCCATTTTATCTTAAAAAATTTTTTTTTATTGATTTCAGCCAGGAAGGAAGAGGGAGAGAGAGATAGAAACATCAATGATGAAAAAGAATTATTGATTGGTTGCCTCCTGCACATCCCCAACTGGGGATTGAGCCCACAACCCGAGCATGTGCCTTGACCAGGAATCGAGCCCTGACTCCTAATTCATAGGTCGACATTCAACCACTGAACTACGCTGGTGGGGCAATCCATTTTATCTTTTTGATGCATTTCAAAGTACATTGCCGATTACTTCTCCCCAAATATTCCAACATGCATATCATTAACTAGAACTCAATATTGGATTACTGTTTTTCTTTTTATATAAAATTTACATGCAATAAAATGTGCAAACATTATCAGCACTTTCACTGAATTTTAACCAGTGAATACACTTGTTTAAACCAAATCCATTTCAATATATAGAACATCACCACTATCCAAAAATTCCCTCATGGCTCTCAATACTCAAACCCTATCTCTATCTCCAGAGGCAAATACTCTTCTGATTTTCCTACAGTAAATTAGTTTTTCCTATTCTTGAATGTCATATAAATGGAATAGTACTTAACATAATATAATGCTTTTGAGACCTATCCAAGTTGTGTGGATCAGAAGTTCAAGCCTTTCATATACCAAAGATTGTGCATTCATTCTCCTATTTAGGGACCCTGGACTTTTATAAACTTTTGGGTCATTATGTATGAGAAAGGCATGAATATTTTTATACAAGTGTTTTTTGTAAACATGTATTTTTATTTCTGTTGGGTAAATATCTCAAAGAGGAAAATTGGTAGGTCATGGAATAGGAGGAATTTGTTTAGTTTTTAAGAAACTGTCAAACTTTTTCCCAAAGTGTTTGTATTATTTTACATTCAATAATATATGAGATCTCCAATTGCTCTATATCCGTGTCAACATTTAGTGTTGTCAGTCTTTTTAATTTCAGTCCTTATGGTGGGCATGGGAACTTCAAGACTTAGGAGCAAATCATGAAAACTTCAAGACTTAGGAGCAAGTTCTTCCCCTCACTTCCCCTCACCCCCCAAATGCTCTTGCAGAACTTACTGCCTGATTGCAAAGACCATAGAATCTAGAGAGCTATCTTAAATCTTTGATCCAAAGGGACTCTGCTTTATGTGCTTCTTGACTTTGTATACTTCCATTTTTCTTCAGCTCACTGCCAAGTTGTATAGGGACTAATCAAATCTCCCAAACTCTTGCCTCCTTTTTTATTACCTTAACACCATGGACACCAAAATTGCCAGCTAGCTAATTTCGACATAGAAGTATGGGAATATGAGGTAAGATTGCCACAGGCAGAGCGGCACGTGTGTGATATATGAGACTGAGGTGAAGTGAATGAAGTACTGAATTGTAGATCCAGATTCTACAGGGGTCTTTGTCTGCTGTTGTTAGGCCTTTGGAATTGATTCCAGTGAACTATTTTTCCTGTTGGAGGAGAGACATGATTTGACATGTCTAAATGGATCACTCTAGCTCTTGGGAATACCCTGAAGGTGAACAGACATATAAGTAGGGAGATAATTTGTCAAAGGAGTAGAACCTTCTTTATGGCTGGAAGGCATGAGAATTTTGGGTGTAGTACAAATAGAATGGACCAACAGGGAAACTACAATTAAAAAGATGACCCAAAATTTCTTGTGGACTACAATGTGTTTGTGTCTGCCTTAGTTTATGGTGAATAAATCTACAATTATGAATTTAACTTTAACCCCTTGATATTCTCCTCTTTGAAGTTCTCTCTGTACTTCAAAAGTACTTTTTGTTGCTTTAGTTATATCTGGTGGCTAATCTCAGTGAATATTTACCCAACTGTCTGTGAAGAAGTATTAAAACTCTGCTCAAAGACAAAAGCTTCCCCCAAACCAAATAATGAACTCTAGAAGGAATTGTGTTAGAGGCTCCTCAAGGAGTAATAGACTCGACAATCTCAGGAGAGAAATATTTACAAGAGCATGAGTCTATAGAAATTAACTAAGTGTTTAAAATAGTAAATATTTTATATCTAAGTCAAATTAGACTTTAAAGTCAGCAAGACTATGGAATTGAAGCAAATAATAAGACAGTTCATTCTTTGCTATGAGAATATAAGAAGAATATCAAGATTTCAGGAAAAATGAAATAGATAGACAACAATTACTCATCAGAGCTAGCCATTCATGAATTGTGGTATATAAATAATTAAGATGATCAAATCAATAGGAACAAAAGCTTAAAGTAATTATATATAGGTAGTAATTTAATTGCCTGCGAATTTAGGAGTTCAAAAATAAGATTTTATTTTTCCACAACCAAAATTAATTTCTCTCCCACCCCATTCTGCCTACTGGCACAAATGTAAACATTGTGCACAAATTTAAACATTGTCACATTAGTCAATTCAAAAATTTCTTAATCCATTCGGGATTTTCTTCTTTCCATTCTCCCTGAGAGTGTATCTACATTCTGAGAGGCCTTCTCCAGTGCATACACCAGAGGGGCAGGGCTTCTGTTCCTCAGTCATTCATTGTCCTTGTTGGCATCTGTTGTTGGTATCCATCCTTATGCTAAGCTAAAATTGGAGTCTTTTGTTCTTTGCAGACTTTATATTTCCTTTCAGTATATGCCACTGACTTGTAGAATGTCTTGGAATAACAAGAAAATGATGGGGTATGGTAGCATATTCTGAGATGGCTGGCATCCCTTCCCTCCTTACCTGTACATCCACACACTTTCCTCGTTACATATTAGGCTGTTTCACTCTCCTCATTTTGAATCTAGACTGGCCCTATTGACTTGCTTGACTAATAGAATGAGGTGGTAGTAAAGTTCTGAAACTTCCAAAGCTAGGCCATAGGAAATCTTACTGCTTCTGCCTGGACCCCTTGGAATGCTCACTTCTGCAACACTGTGCGGGAACCCTAGGCTTCCACGTGAAGCTCAGCTACTCTGAGACTGTCATTCTGGAGAGGGCACAGGTAAGCATCTTGATGAGCAGTTTTGGCTGAGTCCAGGCAGCCTTCCAGTTGTCACAGTCAAGGCATTAGACATGTAAGGGAAGCTGTCTTAGACCCTTTAGTGAGCCCATTCACAAGCTGTCATCTATTGACACCACATGGAGCATAAGAAATGCTCAGCTGAGACTGCCCAATTTTCTGACTTACAAAATCATGAGAGGTAATAAATCACATGTTGTTTAAAGCCACTGAATTTTAGTTTGTTACACAGCAAGAGATAGCCAGCACAGTGGTGGGGCGATACATTCTTTTAGCTCCAATTTTATCCCACTGCCTATCAGTATAATCAAGTTGGTAACAGATTATTTTGAGCATCATGACCTATTGTCAAGGAAATGTCCTTTCCCCAGGACTGTACTCATCACTGTGTGCTGCTTTCACCTGCCACACCCACAGGCTTTGTACGGAAACTTCTTTTTTTTGAATGAACATACATTCTCTTTGCTTTGAAACTGCTCCCTTAGTTTAGCTGGATCTTTCAACTACTAACTATTTTATGTAGTACTTTCATTACTTCTTTTATTCTATTTCTTTGGGCTCTGAAAATGTGCAAGTCATAAATCATCAGCATAAATCAAGTGACCCTAACACTGTGCGTCTGCTATTAGACTGTTTATTCTGTTCTACTGTTTTCTTTGTCCATCCTGGTGCCAAAATTACATTGAACCAACCCTACTGCTCCAATCCTCTTCTGATATGTCTCTTCCTCATTGGTTCTTTTATTTTTATTGCCTTTTCTAATTTTTATTGAAGAATAGCATACATACAGAAAAATACACAAATCTTAAATGTGCTCTGTGAATCTTCACAAAATGAACACACCTGTGTAAGAAACAGAACATTTAGAGCAGTGCTTCTCAACCTTCCTAATGCCGAGACCCTTTAATACAGTTCCTCATGTTGTGCTGACCCCCCAACCATAAAATTATTTTCGTTGCTACTTCATAACTATAATTTTGCTACTGTTATGAATCGTAATGTAAATATCTGATCTGCAGGATGTATTTTCATTGTTACAAATTGAACATAATTAAAGCATAGTGATTAATCACAAAAACAATATGTAATTATATATGTGTTTTCCAATGGTCTTAGGTGACCCTTGTGAAAGGGTCGTTCGACCGCCAAAGGGGTCTCGACCCACAGGTTGAGAACTGCTGATTTAGAGGTATCCAGAAGCCCTCCTTTTGCCAGGCTTCCACTCATTACCACAAAGTAACCAATATTTTGACAGGGGTTAGTTTTGACTGTTTTGAATTTTTTATAAATGCTTTCATATTGTATATGTCCTTATGTATGATTTCTTTCACTCAACTTTCTGTTGTGATATTCATTTGTGTTGTCTATGTAGCATTTATATTTATTATAATTATTGTAGAATATTGTATTGTATAAATATATTACAATTTATTCACCCATCCAATTGTTAACACTTGAATTATTTACAGGTTTGACTATTAAGTATAGTCAAATATTAATATTTAAGGATATGACTGTTCTAGTACATGTGTACAAATTTTTATTTCCCTGAAGTGGAATTGAAGGATTCTAGAATATGTTTATGTTTGCTTTGGTAGATACTTTCAAGCCAGTTTCAGAAGTAGTTGTCAAATTTACATATCTCCTAGCAGTGTATGAGAGTTCTAGCTGCACCACATCACATCCTGATCGCTATTTGGTTTACTTTTTTTTTTTTTAAATTGCTAGCTATTCCAGTGAAAATGTGGTGATTTTTATTATGATATTAATATTCATTTTCATGAAAAAATGATGATGCTAAACATGTATTCATGTGTTATAGCCATTTGATATCCTTTATGTGAAGTGCCTATTTAAAATTTTTTCCCATTAAAAATTGAGCCCTAGCTGGTTTGACTCAGTGGATTGAGTGTTGGCCTGCAGACCAAAGGGTTCCGGGTTTGATTCCGGTCAAGGGCATGTAACTCAGTTACAGGCTCCTCCCTGGCCTGAGCCCTGGTTGGGGCATGTGCAGGAGGCAACTAATCGATGTGTTTCTCTCACATCAATATTTCTCTCTGTCTTTCCTCTCTCTTCCACTCTCTCTGAAAATCAGTGGAAAAATAACTTGAGTGAGTATTAAAAAAAATTGAGTTGTCTATCTGTTTCTTCTTGATTTATAAGAGTATTATGAAATTGAGTACTTTCTTTGAAAAGATGGTTGCAAATATATTCTCATGCTCTACAGCTTGCCTTTTTACACTCTCAATGGTGATTTCAATGAAGACTGATTTATCAACTTTTTCCTTTATAGTTAGTGTCTTTCTGTGTTGGGGTCCAACCCCAGCAGGTCCAGGGGTTCCCAAAGGTGTGGACGGAGTCAGTGAAGAAGAAATGACATGGAGACAGCATTCAGTTGATCAGCAGCCTAGCCAGGTTCTCTAGTCAGGTTCTCCAGCCGGGATCTGTCTTTATTCTCCTGTTACATCTGTATTTATACCAGTTGATTTTAATCCTATCCATTCTATTCCAAAGGTTAGGGCATTTGTTATCTCCATTCCAAGGTCACTACTCTATTGTTCTGTTAAGCTACAAGGAAGTAACTGAAGGAGATTATCCTAAGTAAAGATTATGTAGCTTAAGCGTGATTGTTCGTAGTTAAAGTGATTAACTACCCGCCTGGCACTTAGTTAAGGGGTTTTACTGATTTATTCCCTTCCTTAGTCCTATTAATCCCTAACTCCAGGGAAAAATCCCCACCTGGGGAAACAACCTTTCTTGGAGAGGTGACCTTGGTTAAAACACATAGCGCTAAGTAGGGGAGCAAACATATTAAGAACAGTATGCCATATACGCCAGGTCCCTTGAAACATATGCTGTGCAGATGTTTCTTCCCTGCAGCAACTGTGTCAAGCAGCAAGGATGGACTGGCTTCCGGCATTTCTGCATCCTATTAGAGAAGTCTTTGCCTACCTTAAAGTCATCACACTAGTTTTTTATTGCTACTGAACAAGTTACTATAAACTTAACATTTTAAATAGCATTATTTCAGTCCCTGAGCATGGCTTCACTTGGTCCTCTGATCTGGGTATCACAGGCTGAAATTAAGGTATTGGCTGGGCTGTGTTATCATTTGGAGACTCAACTAGGAAGAATTACTTCAAAGATCATTCAGGTTGTTGGCAGAATTAATTTCTCTGTGTCTGTGTGACTGCTGATTGGTATTTTTGCTGGCTGTTGGCTGGTGGCTACCCTCAGGTCATAGAAACCACTGGAGTTTCTGGAGGCCGCTTATAGTTCTTCATCACATGGACTCCTTCAATATGGCTTCTTAACTCATCAGGTTTGCAAGGAAAGTCCCTCTTTTAGGGGGGGGCTGAGTCCCTCTTAATGGCTCTCACCTGATTAAGTCAGATCCATATATGATAATCTCTCTTTTGATAATAAAGTTGACCCTTGAACAACATGGAGGTTAAGGATACCCACCCCCATACGGTTGAAAATCCCCCTATAACTTTTTACAAAATATATATTTTTATTGATTTCAGAGAAGAGAGAGAGAGAGAGAGAAACATAAATGATGAGAGAGAATCATTAATTGGCTGCCTCCTGTATGCCCCATACTGGGGATTGAGCCTGCCACCCACGCATGTGCCTTTGGCTAAAATCGAACCCGGGACCTCCAGTGCACAGGCAGACGCTCTATCTCCTGAGCCAAATCAGCTAGCGCCACCTATAACTTTTGACTCCCCCAAAACTTAACTACAGATAGGCACTCAGTATTTGTGAGGGATTGGTAGCAGGACCCCCCACGCATACAAAATTCAAGGATGCTCAGGTTTCTTATATAAAACTAGAGACCCGATGCACAAAATTCGTGCAATAGTAGGCCTTCCTTCCCCCCGGATGCTGGCACCGGCTTCCCTCTGGCATCTGGGACCCGGGTCTGGGACCTGAGCTTCCCTCTGGCTGCTGACAGGCACCTGGGACCCAGGCAGCCCCAGCTTCATCCAGAAGGTCATCCGGAAGGATGCCCGGAAAGACATCTGGTCTAATTAGCATATTATGCTTTTATTATTATAGATGGCATAGAACAATGCATGCAGTCAGCCCTCCACATCTGTGGATTTCCAACCATGGATCTAAAATCCTGTTTTCAATCTGCAGTTGGTTGAGTTCTCCAATGTGAAACCCAGGGATGTGGAAGGCTGACTGTACTTACTGGAACTGTGCAGGTCAAACCTTATTTGTTCAAGGGACTACTGTAACTACAAATCAATTTATTTGAGACTTTAATCACATTTGAAATCCTTTCACCTTTGCCATAGTCTTTTGGTTAGAAGCAGGTCACAGGTCCCATCCAACTCAAAGGGGATGTGAGCACCAAGGACAGAAATCATGAGAGCTACCATAAGGTTTGTTCTATAATCAGAAGGCTATTTTAGCATTATCTTCCAGAAGTTTTACTATTTTACATTTAGACTTATAATTTACCTGGAATTGATTTTTATGTGAAGTAGAGGTTAAGATTCATTTTTTTATGTGAATAAACAACTGACCCAGTACAATTTATTCATCATATATCCAATGAATATATATATGTTTGTCTATTTTTCTAGATTCTGGTTTCTGTTCATTAACCTATTTATCTCTACTGTGCCCAAAACACACTTTTTATTATTTAAGTTTATAATATGTCTTTGTATCTGGGTAGAAGAGTAAATCCTTCAAATATGTTCTTTAAGTTTGTCTTAGCTAGTCTTTATTTTTATTTTTATTTTTGTATTTCCATATAAATAATAGAATCAGCTTGTTAGAGTCTATAGCAGCCGTGGGCAAACTACAGCCCGCGGGCCGGATCCGGCCCGTTTGAAATGAATAAAACTAAAAAAAAAAAGACCATACCCTTTTATGTAATGATGTTTACTTTGAATTTATATTAGTTCACACAAACACTCCATCCATGCTTTTGTTCCGGCCCTCCGGTCCAGTTTAAGAACCCATTGTGGCCCTCGAGTCAAAAAGTTTGCCCACCCCTGGTCTATAGGAATCTCTAGTGGGATTTTTATTGGTATTCCATTAAGTTTATTATCTGGGAGGAACTGATAACTTTGGAAAATGGACCTTTTAATTCATGGAAGCCTGCCCTTCCCTTCTCTCCCCTCCTCCCCTCTCCTCTCCTCTCTGTCTCAGTCTTTTAAAAATTATCTCAGTACTGTTTTATAGATTTCTGTGTAGAAGTCTTACATATCTTTCATTAGGTTTATTTCTCTAGGAAGTGAACCAGTAATTCTCTATGTAGTTGGAACTTTTAAAAATTAATCTCCAAGGATTAATTGAACCAAGAGTCAGGATTGAGAAAAGATATAACTTCCATAAATTCTTTAGTTAGAGACTTAAATTATATTTCATTAATAAAATTTGTGAAAGCTCAGAAAAATATTCAAATATATGGACAAACTCAATCCCCAAGCCAGATCTAGTAGCGATTACATTAACAAGAGAATTGGCCTGTTTAGAAGTCTACACCAGGGGTTAAACTTTTTTGTAAAGGGCTAGATAGTAAATGTTTTAGGCTTTGTTGCCCACAAAGGAAATTTTGTTACAGCAATCAACTCTGCTTCCATGGCGTGAAAACAATCATAGATAATATTTAAATATATGGGATGTGGCAGTATTCCAATAAAATTTTACTATCAAAACAGGTGCTGGCTGGATTTGGCCCAAGAGCTATAGTTTGCTGGCCTCCTGTTCGAGGGCATTGTTGAGAAATTATTGCAATTTATGCATGTAGTCCATGTAATTATGGAAATGGAATATTTAAATGGTAAGCCTCTGAGTCACTGCAACAAGGAAGAATATTTAAGGGGCAATTTGGTTCCTCACCTCATAGTGTTGCAGGCTAGTCTAAAGGAAAAAGAAATCCTAGTAAGAACAGAGTATTTCTTGTCCACATTGCCCTAAGGATTTTGACAGATTTTTTTGATGAGGAGGGAAAGGAAAATAAGATCCCCAATGTATATGCATATTTATATATAAATATACACTGAGTGGCCAGATTATTATGACCACCCCATCAGTTCTTCGTTGGGCCACCTTTTGCCTTCAATACTGCAGCGATTCTTCTTGGCATTGACTCCATGAGATGTTGAAAGGTGATGTGAGGAATCTGACACCATGCCTGATGAATAGCACTGTCCAGTTCTGTGAGATTTGATGGTTGTGGATTTCGTCCCACAAATGCGCAATTGGATTGAAATCTGGTGATTGTAGGGGCCACCTAAGCAAGGTAAAGTCCTCATGTTCTTGAAAGCACTCCTGCACAATGCTAGCACCGTGGCATGGCACATTGTCTTGTTGGAAGAAGCCATCTCCATTGGGATATGCCATCAACATGATAGGATGAACCTGATCAGCAATGATACTTAGGTATGTTGTGCTATTCAGATGTTGTTCCACACGAATTAAAGGGCCCAAATCATGCCAGGAAAACATGCCCCAAACCATAACACTGCCCCCACCAGCTTGAAGGGTTGTACTCATGCATGTCGGGTGCATGCTTTCATGCTGTTTCTGCCAAATTCTCACTCTGCCATCTGCATGATGCAACTGGAAACGTGATTCATCGGACCACATGACTTTTTTCCAATGCTCGACTGTCCAATCCTTGTGTTCCTGTGCAAATTGGAGACGTTTTATCTTGGTAACTGCAGACAGCAAAGGTGTTCGAACAGGCCTTTGGCTTCCATATCCCATACGATGCAGTGTACGGCTAATTTGCCTACAAACGTCAGGTGGTCATAATAATCTGGCCACTCAGTATATATGTATGCATATATTTGTGCTTGTGTTAATAGTACAAGAGAAATTCTCCTACTTATTATGTATAATTTTATTTGCATAAATACTCTGAGAGCTAATTCTTCCTTTCTTTTTGAATATATCCCTATAATGCACTTATATTTAATTTGACTTATTTGTGACTACAGGTACTATTAATTAGTATAAATAATTTATATCATGGGAATTTTGCTATACCCTTTTTGGCGCACGGTGTTTTAGTATAATTACATCCAGAAGATACGAAGTTCTAAACTCAAAAGCTATTGATTTGAAGCTTTTAAATATAAAGAGGACAACATCATCAACCATTTAAAACATATATGTTTTAATTGCAGATCATAAAAGAGAATGAATAGGGATGGGGAAAGTACTCCCTAAGCCCAGATATAGCTGTGGTAAATAGAATGTGAATTCCAATATCTGGAGTACATGGCAGGATGAATAGATAGGCTGTTATTTCCCATGGATATCAAAAACTTTCTGCTGTCATTTTAGTTTAAGAAAATGCATGGTACATTCTACCTATGGCCCCGACTTACTTGATTAGCTATGAAATTATAGGTACAGTTTGTAATTTCTAGTTTTAGAACAAATTATTTTAAATTTAGCAAGTGCCTTGACATATTGGTAGGCATTTTTGTATACCATGAACTATTAATAACTATCATGGAAAGCAGGGTTTGTGATTAAATCAACATGGGGTACATTGGCTACTAGCTCTCTCTGTTAGTGACTTACCATGTGTATGAGGCTTCAAGAATAATGGTAGTTGAAGAGTATGTTCTTGCTTAGCTTAGATTTCTTCCAAGCTTTTCAGATGATAAAGTGGGTTTGTTTCCCTTATAGAACATTTATATTCTGAAGTGCTAATGTTCTAAGAGAAAAAGTTTGGGAAACTACTATTTTAATGCATAATTTATTTTCCCATTGTTTTTTGGAATTACTTCACCTTGTTTCTCACATTTCTGATAAGAACAGTTGTATTTATTTCTATCATATTCTATAGACTTCTAGAGCTGGCAAACTTGAGGATAACTTAGGGAGAGAAATTTATTCTTCTCAGCATGTTGATTCTTGATTAGTTGAAGACATTAGAGGCAAATTAAATTTTGTATTTGTATCAGCAGTTTTAAAAGTGTGTTGACAGAGAAATATGTCAACCTAGTAAATATATTGATGATTAGTGGCTTAGTAAAGTATTATGTAGTACTTTAAATTTTTAGTGTTTTATAATTTATATATGTAGAAAGGCTTCTCTTAATACCATGATTTTAAATAAAATAACCACATACTTTCTCCTTAAACAGGGGACCAGAAGTTCTGTAAACATAATATCCATAATACATGGTTTATTGATATTGTGTTACAACAAATATGTTCAGTGACATTCATGATAGGTTCAATGTGTTGTCCATCATTAGTGCCTCACAGTTCAATGCATCACAAAGTTGTAACAGATGTGGTGCATTAACATGGAATTTTCATAAGTCCCTGCATATGGATCTGTGATGCATTGATTTCTAGTACTGATTTTCACTGGATAAATCTGAGCCTTTAGCATATTTCAGAACTCATCAAAGAGATTAAATTTGTAAATAAAGTTATGTTATATTACATTATAAATATATTAGTATATTTAATATATACAGCATATGGTGTGAAGATAGGATCTACATTTTTTTTTCAAATGAATTGTCAGTTGTTCTAATACCCTTTATGGAACAATCCATATGGAATCTATGCATACCTATTTTTAGTGTAAAAGATGAAGATTTAAAAAAAATCTTTATTATTGAAAGTATTACATAATGTCCCCCTCTGGTCCCCC
>NW_005371333.1:149091-162521 GCF_000412655.1 Myotis brandtii
CTCACCCCAGGCCTGCACTACCCCATTGTCTATGTCCATGGGTTATGCACATATGTATGTATATAAATTTCAAAGATGAAGATTTTTGAGTCATCTACAAAGAGATGAAAGTTGAAGATGTAAAGGTGGATGAGACCTGGGTGGAAGGGAGTAGATAAAGGGAAGGACAAAGTATGGCACACTGAACCTGTGCACCTATAGAGGGAGAGAGAGGAAGAAAAGGAGTTAATCAAGAGGCAGGTAGAAGGACCCAGAGTGGTGTCATGGAAGTTATGGATTAAGAAAATTTCAAGATGAGGAAAGGGCAGTTGTAACAGTGGGAAGGCAGAAGTCAATTGTGAAATGGTTGAAAAGAACATTTGTTACATCAGTTATGCAGTTCATTGAATTCTGTGGTATGACTGTGGTAAAACTGGCTTTTAGGTTATTTTGGATTTTCTTCAATTTATTCCATTGTTGGCATCTATGGACATAGATAATTAGGCGTTAACTGTAGACATGGCCTGTTGGGGTAGCACTAGTAAAATGAAATTTTCTAAACACATCTTAAAATGTTTTTTCATTAAAATTTTATTTGTACAGTGCATTGAAAAATATTTCCAATGAAAAGCCAGTGAAAAGATAATGATATAATGTATAGAAAAGAGCTTTTGAACTAAACTCACTATAAAAATAAAAGATGTGGTTTGTATATGTAACATGTGGTGGCTGTTCCTCATTCATTTGGTGAAAATATGGAGCAAACTTGGCCAGGACTCTTAGGCTCACCTTGTTGGTCAGCACCACAGTAATATTATAAAAGATACTTTAAGCTTGCTAATTATTTGTTTTTCTAAAATAGTAATTTCTATGGCCTATTTGTGGTTCACTTTTTCCTGTTTTCCTCTTCAAAAAAAGGTCAAGAGAGGTAGGGAATGTGTCCTGGTTTAGTTTGGACCTACTGTTTGATCAGCCTGTAGCCATGCCATAAGGGTGATAATCGCTATATAAATACATAGCAACACAGCCTCACACTTGCCTTCCCCAGCTGCCCTGGAGAGCAGCCAGTCTGCCAACGACAAAGCTGTGTGTGCAGCTCTGCTTGGCTGCGCACTGGCTGAGGATGGATGGCGCAGGACCCGGAGCAGCTGCTCTATAACAAGATGCGCGAAGAAACATCCATCTAGGCACTCACTGAGACGCCCATCAGAAATGTTGATGTGACACCAAGGGAACTGCCCTCGATGATGAATGAGGAGTATTGTCTGTGGGCAGACATGGCACACGGCAGAGTGACAGAGGTGGCTCATTTTGATTCAAGGTATTGAGCAGCCTGTGAAGCTAAGAAGATCAGCAAACAGTGACAGGTTCTGCACTGGAGCCTGTGGTCAGAAGGCAGGGCTTGACCAGCTAAGCTCTCTGGAGCAGTTTGCAGGTTTTTTTTTAAAAAAAGCTATATCCATAAATATGGAAAGTAATATTGTCATCATCATTATAATCATAGATGAAGGAAGATACACATCCGTAAATCATACTAATGAATGCCGGCTAATGGTGATGCGCTGAATGCTCTATTCCATAAAAGTCTCGCTCTATCTGCTTATCCTGATTTATTTTCTTCACAGCCTTATCTTTGCCAGAAATTTTATTATATATATATATGGTTATAGATTGTTTCTTTCCTAGTCCCTACTAAATAGAAGTTAGAGGGGGGTAGGGCCTTTGAATGATCTTGTTTCCTGCTGTACCTCCAATGTCAAGAACATAGTAAGCCTTTAATATATATGTTGAAAAAAACGCAAAAACTCAGTCTTGTGTATTTCTAGTGATTTCCTGTAATATGAGAGAGATTCAAAACATCAATTTAGAATAAGAAATGTTCTCATTAAGTGCACAGTAATTTTCTTCAAAGCAATTTCTAAATAGCTGAATTTTACAGTACTCACAATGTATAATGCCATATTCCTGATGGATTTATCAGTTAGCACTAACAATTTAGCCAGCCAACTAATTGTTCTGTGTGTGTGCTGCCTTGGAGAGGGTGTTGTCACAGCACAAAAACTTCCAACTCACTGTGGATACATTAACAACAGGAGTCAAATGAGCTACTTCCTTTCATAGTTTGGGTGTGTCTGTTCGTAAAAGGAAGTGGAAAAAATCTGGGTTTTCCTAGGCAGAGAAAATAAAACATAATTGCTTTAGGTGGAAGTGGTTTGGGCTCTTGGCATGGGGGTGTTGGAGCAGAGAGAGGATAAACCCTATAAGGCCCAGGGGAGCGGGCAGCTGTTCCTAAACCAGCCTGGGCATCAGCATCATCCAGGAACATTAATAAACAAGCAAACAACTATTCTCCCCACATGTCCCCCCCCCCAAACACACACACACACACACGCACACACACAAAATCACCACAAGACATACAAACAAAAACAGGAGCAAGACCCCATTCTGAATATACATCTGTGGAAGTATTGGACTCCATATTGAAAACAAGACAATTCCCCAGTTGATTCTCATGGACGTAAAGTAAGAACCACATAAGGCTGGGATTTGAATTTCATGCAGGAAGTTGGACCAAGATCAGCCTTTCTCAGATATTACCCGAAGGCACTTGTAACTATTTAGTCAAGGCTTTTCCCACAAGAAATTCCAATTCAGTTTTGCTGGGTTGGGGCCCCATAATCTTTTTTCCACTTTTAAAATTTTTTATTTTAATTTCATAAGATATTTATTTTCAGGTATGTTTGGGAAACTTTAATCTAGAAGATCTTGAGGTTTGGTCCAGTTCTCAGATTCTACTAGTATAGTTATACAAATAATTAATTCTCTACTTTGTGTGTGGACTCAGTCTTTCAGTAATTTTTTTAAATTAGAAGTCATATAACTAAAATCATAGACAGTGGTTTGTAAGTTGGCTTCAAAACATATAAACAATAAAGAGGCCTCACTTCATGCAAACTTCACTGTGGGATGACATGCCCTATGGATCACTGGGCTCAGTAATGTTTTTCATTTGTTTGTGAGCATGCTCTACAGTCCTGCAGTTTACGGTGTGCAGAGGTTAAACTCAATAGCTAGAAAAATGATGACAGTAACAAAGTTTAAGTAACAAAAAAAGTGGTGGATGTAAATCAATCTTCCAACCCTATAAAACTACCAGTGTTAAGTCCTCATTATATTTTTTACTACATCATGATTATGTGACTTGAACTACCCTACAAGTTGACCAAAGCCAGGACTTAGAGCAGCATTTCCCAGCAATGGTTCTGCTTTGAATTTTCTTTTTATTTATTTTTACTGTATATTTTTTGGTGGATTGAATAGGGAATTTTCATCAAGAAAACAATGTTCAGAGCCTTGTTTGTCTCTCAGATGCTGTACTCTGCAGTCTAGGAAGTACTTTAATGGGCTATACTAGTAATGCTGCAAGATGTTTCTAGTTCCTTTACATCCTTAACTCCGTCAGCATGTATTTCTGCCAGACTTTCAAAATGAATTCTCTTTTCCCAAAATGGAAATTTTTTAACAAAGAGCTTACTGGAAGATTTTATTCCCATTCTACTTTTTAAAGATGCCAAATTAAGGTACGTACAAGCTATTCTTAACCCCAAGTAGGATCAAACTAATTGTTTTTCTAGCCATGTTACATTGCTATTCAAACCCCAGAACTCTTTAGATAATTACTTTATCTTAACAGGTAATAATTACAGAAATATAGAATTTTGTAATTTGGAAGAACATTCATGATTGTTTATTGTAACCATCTTGTTACAATATTCTCAATGTTCAGATGTGAGGAATGAGACACTAAAGGACCAAGTGACTTGTTCAAGGCCATGCACTTCAAGGAAAGCCAGTGCCTACACCTTGTTATCCAGAAGCCAGGCGCTGACTTCAAGTGCCCTCACCCTAACAAAACCTGATGGTCCTAATGTATTCTCCTGCTGTTCAAAAAGACCTTTATGGGTGATTTTTAAAACAAGGTATTTCTGCTTATATACTATGTGCAAGTATATTTTCAGGTGTACACATGGTAATTATATCCATCATAACATACATATATACATGTAGTAATACAATGTCTCTCCAGACTCAGAATTAGGAATGATTTTCTTCAAGCAATATGTGGCTTTTGTGTTCTCTTCTTCTTTCCTCCATGTCCCCCATCCAACCTTTGTATCTTAGTTCAAGCATCACTTCCTTAGAGACCTTTCTCTGAATACCCAGGTCAGGATTGATTGTTATGTGTTCTCTTAGCACCTTTGAACCTCACATCACAGCACTTCTAATAACTGTAATGTTATATTTGTTTGTGTGGTTATTACTTAATGTCTGCCTCTCCCCCACTCTAGACTGACTCTAGCCATGTGAGGACTGGGGCATCTGCTGTTGCTCACGATTGCCCCTCAGTGTCTAGAACACAGTACTTCTTAGGAAGCATTTGTGAAATGAATGAAGAAATGAGTGAAATATCCTCTATCCTAAAATGGATCTATACTTAAAGTTCTATTTCCTTCCTCCCTTCCTTCCTTCCTTCCTTCCTTCCTTCCTTCCTTCTAGTATCACATTTATGAAAATTAATTTTAATTTATGGTTTCTCCCCTGCAACTCCAACCTGCTGGAGGTAGACTTTATTGCAAGCACTTACAAGTGGTTCCTGTCTGGGGCTCATTTTATTGGGGTGTTCCAGGACAGGCTGATCTGAAGGAACAGCCCAGACATCTTTCTGATGCCCTGGAGCTAAAGAGAAGGAGAGAGGAGGCCATCCTTGATAGAATAGTGTAAAGCTCCACAAGATTCTTGGCAGGACTTTACCTGTGATTACATATCGGCATTGCTAGAGTGGACCCCCAATGTTGATTTCAGTCTGGAGGGGCAGGGCTCAACACCTAAAGACAAGCATTTCTAAGGTTCTTTATAGGTACTCATGAAATGAAAATGTCCATAATTTTGTCTTGGCTGTAGGGTGATGGCCATTTCCTTAGAGGGTTTTGGGAACTCCATGGGACTATTGAGATCATTCACAGTGACCCCTTGAGGAAATCAAAGTGGATGAGTCCCTGGAAAGGAGATGGAGGAGCCAGTGATTAAGGAAGGGATGAGTGAAGGACTAGCTCTGCCTGTGCCACCTAAATGAGGGTTGGCAGAGGATGCCACTTACTACA
This sequence comes from Myotis brandtii, assembly GCF_000412655.1. Classification (NCBI taxonomy): domain Eukaryota; kingdom Metazoa; phylum Chordata; class Mammalia; order Chiroptera; family Vespertilionidae; genus Myotis; species Myotis brandtii. The sequence goes on from NW_005371333.1 coordinate 154,236, forward strand.
TCCTGGTTCCAAATCAAGGGCCAGAGGAAGGTCAGTGAAGAGAGTCCCCAGAGAGATGGGGGCTGAGAGATTTCTGCCCTCCAAGATCCATATGCACACCCCTTACAGTGCAAGGAAGAAATGCCACCCATACTCTTCAGGATGCTTTTGTGGTTCTTCCTTGAGTACATATGTGCTTTGGATAAAAGACTAGGTCCCTACATTTTAGAAAAGATTACTGGAGAAGGGCAGCCATCTTTGCAACTAATTGCAGGGATTTTACTGAGAAGGTGACCCATGGATTGAACAGTAGGTAGGAGGACCCTTCCCTCATTCTGGCACTGTAAGAGTTGGGCCTGGATTCAACAGCCTAGATACACAAGGTGCCCCTGCCACGTGGAGACAGTGAGAAATTTTGATAGTGTGAAGCCTCAGGGGAGCCACATTGGGGAATTAAGTTTTACATTTATCTCTGTGTTGACTCTTGGTCATCTCCACACTCTCTGCGAAGCCTTGTGAGAGCACACAGCCTGATCTGAACTGTGCTATGGAGAAGTAATGGACATTCCATCTCCTGAGTGTCACGGGGGGGTACCCCTCCCCTCCCCCAGGGTGGCACCCTCTAGCACACACATAAGAGGCCCTATCCTAGGCCAATCACCTCCCACTGTGCTTATTACACAACAACCTTAAGTACAGCCCAGCACAGCACAGGACAGTAGAGCTTATCTCCCAGCCACCCACCTGGGTTTTGCATGCAGGCGTACAAAACCTGTTTACTCTTTGTCTATTAAACACGATAGAGGTTCTTCTCACTCACCCTGTGTCCTGTCCTTGTTTCCTCAGCCATTTTCATCCCCTATGGCAACATTTTCTCCTGGGGTTTCCTCTAAACGTCTGAATACTTTTCATCAGTTTGTTTTATGGGCCCCCTGCCTTCCTCCTCTTTCTATCTTTCAAATGCTGGTGTCTCAGGTTCTGTCCTCTGTCTAAACTACCTCTGGCTGCTCTCAGGTGCTCCCTTGGCTTCAGCTACTGCCAGGATGTCCACAAATCCCAGTGTTCTCTCTCCTGCTGTAGGGTTTACTGAGATTTTACTTAAAAAGATGTAGGAAATATGGTCTTTTCCCCAAAAGATATTTTATTATTATAAATTGTGTCTTTTAATAGGAAACAAATACTGTTAATCTGTTTATTTAAATATTTTTTATTTGAATTTAGAATATGATAAAAATTTTTCAGTTTATTTAAATCATAATTATGTTAGATATTTAATGTGTACATTTTTATTGGTAATAAAAATCATAATACTGAAGTAAAGATTAAAAGGCACTTAGGGGGAATACGGAAATATTAGTAACATCTTAGTAGTCATATTTATAGAATTATTCCTTGAAATTACCTTTTATCAAAAATTAAAGTGTAAAATGAATTTATAGATATTCAGTTTTTAAAGCACTTTTATACATAGGCAAAACTTAGCCTTTTATATTGGCACAAACTTTGCTTATAAGGAAAATAAATGATTCCTCATATAGTTACTGATGGAAAACGGAGGACTGGATTTTCCTTAGTTTCTAGATACATCAAAATTTTTTTCTTTCTTTCTTAATATAAAATGAGTTATTGCCCCTCAGCATTTTCTGTCAATAGTTAACCCCTCTGGAGGTAGATCTCATAGGAAAAGTGACTTTGTAATTGCTCAGACCATCAAAAATTTTTTTTGTGTCCATACAGAATACTTAATTTAAACCATCCAAGTTTGGGCTTCATTTTTTCTCAAAGGTTATGGCCTTAAATTTTTTATGTTTATTTTATTTTATTTTTTTCAGTTACTTACAGATGATCTGGGCATAGTACACAAGTCAAGGACAAGGGCAGGACATAGGGCAACTATTCTGACTGGACATCACCATCTGTTGAAACTGTGTAATGACACCTACTGAACCATTCAAGGCACAGTCCATGTGGTGTCTCCATAAATTACAATAAATAGGACATACTACACGTCACGCAAATATAAAAAATAGCATTGTTTTGACTCTTCAGAATGGATGAGGCAAGTCTGTTTTAGCTTCAGGTGGCCACTTGATCACAGTGATGGCTTTGTAAACAGATTTTGATATGGCTGGAGCGACCTGTGCAGCACTGCAGAGACCCTCATGGAGTCCACCCAAGGGGAGGAGCCTGAGCAAGGACACTTGGCTATGGCACATCCACAACTGAGCCACGCCTAAACTTCAGGTTCAAGTTATATCTGTCTTCACATCTGGACCTGTTTGTGTGTCATCCCTACCAGGAAAGGAGATTGGAGATATGTGGCTAGCTCAGCTGTTGAAGGCAGCTGTGAACTCAGCTCTAATGGAACAAGTCTCAGAGCACATGCATCTTTATTGCAGACAAGACCCAGACCAGACAATGAAAGTACATGGAAGGCGATTGGTTGGTTTACTCACAGAAGTGATGTTCTCATTGGCTGGCAGTGCTTTTGGTGTAGCAAGGCCTGGAAAGAAAAGGTAAAGGAAGAAAAGAACAGGAAAAAGCAATCCTAGAAGAGGCAGTGAGAATTCCATAAACAGGAGCTAAGACGCCACGAAGTGGAGAGAAGAAACATTTCCGAAGCAGAGTGTGGCGTGGACAAGAGGTGGGTATATTAAATTAGACTGCCAGGTTTTAAATTGCAGCTCTTGTGACCTTGGGGAAGTTAGCCTCTCTTTTCCTCAATTTCCTCACCTACAAAATAGTAATAAAAATAGTCTCCACCTAGGAGGGTTGTGGGATTATGAGAGTTGATAAGGTGGAGCACTTAGGACAGCATGAAGCACATGGCAAAATTGCTCCGTATGTTTGAGCCTTTGTTAGTCTTTATAGTGGTAAATGTTCTTACCCAGTGCCTGAACACATCACTGCTTCACAGTGAACACCCACCACACAGCCCACAAGCCCTGGGGTGCAGAGTGTGGGCACCTGCAATAGCCCTTGAGTGCTTCTTTGTATTTGGGGAATTGCCAGACTAAAAGCAGATAACCTTCTAGAGAACATAAAACTATGGGAGCTTTTAGTGCAAGGCTATATAAATCTTGCACAGTTTGATAATGTTTTAGGGCATTTTTTGTGGGAAGTGCACGCGCACACACACACACACACACACACACTCATACACTAATGTTGAGCTCTCATTGCATGACACACATTCTGTTAAGCACTTTACATGTATAATAACTTACCCCTTACAACAATTCTGGGAGGTAAGCCCAATTATTATCCTCATTTTAAAGATGAAGAATCTAAGGTTTGGGTGAGTTAAGGTCACTCAGAATCAAACAGCTAGTAAGTGGTATAGCCAAGCTTAGATCCAACTGAGCCTGGCTCTAAAACCAATACTCTTAACCACTGTGCTAGGACAGAGGCCAAAGGTCAGAGGTCAAAGAGAGGCCAGGGAAGCTAAGCACTGCCAGTCATACTCTGAGATTATTACCACATTTTCTGCAGTACCTAAGCTGAAAATGATTAAAGCTAAGTTCTTGATGTCACAGGGTCAAAATTCAACAATCACAAATAACGGTGTACAAACAATGGAGCTTTGTTTTCTGTATCTGAGCTCAACTTCTCTCCAGACCTCATTGCTATGAATGGTAGGGAATAGCAGGCACCTTGCATCTGCCGACTAAACACCCAACCAGTGTATTCAATTTTATAACAGCCTAGTTTTGGGTGAATATCCATTTGATTCAGAGTTCAAACTTCTTATAAAAGGTTGCTTCCAACCCAGCCAGTCTGACTCAGTGGTTGAGCATGAACTATGAACCAGGAGGTCATGGTTTGATTCTGGGTCAGGCTCCATCCCCAGTAGGAGGCGTGCAATGATTCTCTCTCTCCCTCTCCCTTCCTCTCTGGAATCACTAAAGATATCTATAATAATAAAAGCATAAGATGCTAATTAGACTGGACATCCTTCCAGACGACCTTCTGGACGAAGCCAGGGCTGCAAGGGAAGCCCGGGTCTCAGGAAGCTGGTGCTGGCAGCCGGGGGAAGGAAGGCCTACTCTTGCACAAATTTCGTGCATCAGGCCTCTAGTCCTATATAATAAAGATGTAATATGCAAATGGCGTTATGCCGTGAAGCATAACGACCCACCACATAACGACTGGATCATGGATCAGCAGGAGGGTGGGGCAGCGAGCTACAAGCGGGCGGTGGAGAGCTACAGGAGGGGACAGGGCAGCAAGCTATGAGGGAGGGCGGGAGGAGCTACAGGAGGGTGGGACAGCAGGCGGAGAGCTACTGGAGGGCTGCAGCCAGCTACTGGTGAGCTACTGGCACACGGATTTGTGCACAGGGCTACTAGTATTTAATAAAAAGTTTGCTTCCATCCTGCGAAAAGTATTTTCCTTCTGCTTCTCAAGATGGGAGGAAGCTCGGGTGTCCGCAGGGCAGTGAAGCAGTGGACTGATTCCTCTGTCTGAATGTGTCTGGCTGGGGCACCTGGGGGTCTTCTTACTCCTCTCTTGCTGACTTCTCCTGCACTGTGGCTGACCCTCGACTGTTTCATCTCTTGGCAGTTTGTCCTGGGTATCTACTCTAGGGTGACTTTATTCTTCAAAAGCAGACTGCTCTCTACCCACTCTCCCTGCTGCCATCATGCCAATGAGTACCCTCAGCGATGATCTCTTTTCTTTAGGGATGTGGAAACTTCTGCATCCACTACCAACCTCAGTAACTATGGGGGCTATACAGGCACTTCCCTCAGCCATTTCTATACTTGGGCTTTGGAGCCATGTCAGGAGGTGCACCTTGAAGACACTGGTTTCTCTGAGAGACATACACAACAGGGGATGCAAAATGCTTCCTGCTTTGAGGTCCCCCAACCAGTCTTCATTTTCAGCCACCTCCCTTCACATAGGGCTCTTCCTGCAGGGGTGGTTTTTATCCCCAGTGGTGGGGGATGGGCAGGAAGCCCTGTTGGAATTACTTACCCTACCTTCTTGTCTCTCTTCTCTTCCCTTTTCTTCAAAAAGAGGTTTAGCTGGTGGGTGAGACTTTTCTTTAGTACATACCTTGAATTCTCTAAAAATCCTCCAAATTTTGCTTCTTGATATTTAAAGAGAAGTGTGTGTATGTGAGTGTGTGTGGGAGTGTGCGTGTGTGTGTGTGTGGGGGGGATGCTCTTGCTCAAGGAAACCCAGCTTTCAGGGTGATTTTCTTTTTGTTTTTTAATCCTCACCCAAGGATATGTTATTTTATTTTTTATTGATTTAGAGAGAGAGAAAGGGAAAGGGAGAGATAGAGAAAAATATTGATGTGCGAGAGAAACATCAATCAGTTGCCTCCTGTATGCGCCCTGACTAGGAATTGAACCCACAACTTGGGTATGTACCCTGACCAGGAATGGAACCTGCGACCCTTCTGTGCATGGGACGATGCTCCAACCAACTGAGCAACTCCAGCCAGGGCTCAAGACTATTTTCTGACTACAAACTTAACAAATCTGATTTAACACACACATCTGAGCAATTCCTTTTTTCCTAGGTATTATGGCCTCTTTCCCTAAAACAACGAAAGCCCTTGATTCAATGCCTGAGAGAGTCATAGGGAATTAAAAATACATGCATACATTATTTTCAAAATATTATAGCCAGCACCTATATATCTTGTTTAATGTTACTTTCTGGGTAGATTTTCCTTTTGTGAGCCTCAACTTTCACAAAATTTTTATGTGATTTCACTTGTGGTTTGGACAAGATAATTAAATGGGGAACAACAATATTCTCTACCCGAGCCCAGGATGGCAGTGGCATTGGAATTAAGAAGTTGATTCCAGGGAGAACAGAGTTGGGATCTGATCCAGCTGCCCATCCTACGTAAGTAACCCTCTTCCACTCTGAGCCAGAGCCATTGAGGTTCCAGGATTAATTCTGTTAATAAAGGAAGCTAATTATTATGAGAAAAATATATATTTTGGCAACATTTTTACTATTTTTCTGACTGCTTATGTTATTTTTGCTTCTACCTGTGTGTTATACTGTTTGTGGAGTGCAAAATATGCACTGTTATACAATAGACTATAGAATGTTGTTATAGAAGAGATTTCATATGACGGTTAATCCATCATGTAGGCATTCTATAGGGTTTTAAATCTCATTATGTTGTTGAAGATGACATTTCATTGTGGTTTGTACCTGGCAGTATGTTGAAAGTCAAACATTAATGAGAACTTGGAGAAAATTGTGGCCTGTTATGTTTGCAGAAGTGTGGTTTTTTCTGTTGATGAAAGGAAATTTGGAGACCTTTAAACTGTCTCCAAAATGCCTGTATATATTTTTTTCTAATGTTTAATAATAGTGTGCCTTCACTTGCCACTGCTCCTGACCCAGTAGGGTAGGGAGAGGGTTTTGTTTTCCTTTTACACTTGACTCAGCCTGTGACTTCCAACATTGACCCCATCATCTCCACTTTCTAACGAAATGAGAAAGGGGAAGAGAAGTGCAGGCAAGCAGTGTTGACTCTCAGGAGATGACCTGGATATTGCATCTATATCATTTCTGCTCCTATCTCATCAGCCAATGTCACACCTTGCTTCAAGAAGGATGGAAATGTAGCTACTATCTGGGTGGTCACACACCAAGCAGAAATGTCGTGGATTTTGTTACTAAGAGGAAGAAAGGGAGATAGACTGGGTGGTAATTATTGTCGCAGCCGCAATAAGGTATCGAAGGTAAACATCCAGCAGGCAATGCTTCTAAGGACAAATGGAAGTGTGAGATGATGGCCCCGAAACCCATAAAACCTCGATATTTAGGGAGTGTGTTTTTTGAGGTAAACTTATAAGTTGGTTTATGAATTCATTTGGTTTAGGATTTTGATGTGAATATTTGATAACCTGGGGTACATTTATTGATCAGAGAGCAATTATGCAATAAGTGCTGTTTTGTGTTATTGGAGCTCACTGTGACACTCATAATTCATTTTTTCTTAACATGTGCTCTTGTCCAGTCATTATTTATTTTTGTGAGCTTATATCTTATTTATGTTAGCCTTTTCAATTAAGGTCTGCATTGATGAAAGGACAAAAAGTCTAGAACTGTCATGGTACTAAACAAGTGTATTTTACTTCATTCAACATGAGGAATATTTTCAAACTAGGAAAAGAACTTTATTATGTATTACAAAGTTTTCAAGGTCTCACATTTTGCTTTTAATCAAATAGTGGGGAAATGTATTTACTCTTTTTCATGCAAATTTAAATGCTGTTGGTGGTAATTTACAACAATTTGATAAGAATTTGAAATGAAGGCAATATTAAAAGTACAGCGTGCACCATGATAAAAGTGCAGTGGTGATTTTGACATTATCATTTCTGGCTGATGTTAGGAATGGTGCCAAAGAGATTATTTTTAACACTTGAAATGTTGTAAGAATGATGCATTACATCTACTTGACATTATCATTTTTGATGAGGCTGATCTTCCTTAATTTTAACTCTGGAGGGTAAGATAAAAGGTTAGTCTTTTTTAGAAGATTAATTTTTTTAATCTTATTTCTCTAGGCTAAGTAGAGTAATGATTTGAGAAATTATGTAGAAAAGTCAGCAGATTTTAAGGTTACTTTACCATGTACCTAATATTACCTTATATACTTTTTATGTGGTATCCTTAGGGTATTATTATTGTTTCTATTTTGCAGAGGAATAAAATGATATTCTAAGTTACAGTATTTAAGTTCATATTTTCTTTAATTCTATTGTGATTCAATAAACCAACTCTAAATCATATTCTTTATTCTTGGGGCTTAACAACTGGACATTAGGCAATAGTAATGATAAAGTGCAATAGAAACAATAAAAACCCAATAATAGCAAATGTAAGTAATAAGCACACAAATGCTAACAACATGTTAGTTGAGATGAATTGCAATCTGTTAACTGGATGTTAGTAATGGTGACTAATCAGCACAATCTTTATAGTGTATATGCATACTTAATGATGTCATGATTAGTAAGAATTTAAAGGAACTCCCTTGAAATTCATAGGTAATATAGCATTTAATCTTTGTGAAATTTATACCAATGAAAACGATTTTTCCTTTGAAACCACCCGAAGACCTGTAGATCATTAGGTAAGCCATAGGGCATTTTGAAAAGCACACATTGAGAAACTTTGGATTAGAACAGTACTTTCCCTATTCTTTTAACCATACACCTTTTTCAGTAAAATCTTGACCACAAACATTTATTTATTTATTTTAATATATTTTTATTGATTTCAGAGAGGAAAGGAGAGGGAGAGAGAGAGATAGATACATCAATG
>NW_005371333.1:163477-163900 GCF_000412655.1 Myotis brandtii
AGAGGAAGGGAGAGGGATAGAGAGTTAGAAACATCGATGAGAGAGAAACATCGATCAGCTGCCTCCTGCACACTCCCCAACTGGGGATGGCCCGCAACCAAGGTACATGCCCTTGACCGGAATCGAACCTGGGACCCTTGAGTCCGCAGGCCGATGCTCTATCCACTGAGCCAAACCAGTTAGGGCTCTTCCAAAATTTTATGTGCGTTTAAAGCCTACACAAATGTACAACAGAACAAAGATAAAATAAAGACAAAGTAAATTATTTAAAGAATAACTACATTAAAGACACAAACATGCTTTTTAATATTATACATAGGAATACTATTTTAGTATGCTTTGTTATTAAATTTTCTTCCTTCCTTCCTTCCTTCCTTCCTTCCTTCCTTCCTTCCTTCCTTCCTTCCTTCCTTCCTTCCTTCC
>NW_005371333.1:163933-182777 GCF_000412655.1 Myotis brandtii
CTCTCTCTCTCTCTCTCTCTCTCTCTCTCTCTCTCTCTTTCTTTCTTTTTTTTCTTGAAGGGAGAGATTAGTTGCCTCCTGCACATGCCCCGATCACGGCCAGGGATCAAGCCTGTAACCAAGAGATGGGCCCTGGACTGGAATCAAACCAAGACCCTTCAGTTCGAAGGGCAACACTCTTTTCACTTGGCCAAATCTGCTAAGGCTAGATATACTTTATTATTTTTGAAAACAATGGTCAAAATGTTGTGATACATTGATTAAAAAACATTGGTCTAATTTCAGTTTACTTTAATACTTGTTATTATTGGATTGTTCTAACTTTGTAGAAATGATTCCTCACAAAGATATTTAGATCCCCAAAGAGGAAGTACATCTTTGGCCATATTTTAAAAATATGATAAAAAATTTTCAGATCTACTGGCCAATTACACAAAAGTTGTATTAAAAAAATCCTGCTTTGTTGATATTTATTTGTGTTTTTTATATTAGTATTACATTTAACCTATGGTTTTTTGCAGGAGTCTTTTTCAAGACACTTATTTTGTGAAAGTTAGCTTTGTTAGAATTATGTAATCTGTTAATTCATTTAACCAGTCATCTTGAGTTGTAATACATAGTGAGTGATATGTCTGAGTACACAGGAAGTATGAATGAAAGGACCATGAACACTCCCTCTATTCTTATCTCAAGAGGTCATGTGATTCCGAATTTATGTCAAGCCACATGTTAACTATCAGTGAAGCTTAGTTTCTTTTAAAAAATAAACCCTACTGGGAATTGAGCCCACAACTCAGGCATGTGCCCTGACTGGGAATCAAACCCTGACCTCTTGGTTCTTACATCAGTGCTCAACCACTGAACTACAGTGGCTGGACTCCTTTTTTTTCTTCTTAAACTAAACAAAATATTAATACTAATATTTTCTTCGCACTCTATTATGTATCATTTTGTACACATCCTGGAATGTCTGCACACTCTTTGGACTGCTGCCTGCTGGGAGATATTTAGGCATGGAAGTAGTTTGCTGTCCTTAGTAGCCAATACATAAGCAAATTGTAGGAGAGCAGATTGTTAGAAATTGCCGATCTTCCCTTCTAACTTAGCATGATTTTTAGCTGGGCATGTGGTCCACCCAGCTAAAAACTTCATTTTCCCACCTGTCTTGCAACAAGATGTGGGCCATGTGAGTATGGTCTGGACAACGGGATGTAAATGGAAGTGATGTTTGCAACGTCCAGTTAATGGACTTAGAAAGGAGGCCTACTGGCACTCCACGTGTTCATTCCTCTTCCCACTGAATTATAAACAGCAACAGCAGAGCATCCAACCTGTAGCCAATGATGGAAATTACTTGTTGAAGATAGTAGAGCCATCCTGCCACGGGCTATTATGTAAAAGAGAAACAAACTTTTATTTAAGCCATTGTATTTTACATTTTCTTGTTATAGCAGCTTAGCCTATTTATCCTAATATAGCTTCACATTTGTTTGGATGACAGAACATTCCCAAGGGACAACATTTGCTGGCAACTTTTTTACTAGCACCTAGAACCAAATGCATGTGAATTTTGACTCACCTATCTTGGGCCATAGATGACAGAAGCACAGCAAAAGAGCAGAATATGTTTCGATGATTTCAAAGATAGTAATAGCTACTACCATTTATCAAGTATTTAACTAGTGTTAAGAACTTTCAACATATTCTCTTATTTTTAATCTTCAAACAACTTTATGAATTTGAAATTATTATCTTTATTTTACAGATAAAATATGTTTGTCCTTAGGGCTTGAAGGCTACATGATTACTAAGAAACAAAATCTTAGAATCCAAGGTCTCAGGTCTCATTCCATTCTTTATAGATCTATTTTAAAATAAACAAAGCCATAACTTAATGGGTGGAAAACATTAAAGTTTTGCCAAGTATTTTAACAAAGGAGATTTATAACATTTTTTTGAAAGATACTGATGCTATGTTTGTGAATCTACCCATCAACATACAGAAAGTCAGAACAGCTTGGCATATCTAGGTCATTTATTCCATCAAGATGCATCATGTCTGACCTGAAAACTTGGTCAACGTGATCTACTATTGAGAAGACCATCACAAATAAACATCAGGAGGAGTAACACAAAAGGAAACTTGATTTATGTCAGCTACATCAATTTTCACAGAGTGGAATAATTAAAAGAACCCATGAGATTCTCCATGGTATATTTACTTAAGCTTAAATCAGTGGTTCTCAACCTTCTGGCCCTTTAAATACAGTTCCTCATGTTGTGACCCAACCATAAAATTATTTTCGTTGCTACTTCATAACTGTAATGTTGCTACTGTTATGAATAATAGTGTAAATATCTAATATGCAGGATGGTGTTAGGCGATCCCTGTGAAAGGGTTGTTCAACTGCCAAAGGGGTCGTGACCCACAGGTTGAGAACAGCTGGCTTAAATAAAGGTAAAGGATATGGTACAGCAAGAGAAATAAAAGCACAAATATCGGAGAGGGACAAGACTTTCTGGCACAGCTCCCAGGTTCCTTTCTCAGTCACGCAGGATGTGCCTTGTCTTTGGATTATGAGCCACCAATTATGTGCTAGTTGCCTTGATTTCAGGGAAATCTGAGTCCCATGTGAGGAATGTCTTTTATTCCCCTCTCGTCACTGTAACTTAAACCAGCTTTTATGACAACTCTCAATGACAGAAACAAAAGAACAAACAGAAACCAGGTGCAAACCATCAATCTGTACGTTTTCTATAAACAATGCTGATAAGTTGGCACAGTTTGCCCTCTGGTCTTTCTTAGATCCTAGCTCAGGACTATGTTCACCACTAGTTAGTACATTTTATTCAGGTTTGGCCAAGGGTCAGCACCATGACTCAAAGCATCTCTGGAGATAAACATAGGTTTGCAACAGAGCAGCTGAACGTAACCCTGTTCTTACACTATACACCCCCTTGGCCCTTTGTTAAGCTTTCTTAATTACAAATTGGCCATTGTCATTCTGTTTTCTGCATTTTAATGATATTTATAGAACAGAAAAAACAAAACTACTAATCATTTGTAGCATTCAATGAAGTGTAGGTACTGCTTTAAAGAAACGCTTTGATTTTTCAAATATTCAAGTACAAAATTGTTTGTAATCAAATACAATCTTGACAGCTCTTTTTATTTTGTCTTCACTACATAAAAAGGATCATGAGAAGAGTATTAGATCTTGGTGAGTGGAGACAGAGAGAAGGTCTAGGTTATGGATGCACAAAAAATTTTAATGTGTGAGTATCCTAATAGATGTGTGGAGCATGGTGTCTTGGAGTCTGAAAGAAGCAATAGGAGAAATATCAAGATGTTTTTTGGCAAAGGGAAATGAGGGAGCAGGTAGGGGAAGAACTCAACCAAGTGACTGTAGTTCAGGAGCAGTGCACTTTTTACTAAGATCATTGCAGAGCAAGGCAATATATTAAGATTCCCTGATTATAATTCATTTACAAAAAGGGCTTGGTGCCTAGAGCTCAACTAGGACACCTGAGAATTCATTAGTTCATTCATTTACTTGTTCATCCTTTTTTACTCACTCAATGCATATTTATTGAGCACCTACTATGTGTCCAAAAATTAGGAGCAGAATATATAGAGCTGACCAAGACAGACAAAATCTCTGCTCTCAAAATTTATATTCTAATGAGTGACTAAGGATAGACTCCCTTGACTTTAGGTTGGTTATCTACTAATGTAAAGAAAATTTCAGTCTTCCCCAATACAAATAATACACACACACACACACCCCCCCCCCCACACACACACACACGCACACACTAGAGGCCCAGTGCATGGATTTGTGCACTGGTGGGGTCCCTTGGCCTGGCCTGTGCCCTCTTGCAATCCAGGATCCCTCAGGGGATGTTGGAGAGCCAGTTTTGGCCCAATACCCGCAGGCCCAATCCAGATAGAAGGGAGCCTGATCCTATGCGTTGAGCATCTATCCCCTGTTGGTCAGTGCGCATCATAGGGATTGGTCGACCGGTTGTTTGGTGGTTCGGTCACTTATGCTTTTATATAAATAGATATATTTTTTGCAAATCCTCACCTGGGGATATTTTTCCATTGATTTTTATGGAGAGTGGAAGAGAGAGGGAAAGACAGAGAGAAACATCGATGTGAAACACATTGATTGATTGCCTCCAGCATGAGACTTGAACTGGGCCCAGGCTGGGGAGTATCCTGCAACCAAGGTAGGTGCCCTTGACCGGAATCGAACCTGGAAACCTTTGGTCTGAAGGCCAACGCTCTATCCACTGAGCCAAACCAGCTGGGCGCCAATAGGAATAATATTGATTCAGAGTCTAGTGTAGAAGGATGCTGAAGGAGAGGGCATTCTTAGATTAGGCTTTGGAGAGATGTGCCAGCTGAAAGTCAAGCAGATCATTTCCCTGCTTATATCTTTACTGGTAGAATGGATGGCTAAGAAAGCACATAGTTTTTGTTGAAAATTTAACTTCTTGTAGAAAAATCCAGGCTCCCAAAGTTCTTTTACTGCCACGATGGAATTGTGTCTTGATGTACTTACCTATTTCAACATTCCACTTGACTTTGTTATTATAGATGTAGACTAAAATGAAGTTCAGACTGAGAAAATGTATAAGATTGTGCCCCATTAATGGTTGTTTTTAAAAGTAGATGCTCAACAAAGGCTCTGCTCAAGCATTGCAGATCTGTTATAATAGTCAAATCTTAATATAATCCTTCTGCCTCATCACTCAATATGGGAAGTACTTACTATATTCAAGCTCTATGGGTTAAAAGATTCAAACTTAAAGATAAATATCTTCTATCAACTACAGAAACATAGCTTTCATGTTATCTCGCTTTCTGGAGCTTTCATAAGCTGACTTTTTTCATTTTACCTGATTTTTAGTATTGAAATAGTGAGTGCCAATTCATGCAGTTACACTGGATAACAGTAAAATCAGAAACTTCACCAGCCAAGCAAACTTCTTGTTGCTCAATGGTGAGGGAAAGAGCCTTTATTTCCATTTCATTAAAATGTTGACTGCTACTCTACTCTCTTAAAGAAATAAAATAAATTCTCATGGAATTAACTGGCAGTTTTTAAGACTTATGCAAATTGGTAGCAGAGCTTAAGCAGTTCTAAAAGAAGCTGATAAGTATGGCAAATATGAAAAACTGGAGTGCTTTGACTTATATACATATATATGGCTACATTTAAAAGTTGAACATTAACCAATGGCTTTGTTAGAAAAAACAAAGAGGTTTCTGAAGTATGTGCAGTGAGCAGAATGAAAGCAGCATCTTTGAGAAGATAATTTATGTGAAAGAAAGGCAAAAGAAATATATTGTGGTCTTAGAAAAAATACTGGAACAAGAGATCATTATCTAATAACCAGAGTATAAAAGGTAAAAATGAAGGCACCAAGTGAGGGACAGTGTACCCATGACAACTGGGGTGGTTCCTGTTTTCCTTTGTGGCTCTTGCCACCATACTCAAATCTGTAATAATAGCTCCTTGTCTAAGAAAGTCATCCTGATTTGTATTTTGGTTTATGTGCCATTTTTTTCTGTTCTTTTTTTTATGAGTGACCTTTCTATACTTCAGAAATGTATTATAGCTTTTCAAAAGCTATTCTTGAACAGTATTTTGAAAAAACAATGGAGTATTTTGAGGAAAAAAGCACAAACAAATCACAGCTTTGCTGACTCTAGGATTCTTGGCTTATTTTTTATTTGTTTTAATTATAGGATCTAATTAAACAATAATCCCTGCACATTTCATTGTAGGAAAGGTTATGGAGCAGATGCCAAGGTTAATTATTAAATAATTGAGTCTTCCAATGAATGGAGAATGCTGTAGTTAGATTCATATAAAGAAAAAAATGTGAATTTGTACTTTTTGGATATGTAAAGTCATATCAGAAATGCATATGACTACAAATAAACAGTGAAGAATGGAAAGTGTTCCATCTAGTATCTTTACTTAGCTGGGCTTGGTATGCTCCATTTGGTTCATAGGAGTATGAATTGATTGAGTGCTGGCTTGAACTCTACATTTAGGTGTGGACTCTCATTCTTACGCGACTAGTATTCAGACAGTGAACAAGAGCCTGCAATATAAAGCACAAACTTTACCAGAGAGAACAGGAAGAAGTCTTAATTTGGAATCAAATGAAACTGGCTTAGTCATGTAAACTTAGATATGCTATAAAATATTCTGGACCTTGGTTTCTATAAGATGGAAAAGTTGGATTCAATGACCTTAAAACAAGTTGACAAATAGTTTGTTTGTTTTTACTTTAAATTATGCAACTTTTTAAATTCTACAAATAATACACTCCCATGTGAGCTTTTTTTTTTTCTTCGAAAGCAAAATCAGGTTTAATTTCGGCCAAGGCATTTCAGAGAGGTGAATTAGATGGATTTTGGATAGTAATAGTATTATATTCAGACCATTTAACTTGAATAAAATAATTAGTTCCACTTCTAATATTAAAATACCATATCAGTTCAGTATTTTAAAACAAACAATATAATCTATCTATGTGTAAATCATCTTCCTAGTGCTGTGGGCTTCCTGAATGAGGCATTGTGAACTATAGCATCATCTCAAGAGTGTCTCTAAAGGTGTCTCTACTCAATCATGATTTAAGCAATGGTTATCTTGGGTAGCCAGAGAATCTGATTTTGAAAGTTAATTGAGAGTGTTCCTTTTGGAAACAAATCAAATAAAAACAGAACAATAATAACAACAGCATAAAAAATATCCAGCTGATTGAAACTATGTATTTGGTTGTCTAAGCTATCCAAATTGAAAAGTGATGGAAGATGTGGGACTAGCCATTCATATATTAAAATGTAAAAAACTAAAACCTCTATAATTAAAAAAGTAAATTACTGGTATATAAATAGCCCACAAGTATCAAATAGAAAGTGCATGTGGAAATATAGGAAATGATAACTGGTATTGCAATCCCTCCAACTTTTTTCTTTCTCAAGATTGCTGAGGCTATTCAGGGTCTTTTTTGATTCCATATGAATTTTTGGAATATTTGTTCTAGATCTGTGAAATATGCCATTGGTATTTTTTTTTTAAAAAAATATATTCTATTGACTTTTCACAGAGAGGAAGGGAGAGAGACAGAGAGCCAGAAACATCGATGAGAGAGAAACATCGATCAGCTGCCTCCTGCACATCCCCCACTGGGGATGTGCCCGCAACCCAGGCACACGCCCTTGACCGGAATCGAACCCGGGACCCTCCAGTCCGCAGGCCGACGCTCCATCCGCCGAGCCAAACCGGTCTCGGCCCATTGGTATTTTTTAAAAATATATTTTTGTTGATTTCAGAGAGGAAGGGAGAGGGAGAGATAGAAACATCAATGATGATAGAGAACCATGGATTGGCTGCCTCCTGCACGCCCCCTACTGGGGGATTAAGCCTGAAATCTGGGCATGTGCCCTGACTGGAAATTGAACCTAGACCTCCTGGTTCATAGGTCAGAGCTCAACCTCTGAGCCACACCGACTGGGTGCCATTGGTATTTTAATAGGAATTGCACTGAATCTATAGATTGCTTTGATTAGGATGGTCATTTTAATGACGTCAAATCTCCAATCCATGAAAATGGTATATGCTTCTACTTGTTTGCATCTTCCTTTATTTCTTTCTTCAATGCCTATAGTTTTCCAAGTACAGGTCTTTTACCTCCTTGGTTAAATTTATTCCTAGATATCTTATTTTTTTTATTGCAATAGTAAATGGTATTGTTTTCTTCGTTTCTCTTTCTAAGATTTTATTATTGGTGTGTAAAAATGCCACCAATTTTTGGATATTAATTTTATATCCTGCTACTTTGCCAAATTCATCTATTAGAACTAGTAATTTTTTGGTGGAGTCTTTAGGGTTTTCTATACATAATATCATGTCATATGAGACTAATTACAGTTTTACTTCCTCCTTTTCAATTTGGATGCCTTTTATTGTTCTTGTCTGATCACTGTGGCTAGGACTTAAGCACTATGTTGAGAAAGAGTGGTGAAAGCAGATATCCTTGTATTGTTCCTGATCTTAAGGGAAACACTGAAATGAACTTATGATACATGCCACAACATGGATAAAGCTCCAAAACATTATTCTATGTGAAATAAGGCAGACATAAATTACCATATAATGTATGATTCCATTAATATTTCATGTTCACAATGGGGAAATCCATAGAGATAGAAAGTAAGCTAGTGTTGCCAGGAACTAAAACTAGGGGACAATGGGGAATGACTGCTAATGAACAGGATTTCTTTTTTAGATTGATGAAAATTTGGAATTATATATCTATCTGGAATTAGATGTAATGATGATTGCA
Organism: Myotis brandtii; assembly: GCF_000412655.1. Lineage (NCBI taxonomy): Eukaryota > Metazoa > Chordata > Mammalia > Chiroptera > Vespertilionidae > Myotis > Myotis brandtii. The sequence continues at coordinate 172,307 of NW_005371333.1, forward strand.
CAATTTAAAAAATATAATGAAATCACTGAACACTTAAAAAAGGTGAATTTTATGATTTGTGAATTATATATCAATTTTTAAAATTTAAATTCTTTATTGTTGAAAGTATTACATGTGTCTCCTTTCCCCCCATTGACCTCTCCACACCCACGCCCGCCCCCAGTACATGCCCTTGCCCCCTACTGTCTGTGTCCATTGGTTATGCTTATATGCATGCATACAAGTCCTTTGATTGATCTCTTAACCCCCACCCCCCGCCTTCCCTCTGAGGTTTGTCGGTCTGTTGGGTGCTTCTCTGTATCTATTTTTGTTCATCAGTTTATGTTGTTCATTATATTCCACAGATGTGTGAAATCATGTGTATATATCAATTTTTTTTAATAAAGGGGAAAAATTCCTAAAACCAGATTATAAAATCTGAAGATGATATAAAGGGATAGTTCATTTAAAAAGACATATTTGTAAAAGGCCATTAACAATAATTTTATCCATGGTAATTATCTATTTATATTTATCTCCTTTTGGAATCCTTTTTGTTCCTTATATATTTCCTAGAAAAATAGCTATTACATCCAGGTATTCATATTTATTTGAATAGATTTGAGCTCCTAATTCTTCTGTGATATGTTCTGTAATATTGGTTTTATTTTTCTCCTGACTCAGGGTTGTTTAAGACTTTACTAGTCAAAGTTGGTCCTTTAGCCAGCAGCATTGCTCTTATCTGGAATCTGCATAGTAATGCAGAATCTCCAACTCCACTCCCTATCTACTTAATCCAAATCTTAATTTTAACACATGATCTGATTTTTTTTCTCTGTGGTTCAGTATGTGTGCAGTTCTATAAATTTCCTTGGGCATTTGAGAAGAGAGTATGGACTTCTCAAATACGGTTGAATAATCTATTCGAGCTAACTTATTTATTGTTGTTTAGATTCTTCATAATTTGACTTTGTCTCCTTGATTTCTCATGGTATGGGAAAATTAGTTTGTTTCTGTTTTCCTTGTGTCCTATTTTTTCTTATTAGTTTTGGTGATATATATATAACACAAATTCATGACAGTTCATTTTCTATTGTACCATTTATTTTTATAAATTGCCTACCATGCCTATTTAATGCTATGTAATTCCATGAATTCAATGTTCTTATCCAGGCATTTTTCACTGGCTTCTCCATTCATCACTGGTTTGGTTGGATTTTATCATCAAGTAGTGTTTTCAGAAATTGCTCGTGGATACTATATTTCTCAAACTCTTTATGTTTGAATTTGTTTGCTGTATAAAATCCATAGTTTTACACATTATTCCTACAATATCTTTGTTGAAAATTCCCCTATATTCTAGAATTAACATTGCTCTGAATGATTTTAAGGCCAGCCTAATTTTCTCCCTTAAAAATTAGTTGATTCTTTTGCCTTTATGTCTAAAAGTTTGACATAGAAGACTGACTATTTGCTGCCCTGGAATCTGATTTTTATTTGCCTAAGATTTTCCATATCTTAAAAATAGAATATTTTATTTTATAAATAATTGAATTATAATAAACCTAGGTGTATTGGATAGAGAAATACCATTATTCCTCTGTTTAGCTCTGTCTTAGCACCCAGTTGGCCTTTCCGTGGCTGACTATCCCTCCTGTACAAAGACCAGTCTAGTCTAGTCTATCACTTTCTTTTTCTCTGGATTATTATTTTTTTGTCTCTTTCTCTTTATTACTGTCTCTAACTTACATAAATATACTCAGACATATACACTCAATCCAGTCTAAGATCAGAGTAGAAAATAAGATTATTTCCCACTTCTAGGAAAATATCCTAAGAATCCTGAAACACCAATCAGAAAGAATATATGCACCACTCTGTTCATAGCAATAGTTAAGATCTGGAAACAGTCCAAGTGCACATCAGTAGATGAGTGGGTAAAAACGTTGTGGTACATTTACACAATGGGATACTATGTAGCTATGAAGAAGGATCTCTTACCATTTGAGACAGCATGGAGAGACTTGGAGAGGATTATGCTAAGCAAAATAAGCCAGTCAGAGAAAGACAAATATCACATGATCTCACTCATATGTGGAATCTAATAAACAAAATAAATCCAGCAACATAGAAGCAGGGAACAGACTGAGGAATCTCAGAGGGAAGGCTGGTAGGGGTGGGGGTGGGGAGAGATTAACCAAAGAATTTATATGCATAACCCAAGGACACAGACAATAGTGTAGTGAAAGCCTGGGGGTGGGGGTGGGGAGAGATTAACCAAAGAATTTATATGCATAACCCAAGGACACAGACAATAGTGTAGTGAAAGCCTGGGGGTGGGGGTGGGGAGAGATTAACCAAAGAATTTATATGCATAACCCAAGGACACAGACAATAGTGTAGTGAAAGCCTGGGGGTGGGGGTGGGGAGAGATTAACCAAAGAATTTATATGCATAACCCAAGGACACAGACAATAGTGTAGTGAAAGCCTGGGGGTGGGGGTGGGGAGAGATTAACCAAAGAATTTATATGCATAACCCAAGGACACAGACAATAGTGTAGTGAAAGCCTGGGGGTGGGGGTGGGGAGAGATTAACCAAAGAATTTATATGCATAACCCAAGGACACAGACAATAGTGTAGTGAAAGCCTGGGGGTGGGGGTGGGGAGAGATTAACCAAAGAATTTATATGCATAACCCAAGGACACAGACAATAGTGTAGTGAAAGCCTGGGGGTGGGGGTGGGGAGAGATTAACCAAAGAATTTATATGCATAACCCAAGGACACAGACAATAGTGTAGTGAAAGCCTGGGGGTGGGGGTGGGGAGAGATTAACCAAAGAATTTATATGCATAACCCAAGGACACAGACAATAGTGTAGTGAAAGCCTGGGGGTGGGGGTGGGGAGAGATTAACCAAAGAATTTATATGCATAACCCAAGGACACAGACAATAGTGTAGTGAAAGCCTGGGGGTGGGGGTGGGGAGAGATTAACCAAAGAATTTATATGCATAACCCAAGGACACAGACAATAGTGTAGTGAAAGCCTGGGGGTGGGGGTGGGGAGAGATTAACCAAAGAATTTATATGCATAACCCAAGGACACAGACAATAGTGTAGTGAAAGCCTGGGGGTGGGGGTGGGGAGAGATTAACCAAAGAATTTATATGCATAACCCAAGGACACAGACAATAGTGTAGTGAAAGCCTGGGGGTGGGGGTGGGGAGAGATTAACCAAAGAATTTATATGCATAACCCAAGGACACAGACAATAGTGTAGTGAAAGCCTGGGGGTGGGGGTGGGGAGAGATTAACCAAAGAATTTATATGCATAACCCAAGGACACAGACAATAGTGTAGTGAAAGCCTGGGGGTGGGGGTGGGGAGAGATTAACCAAAGAATTTATATGCATAACCCAAGGACACAGACAATAGTGTAGTGAAAGCCTGGGGGTGGGGGTGGGGAGAGATTAACCAAAGAATTTATATGCATAACCCAAGGACACAGACAATAGTGTAGTGAAAGCCTGGGGGTGGGGGTGGGGAGAGATTAACCAAAGAATTTATATGCATAACCCAAGGACACAGACAATAGTGTAGTGAAAGCCTGGGGGTGGGGGTGGGGAGAGATTAACCAAAGAATTTATATGCATAACCCAAGGACACAGACAATAGTGTAGTGAAAGCCTGGGGGTGGGGGTGGGGAGAGATTAACCAAAGAATTTATATGCATAACCCAAGGACACAGACAATAGTGTAGTGAAAGCCTGGGGGTGGGGGTGGGGAGAGATTAACCAAAGAATTTATATGCATAACCCAAGGACACAGACAATAGTGTAGTGAAAGCCTGGGGGTGGGGGTGGGGAGAGATTAACCAAAGAATTTATATGCATAACCCAAGGACACAGACAATAGTGTAGTGAAAGCCTGGGGGTGGGGGTGGGGAGAGATTAACCAAAGAATTTATATGCATAACCCAAGGACACAGACAATAGTGTAGTGAAAGCCTGGGGGTGGGGGTGGGGAGAGATTAACCAAAGAATTTATATGCATAACCCAAGGACACAGACAATAGTGTAGTGAAAGCCTGGGGGTGGGGGTGGGGAGAGATTAACCAAAGAATTTATATGCATAACCCAAGGACACAGACAATAGTGTAGTGAAAGCCTGGGGGTGGGGGTGGGGAGAGATTAACCAAAGAATTTATATGCATAACCCAAGGACACAGACAATAGTGTAGTGAAAGCCTGGGGGTGGGGGTGGGGAGAGATTAACCAAAGAATTTATATGCATAACCCAAGGACACAGACAATAGTGTAGTGAAAGCCTGGGGGTGGGGGTGGGGAGAGATTAACCAAAGAATTTATATGCATAACCCAAGGACACAGACAATAGTGTAGTGAAAGCCTGGGGGTGGGGGTGGGGAGAGATTAACCAAAGAATTTATATGCATAACCCAAGGACACAGACAATAGTGTAGTGAAAGCCTGGGGGTGGGGGTGGGGAGAGATTAACCAAAGAATTTATATGCATAACCCAAGGACACAGACAATAGTGTAGTGAAAGCCTGGGGGTGGGGGTGGGGAGAGATTAACCAAAGAATTTATATGCATAACCCAAGGACACAGACAATAGTGTAGTGAAAGCCTGGGGGTGGGGGTGGGGAGAGATTAACCAAAGAATTTATATGCATAACCCAAGGACACAGACAATAGTGTAGTGAAAGCCTGGGGGTGGGGGTGGGGAGAGATTAACCAAAGAATTTATATGCATAACCCAAGGACACAGACAATAGTGTAGTGAAAGCCTGGGGGTGGGGGTGGGGAGAGATTAACCAAAGAATTTATATGCATAACCCAAGGACACAGACAATAGTGTAGTGAAAGCCTGGGGGTGGGGGTGGGGAGAGATTAACCAAAGAATTTATATGCATAACCCAAGGACACAGACAATAGTGTAGTGAAAGCCTGGGGGTGGGGGTGGGGAGAGATTAACCAAAGAATTTATATGCATAACCCAAGGACACAGACAATAGTGTAGTGAAAGCCTGGGGGTGGGGGTGGGGAGAGATTAACCAAAGAATTTATATGCATAACCCAAGGACACAGACAATAGTGTAGTGAAAGCCTGGGGGTGGGGGTGGGGAGAGATTAACCAAAGAATTTATATGCATAACCCAAGGACACAGACAATAGTGTAGTGAAAGCCTGGGGGTGGGGGTGGGGGCGGGAGCAGGGGGGGGGGGGGCAATGGAGGGAAAAACGGGGACATCTGTAATACTTTCAATTGTAAAGATAAATTTAAAAATTAAAAAAATTCTTGTTTAGTATGAGATAATCAGTAAATACTTTTAGGTTAGCAATGATGAAAAGTGTGATTTGATGTTGAAACATAATAAGAGGAAATGAATAGCACACAAAGTATTTTTGTTGAGATTGACTTAAGTAATGCTTTTGAACTCTATCAGCTGAAATAGGCTTTTTCCCTTTCTTTAAATCTCTGTTCTGGCTGATTACCTGGCAACTCTGATGATGCCTAAATAAGGAAGAGATTCTGTGAGCCTATGTAAATGGACTGACAATATCTTTTAAAGTTTAAAGGGTACCAAACTAGGATTTTTAAAAGGTATTTCTAAAAGAGAATAAATCCATTTCTATTCAATTGTTCTGATACTGCCATTCTGAAAATATAAATAAAAAAGATATCTTTGATTTTTTGCTGAATAGTTCTGTCTTTTGATATGAGATAAACTTTAGAAAAGTACTTTAAATACTAAAATCATAGGTTTCTTTCCAGGGTAGACCACATTTTATCCAAATGGTTGTGGGCCATTGGAAGGATTTTGACGTTTAGTCTGTGTGAAATAGGAAGAAACTGTAGGGTTTTGAGGAGTGGCATGATCTGAACAAACAAGGTGATTCTGGTTGCTGTGTGGGAAAAGATGGTAGGGGCAAAACTGGGAGATCAAGAGGCGGCTACTGAAATAATTCAGGAGCAAATGATGCTGGCTTGGACCAGGTGCTGGCAATAGGGTTGTAAAAAGTAGTAAAATTAGGGATAAAGGAATATATTTTGAAGGTAAGATTTGCTGGTGGACAAGATATGAACAAAGGAAATGAAGCATGGTGGCAACCATGCTTGGTGGGAATTGCTGTTTAATATTTTAACCCTGCTGATTTGGCTTCTGTCATTATTTGCTTGCTAAAATAATAGAAAAGTTATTTTGATTTTCTGAATTGTATTCGATTGAATACCCTATGTGATTGTAATTTCAATACCCCATTGGTTGTGGTCATACTGATTTTAGAAAGCACATTCTTCTGTACCTGGGCACCAGGACAGCACAATTATCCTAAATTGCCTCAGTGGCTCCAGATAACATGTTTCGGTTGACTCAGTGGTCCCAAGACCCGAGGGCTCTAGATAATGTGTTTCTGTCAACTCAGTGGTCCGAAGACCCAAAACTATAATTAACCTTTGTAGATAACTAATCAGCTCAATTTCCCTTCTGTAACTGCTTTGTGCAAACCAGGTTTCTCATTCCAAACCCAAAGATGTAATCGATACCTTTGTGATTTTTGCCTATATAAATCTGGTGTTTCGGCCATCTTATCACTGCAAGATTTGAGAGAGCGAAATGCCCTCTCGTAGTCCCAGATTTGCAATAAATGTGACTCCTTAATTCGACTTCTTGAGGCGTCCTTGTGTGATTCGCGGGGTACATTACAACAAATGAGCTTGTGGTTTCAAAGCTCTGCCCTGGGGAATAATAATGTTTAGGCTTATAAATCCCCCCTACCATTTTCCCCCTAAAGTCTCCAACTCCGTAGTGATATTGTTGCTCCTAAACTGATTACATATAAGCTATTGAAAGAACGAAAGCATTCTAGACCTGAACGATTTCATGCATACAGCCATGCTTCCCTCACTCAGGAACTCAACTGCTTTGCTCCTCGGTGTGGTCCACAGACTAGCAGCCTCACTGTCACTTGGGAGCTTGTTAGACATAGAATTTCAGATGCTACTCCAGACTTCTTGAATGAGAATCTGCATTTTAACAAGACCCCACGTGATTTGTAAGCACATTAAAATCTGAGAAGCACTGTTCTGCAGCCTTTTAAGTTGCCAGAGCTGATGTGCCTCTCCACGATTGAGCAGATGTAGCTGTCTTCAAGTTGGTTTTGGTCAACTTGCTCATTCTGGTTGATTTATTACTGAAGAAGACAACTTGCTTCGAACTGATCCAATATGAGCAAGAATATGTTTAGTATTGAGGGAATCATGGATTTAGAAGTGCTTTGATTGGGAAGTGAGAGGTTTTGCCGGGTAATTTAATGCATGTTAATAGATTTATTATTTCTTTGTCACTGAACATAAAAAACACACCCAAGAGAATGGATGTAGGAAGTTATGGAAGTAACAGGTGGCTTTTGCCAGATGGTTTTATTGCGTGTAAAGTTGAGCTGTTTCTTTTGTAAATTAGCTTGTCTTAATATTACAGGAAGACTTTATGCAGGTCTGTGCTGCCTGAAAAAGAGATCAGACAGCTGGGCTTCATGTGTATCCCTAGAGTGGGCAGTAATATTTATCCTGGATAAAGACCTTAAACACCTTTTAAAACAAACTCACCAAGTGTATTCCCTGTTGTAACTGTGTTTCATGTGAATGACTGGGAGTGATGCATGATTCAGAGCCAAGAAGGGGCATGTCACAACTGGTTTCCACATGAGCGAGGAACTAGAGGGAAGCCAACAGCATCTAGTCAACGAGTGATTTGGTGCTGCTTAAAAGTTTCTATTTCAGGAACCATCAAATGACACATTTTACACAAAGTCCTATTTTATGACCTGCCTTGATGCTCCACGTAGAAGGAAATCTTCCATCATCTCTCATAGTGAGTAATACCGTGCAGCATTGTAAATGTTAGTGCAGGGTTGTATGAGGAGTTTCCTTTCTACATAAAAAATAGCCAGAAAATTTCCTACAACGTCAGGATGCTTTGGGTTAAAAGAGGTAGTGCAAGATACTGATAAGATTGTGTCTAAATGCGGTCCACAACTTTTAAAAAGAAGACTCTGCCTAAGAATCATCAGGCTAGGTTTAATTCCAGAAATTGCTATCTTATTCTTAGTAGCTATAGATTTCTGGCCTCCTGAGATTGCTATGTTCATTTTGTTTTTCTCACAGATAAAAAAGTCATTAAAGATTTATTGGATAGTATATTCATAAATAAGTGCTAATCATTCAATATTATCTATCATATGAAGAAACACATGCCAATTTTTATCATAATTTTGTTCCCTTCTTAGCATATTTTCTAAAAGAATGTATCAAACATAAATGAAACATTTACCAAGAGATTCTTCTGCATCTTTTTAGCAATCATAACAGTTTGCAAAGCTATTTTAACTTGTTTTGGTGGATTAATTGGTACTTATGACAAAGACTTCTTGCACAGTTTATTATTCTGTAATGTTATCTTCAAAAATATATGGAAAACATCTCTGTGCTATGAGAAAGATCAGAAATTAACCACAAAATAACTGAATTGAGATCTGTCTGCCCTAACATTTCATATTCCTGTGTTTACCAGAAATGTTCCTATACTCTTTTTTCAATGATATAGAATAGAAGCCAAGACCCTTCAGTCCATGGGTCGGCACTCTAACCATTGAGTAACAGGCCAAGGCCAAAATCATTCTTTATTTGCAGAAGATAGCTGTGGGCCCAGGGCAGATTATACCCTCAGCAACTAGAACATTAATAAACCTTCCTAAAATACAGCTAATTATCATGTCCCAGCTGCTGGTGGACCTGAAATACCCTCCTCCCCTAATTTTCTCTTCTATTTCAGATATCAGCTCAAACCATTCTTCCTCAAGGAGTTCTACTTTCTAGATTGTGCACCCTTGTTTCACTAGCCTTCTGCTGTCTAGATCTTTACTTTGTTCTGACCAGTGATACCATTTACTTTTAGCACAGTTATTCTCATATATAATGTGATTAAGATTTGATTAAATACTATTAACACGGGACCTTGGTGGAAATGTAGATTTTTATGTCTTACCTATAAGGTTGACACTGAGTGGTTTAGAAATAAGTGACTTTGAAAAACTCCAAAGACGGTTCTGTGTATGTACTATGTAGACCACACAGTTTTTGAAATAGAAATACATTGCTGAAGATCATGTGATTCACCTATTTAAAGCATACAATCCAATGACTTTTTATTAAATTTACCAAGTTGTGCAACCATCACCATAAATCAGTTCTATAAATTTCCATCACCCTGATAATCTCTCTTATGGCCCTCCATTTGTTTCCAATATCCATTTACTGCTAATCTTCATTTCCATCCACACATCCCACTCTCAGCAACAACTAATCTACTTTCTGTTTGTATAGATTTGACTTTTCTGAACATTAAAAAAAAAGGTATATAATGTGTGGTCCTTTTTGTCTGACTTATTTTTTAATTAAATCTTTATTGTTCAGATTATTACAGTTGTTCCTCTTCCCCCCCTCCCCATAGCTCCCCTCCACCTGGTTCCCACCTGATATTCCCGTGCTCTGTGTCCCTACAGCGACAGCCAATGTGGCTCCTAAGTTCCTGTCCAACATGAGCCTGCCAGTGACCCTGCCAGAGGACCTGCCTGTGGGTGAGTAACCGCCTCCTGTGTCCAGCCTGGGCCAAGTCTTTACCCCCAAGAGGATCCCAGGGGCTCCCATGGGGGCGTGCTCCTCATCCTGCAGCACCAGGACCTGTCACAGGCAAAGGTGATCTGAAGAGAGTTTGTTCCAGAAGTTTGTTTTGGCCTCTTCAGCACTTGGGTCAAGAGCCCTCACATAGCATCAGATAACCCAGACTCACACAATGGTCCTGCTGTTTTCCACCTCTTTTCATCTTCCTGGTTCCCCCAGTGGCCAATCTCCCTCCTTCTCCCTGGCCAACGCCAGTCTTTACTGGAGGTTTGGGGAGAAGGGAGGAGATGACAGCACTTGGCAGGAAGCCAGTGCTCACTGTCATCAAGGGAATGTCCACTCTGGTCAGGTTCCCTGACCCCTGCCTGCCTCCTCCCCTCCCCAGGCCCAGATGCCTGTATACTCTCCCTCTGCAGCCTCCGGGGAAGCTAGTTACTTTATTGTTCAGAGCAACACACTTCCCTCCTTTTCAGCCAGACTAAATGAGGGTCTTTTGCTCTTTTCTTTCTTTAAATAAATATTTTTATTGATTTCAGAGAGGAAGGGAGAGGGAGAGAGAGATAGAAACATCAACGATAAGAGAAAACCATTGACTGGCTGCCTTCTTTTTTCTTTTTGTTTTTCCGGTTAGTTTTTTGCTTTTTCGTATTTCAAATCTTTGAGGTGATTCTTGGGATCCTCTAGTCTGCTGTTGGATCTCTGTATACTATTTTTTATTTCAGTCAGTGTATGCTTAATTTCTAGTTGGTCCTTTTTCATATCCTCGAGGGTCTCACTAGATTTATGG
>NW_005371333.1:183243-190713 GCF_000412655.1 Myotis brandtii
TTAAGCCTTGATTGTTGTAGTTATCACTGGGAGGAATTGACCTCCAGGCCAATTGGCTGTGAGAATCAGCTGTGTCTATGGTGGGAGAACTTCTGTGCTGGAGACACCCTTCTGGGGCAAGACTTGCTTCAGTGGGGCTTTGGTGCTCACTGAGTCTGCCCCCTGAGTGTGTCCCTTATGGGTCTGAGGAGTTGTAATCTGGATGGTCCCACTCTGACCACTGGGTACACTGGCTCTTGGATCTCTAAGGAGGTGCTAATTTAGCCTCTGCCTGAGGCTACCCAGCAGGAGCTATGGAGAGATCTGCAGATTCCTCTTCTTTGTTTGGGATTTGGAGGTGCCCAGATGAGGCCCAGCTGTGAAGCAATGCAAGCTGCTGTGGGGCCTGCGACTTTCTTTTGGATGTTCTGGGTCTCTCTGACCCAGCTGCAGTTTGTTAGGTAATTTTAGATTGCAAAGGGCCAGGTCATTCATATGCAAAAGCCTCTGCACACAGCTTGGGTGGGGGGTGGTCTCGGGGAATCAACAGGGCGGAGCAAACAACTATGGCTGATCCTCAGTCCTGCCCCAAGTATTTGGGGTCTATCATATGGTCAGAGATAGTTTTAAAATTTTAAACCCCAATATTAACAGTGGTTATATCTGATAATGTAACATGTGTAATTTTATTTTAAAATTTTTGTTCATATTTTCCAGAAGATTTGTGAATCTGTTTTTAAGTTGGTGAGCCCCCCCAAAACATAATAGATCATCAATATACAAAAGAAAATATATAAAAGGGAAAACCTTAACTATAATAATTAAAACCATTACATATAATACTCTTTCCATGTACCAAGAACTTTTCCTAAGCACTTTATATGTATTGCCTCAATTAAACTTCTCAATGACTTCATGAATTATGTCTATTATTATGCCCATTTTATTGATATAGATTATAGAAACTGAATCACAAAGCAGTAAAATTACTTGTGCAAATTCTCAAAGTGTGTAAGTGGTAGAGTAGCAATTTGAAATAACTCTATATCCCATGCTCTTGACCACTTAATATTTGAATAAAATCCATGACAATATTCATAGTAAATATCTCTGGGTAGGTTATGATAGACATTTTTAATTGAAAAATACTTTCCTGAATTTTCTAAATGAGTGTTAATACTTCTGTAATTAGAAAAAATATTTTGAAAGTACCACAGAATAATTCAGTGGTGAACTGTACTTTTGCTTACCTGGTAGATCATCCTGAAATTCCCAGTCCCAGTGGTGACTCAATGAGTAAAAACACCTTATTTTCCTTGTTTATGAAATACCTGTTCTATTATTGTAATCAAAATTTCACACTTAGATCTTATATTACTTAAGCAAACCATATTTCGTTCCAGTAGCAATTTCAATTATGGAAAAAGAAAAACTGCGCATTCACATATTTAGGTAAATATAACAGAAATAAAGAATGTACAAGAAATATAGATATATTTAAATAATTTTTTTCTTAAAAAAGACATGCAACTCATTTTCTCTCATTTATACACCATTAAATGAATTCCTTTGAAATATTTAAATTGACATTTTCACTTAGGTTTCTTTTGTTTTAGTGTCTTGTTAGTGAACAGGCTTTTTAACATGTTAAGCGTCCAGTCAGTCACCGGTGACTGACACTATACTTTCCGTTCGGAAGAGAAAACAGTCTGGGAGCTTAATGTGTCAGTGTCCCAAAGTCACAAGGTTTTTAGAAAGCCTTGTATGCTATGATTTAAAATTGCTATCGCTGCCCTAACCGGTTTGGCTCAGTGGATAGAGCGTCGGCCTATCTCAGGTTTGATTCCAGCCAAGGGCATATGCCCAGGTTGTGGGCTTGATCCCGCCCCCCAGTAGGGGGTGTGCAGGAGGCAGCCAATCAATGATACTCTCTCATTATTGATGTTTCTATCTCTCTATCTCCCTTCCTCTCTGAAATCAATAAAAAATATATTTAAAATAATAATAATTAAAAAATTGCTATCCCTTGTTTTGCTCAGTTAAGGCATCGGGCACAGTGTCTTTTTAGAGACATTGCTCCTGAGATGGCAATAAAAGATTTTGATTTTTTTATTGCAGGTTTCATGAGTCAGAAGAACTTCATTTATTTTAAGTAAAGAGCAAGTGGAGCATTGCCTATTTTCAATAATTCAAGAGCAACTGCAGTCACCTACAACTTGCCAGTCAATAGTCCTTTATCATGTTTTCCATCTAAAAAACTGTTGGTACTGTCTTTAAAACTTCAGTGGCTTTAGTTAGCAATTTGTATGCAGACACACACACACACACACACACACACACACACACACACACACACAACTATATGACCACAGTACAGTCACTATGAACTATAGTCATAAAGCACACTACCCTCATGTGTGAAAATCTTCCTCCTGCAATGAAAAGGACAGCTTCTTCCAAAACAGAGAAATCATTCAAAAATTGACTCTTATATGTAAATAATTAGAGCCTTGGGTCTTCATTTTCTAAATGTGAAAAAAAGTGGCTTAAGGTTTATTTGATATTAAGTCAACTCTATAAGCACAATGATATCGGCTGACCCAGCTTGCTCATATATAAAATCCAGTGCATGGATAATCTCTGCACTTACTTTTATTTTATTTATTTTATTTTTATTTCTAATCTTTATTGTTGAAAGTATTACATATGTCCCCCTTTCCCCCCCCATTGACCATTTCTAGCCCATTCCCGTGCCCCCTTCCCCCCACCCCGACCTTCACCACCCTATTTTCTGTGCTTACTTTTATTTTAAAAGGATAAAAAGATAGGATAATAATTGAAAATTGGTAAGAAAAGATTTTGTCACTTCCACCTTAGTCTCTAAGTCACATTTTAAAGCCACATGTACGTGCTTAGAAAGCTCAATTCCCTTTCTGGTTTGTTTAGATCACATGGGATTATGGGCCTTCTCCAAATTACTATGTACATTCTCGAGGTGTTTGAATTATCTTGAGTTTGTACAGTCCAAGAAGAAGCAAATCTTACAATGGCAAGTTTAGTCACTAGGATTCACCACTGCTGCTCTAAACAATCAATATAAATCGCTGCATAATTAGCCCAGCTGCAATAATCCATCGATCAGGAAGACAGGCTGCAGAGAACTGAAGCCATCGATTTTGCCTGCTGTGGCACGCTGTGTTAACCATGTGCAGACCTGGATGTAAACACTGGGAGTATCGAGTCCGCCATATCCTTTGCTTCTGTATTGAAAAAGACTGTGTGTCAACACCTAAAAAGGGAATTCAGAACAAATAGAAATGTCTGTTTTTCAAGGTTTGAAAATACATGGGGCAGGCAGGGTTGGGAGTCAAGCTTGTGAGAGCCCCCAATTTTTTTTTTTTTATTACTGCTGGTCAGAAAGACAGAATCACTTAACACCTCTCCTAGTCAGGACCTCCTTCAAAGAAAAAGAATGACTTGGGGATCATGGTGAATGTGGGGGAGACAATGTGTTCATTTAAAAAACAGCATGGAAAGAGAAATCCTGAATGATATTAATAACTTGTGAAAATTATGTAATTTCAGAAAGCTAACCTGGGAGCCATCCAGAATTTATTTTTAGAATCAGACGTGTCAGACACAGTTACACAAACCAATTTCCTAGCTCATCAAAGATAGAAACCTTGGAACTATATGCTGGATACCTAATCTCAAAAAAATATATAATGGTTATTTTAGAACAAAATGCCTATTTATTGGTGGCACAAGTTAACGATACAACAATAATCTCAAATAGAAGTAAAACAGAGCTTCCTCCCTACTGTATATTCAACTAGATGTAAACTGTGTACAATATTAGGAATAAAATGCTGTTATGGACCAGCTATTAGGAAGATTCAACGTAGGTGGTCACAGCTACCATTATCGAGCTCCTTTTAGATTCTGCTAAGACAAGTATAGAAAGGTCATGGGGCAGTGAGGTAAATGTGATCCTTATGTGATTTACTGATTGAAAAATGAAATCTAATTATGTGCAGAAAGAGCTACATTACTTATTTTGTACTACATTCTTTAAACAAACAAACTTAAGTTCAAACATAAAGCCTCCAGAGTCAAGGATTTTGAAAGAAAAGAGAAGAGATAATTAGAGTAAATCTGATTAACAGAGGATGACTGGTAGGATAATTAATATTCTCTTGGGAATGAGAGGAAATATTTGAATCAGAAAAATTATACTGTCTTGTATGTGTACCTGAGTTAAAAAGAAAAATCAAGATATTATTTAGTTCCTAGATGTGTGTGGGGAAGCATGAGACTTGGTTGGAAAGTTTGTAAGGAGGACATTCTGAGAAAAGGGAAGTATGTGGAAAGCTGCCTGCCCTGTTTATTGGAATTCCGACTTTGAGGAGATTTAGGGGAGTGTCAAAGACAGCGCCCCTAATTATTCCTTGACCTTTCCAAGCAAGTCTGTGCACGTGCAGACCCCCGGGTGTTTACTGGAATCCTGAATGCCCCTGCCTAGAGGACAATATAAACACATGTGTCCTCCCAAGATTACTCACCTACTGATTGTATCTAAAGATAAAAATTCCAATAAAAGCCTATTGAGGCTGGCAATTTTGAGGCTGCCTGGCTATTCAGCCGGGCGGTCCCTTAGCCCTCTCTTTCACAGTGAAACTGTCGGAGTAATCTGTTCATCTGTTGTTCAGGGGCTGCTGGTCAGCCCTGGAAAGGTGGTTCCCCATGTGAGGACCAAGGAAAGCAACCAGACATGGCAGAACCCTTGAAAACGAAGAGGAAGGAAACAGAAGTAACTGTGCAGTAAGTCACTGGAGCCCGCTTGGGATTTACAAGTTTGAGGGAATTGTTTTTCAGCTAAGGTTTCACAATAGGACAGCAACTGTCCACCGAGTAACAGATCTCTTTGTTACTTAAAAAGTTATTAAAAGCAAATGGTGCCTATAATTTATAATCCTTGGTTCCCTGATGATGGAACATTAGATGTTGACCTCTGGGAACAAGTAGGCAGGAATTTAAAGAGAAATCAGGCCCAGGGAAAACATGTGCCTTTGTCATCTTTAACTATGTGGGCTCTTGTTCAAGCTGCATTATGCCCATGTCATATTGAGGATCAAAAGCCTAGAGAACACTAGGAGGATTTACCACCACCTCCTCCTGCTGAATAGAGCCTGTAAAGCCTGTGATACCTAAGGCTCCTGATCCTCCGCCTCCAGAGTGGGAAGGCTCATCAACTAGTGAAAATGGGGCTAACAGTCCGTTTGCAAAAGGACTCCTTAATGCTTTGTCTGAAAATTACCATATGATGCCTTGGGACTGGCAGATTTTGGCTAAAACAACTTTAGACACCAGTCAGTATTTGCTATGGAGAGCAGAATATGACGAGTCTGTGAACAACAGGCTGTTTGTGGGTGTTCACTGGCAAACCCACCTGGGAGCCCTCTGGGCCTCATCTGGCTATAAGTCCTGGTCTATGTAAGACATCTTCTGAAAGATCCATGAAAAGAACTCTGATTTATTAAGTCTTGTCTGTGTGTTATGCAAAATTTCATGTTGTTAGTCTACTCAGGAAGAAAAATTATGGGAAATAATCATTTAAACCTCCCCCCCCCCCAAGTATTTTCCCTAGGATTAGACCTGTAGAAATGCCTTCCAGCAGGCTGCAGAAATGGCAGTGGGGATGGGGGGGGGGGCACTCCCATTTTTGTAAAAAAAAAATAAAAAATAAAAAAAATAGTACTTTAACAGTAAAGCCACTGAAAGCCAGTGAGTTATTTCTGTTACAAAATTTTCCAAGAAAATGCCTTGGGCAATACTAATTGGCTTTAAAATCTCAAAGTTGTCAAGGCAAAATAAATATAACTAAAATGAAGGGTATATGATAAAGCTTTTTCAGTGGTAATTATATATGCCTAAACATAGTTTTCCAAAGTCTTTGGAAACTTAAAACTTTGGAGTTTGTTGGATTAAATAGTAAAAATTATTAAATATCTAGGTATTTTTAAATAACAGGCTACTGAAAAATTAACCTGGGTTTGCCTCGTATAAAAATCTAGAGGATGAATTTGAATCTGTTAGTAAATGTCTTGTATTTTATTTGAAATATCTCTTAAAATATGAATGTATTGCTAATCTGAAGAATGTTAATTACTTACATGCTACCTAAAAATTAAGGCGTCTAAGGGTTAAGAATTCTAATTAGAAAGAAATTATGGCTTTGGTGTAATAAAGCATGAGGCATGAAGATGCATTTTGAAGAAAAAAGAAAGTGGATTTTAAAGCTGGTTATTTCTGAAAGTTGTAAGGTTTCTGAAGAAGGTTTGTGAAAGTTGTAGAATTTTGTGAAGAGAAATTTTGAAAGGAAATTAAATAAAGGACACAGACCAGTAAGCCAGGAGTAGTAGGATAGGGAAATTAAGAAGGTTAAACAGCAATTTGGAGCTATCTAGTAAATCCTATATTCCCTAAGCCAAGGAAACTTAAGAGTAAATGATTTGCATTTTGCCTCCCTATACAGAGGGTAAATAGCTTATATCAATGTACTCAGGGATACTGATAGCAGAAACCCAATTAGTGTCATTTGCTGACCACACCCAAGGTCAAATGAAGATAGAGAATAAACCTTATTTTAGTTAGACCTTTCCTAGTTCTATAAATTATTAAAATGGTTATAAGTCATATTAGTCAGGTATTTTTTACAAAAAGGCCATCTTTCAATCATGGGAACTGAAGTTTACTAGCCTATGTTTGTGACTAATACACTTTGATATATGATCTTTTTTTATTATATTTTATTTTCTTGTTTAAAGTATTACAAATAGTAGTACATATGTCTCCTTTTTTCCCCCATTGACCTTCCCCTGGCCTCCCCTACCCACCAGCACATGCCCTTGTGTCCATTGGTTATGCTTATATGCATGCATATAAGTCCTTCGATTGATCTCTTACCACTCTTCTGCCCCCCCCAACACTCCCCAGCCTTCCTGCTGTAATTTGACAGTCTGTTTGATGCTTCTCTGCCTCTGTATCTATCTTTTTGTTTATTAGGTTATAATGTTCTTTATTATCTATAAATGAGTGAGATCATGTGGTATTTTTCTTTCACTGCCTGGCTTATTTCACTTAGCATAAAGCTCTCCAGTTCCACCCATGCTGCTGCAAATAGTAAGAATTCCTTCTTTTTTATAGCAGCATAGTATTCCATTGTGTAGATGTACCATGGTTTTATAATCCACTCATCTGCTGATGGGCATTTAGGCTGTTTCTAAATCTTAGCTATTGTAAATTGTGCTATGAACATAGGGGTGCTATTATCCTTTCTGATTGGTGTTTCTGTTTTCTTGGGATATATTCCTAGAAGTGGTATTACTGGGTCAAATGGCAGTTCCATTTTTAAATTTTTGAGGAAACGCCATACTGTGCTCCACAGTGGCTGCACCAGTCTGCATTCCCACCAGCAGTGAAGGAGGGTTC
>NW_005371333.1:191298-192650 GCF_000412655.1 Myotis brandtii
TCTGACCAAATTTCCCAGCACCATTTACTAAAAAGACTGTTTTGACTCCATTGTATGCTCTTGCCTCCTTTGTCAAATATTAATTGCATATAATGGCTTGGGTCAATTTCTGGGTCCTCTATTCTGTTCCATTGGTCTATATGTCTGTTCTTGTGCCAGTACCAGGCAGTTTTGAGAACCGTGGCTTGGTAATATAGTTTGATGTCTGGTGTTGTGATCCCTCCAACTTTGTTCTTTCTCGGGCAGCTGTGGCTATTCGGGGTCTTTGTTTATTACAGATGAATTTTTGAAAAGTTTGTTCTAGATCTTTGAAATATGCCATTGGTATTTTAATAGGTATTGCATTGAATCTATAGATTGCTTTAGGTAGTATGGACATTTTAATGATGTTGATTCTACCAATCCATGAACATAGTATGTTCTTCCATTTGTTTATGTTTTCCTCTATCTCTTTCTTCAGTGTACTGCAGTTTTCTGAGTACAGGTCTTTTACCTCCTTAGTTAATTTTATTACTAGTTGTCTTAATTTTTTTTGGTGCAATGGTAAATGGGATTTTTTTTTCATTTCTCTTTCTGTGATTTCATTATTGGTGTATAGAAAGGCCATAGATTCTGGGTATTAATTTTGTATCCTGCCAAATTCATTTATTAGGTCTAGTCCCAACACCACTTATTGAAGAGACTATCTTGGCTCCATTGAATGTTCTTTCCTCCTTTGTCAAATATTAATTGAGCATATTGGTTTGGGCCAATTTCTGGGTTCTCTATTCTGTTCCATTGGTCTATATGTCTGTTCTTATGCCAGTACCAGGCAGTTTTGAGAACCATAGCTTGGTAATATAGCTTGATGTCTGGTATTGTGATCCCTCCAACTTTGTTCTTCTTTCTTAGAAGAACAAAGAAGAACAATAGCTGTGGCTATTCAGGGTCTTTTTTATTCCAGATGAATTTTTGGAGAGTTTGTTCTAGATCTTTGAAATATGCCATTGGTATTTTAATAGGTATTGCATTGAATCTATAGATTGCTTTAGGTAGTATGGACATTTTAATGATGTTGATTCTACCAATCCATGAACATAGGACGTTCTTCCATTTGTTTATGTCTTCCTCTACCT
Organism: Myotis brandtii; assembly: GCF_000412655.1. NCBI lineage: Eukaryota > Metazoa > Chordata > Mammalia > Chiroptera > Vespertilionidae > Myotis > Myotis brandtii. The sequence goes on from NW_005371333.1 coordinate 192,414, forward strand.
CTTTTTTCAATCTCCTGTAGTTTTCTGAGTACAGATCTTTTATGTCCTTGGTTAAGTTTATTCCTAGGTATCTTAATTATTTTGGGGCAATGGTAAAGGGGATTTTTTTTCATTTCTCTTTCTGTGGGTTCATTATTGGTGTATAAAAAGGCCATAGATTTCTGGGTGTTAATTTTGTATCCTGCTACATTGCCAAATTCATTTATTAGGTCTAGTAGTTTTTTGATGGAGTCTTTG
>NW_005371333.1:194446-203246 GCF_000412655.1 Myotis brandtii
CATTTAATCCATTTACATTTAAAGTTATTATTGATAGGTACTTGTTTGTGGCCATTTTTATTCTTTACGCCTGTGTTCCTTCTTTGCTTCCCATTTCTTCTTTTTACAGCAGACCCATTAGAATTTCTTGCATTGCTGGTTTGGTGGTAAAAACTCCCTTAGTCCTTTTTTGTCTGTAAAGCTCCTGATTTCACCCTCAATTTTTATTGATAGCCTTGCTGGGTACAGTATTCTTGGATTCAGACCCTTCCTTTGCATGACTTTGTATATTTCATTCCATTCCCTTCTGGCCTGATGTGTTTCTGTTGAGAAATAAGTCACTAATCTGATGGGGTATCCTTTGTAGGTAACTTTCTGTATTTCTCTGGCAGCTTTTAAGATTCTTATTTTGTTGTTGGTGTTTGCCAATTTAATTATATGTGCCTTGGCATCAGTCTTTTGGGGTTCATTTCGTTTGGGACTCTGTGAGCTTCTTGGACTTGGGAGAGTTTTTTTCTTCTATATCAGGGAACTTTCCTGTCATTATTTCTTCAAATAGGTTTATGCATATGTTGTTTTGTTTTGTGTTGTCCCAAAGTTCCCTTAGACTCTCCTGTTTTTTTTAAGTATTTTTCCAGAATCTGTTCTGCTTGGGTATTTTTTCCTACCTTGTCTTCTAGCTCACTGATGTGGTCCTCTGATTCTTCTAGTCTTCTGTTGATGCTTTCTAATGAGTTCTTTATAGCAGCGATGTCATTATTCATTTCTTCTTGGTAGTTCCTTATAGCAACAATGTCATTTTTCATTTCTTCTTGGTTCTTCCTCATTTCCTCTTGGTTTTTACACATATTGTTGAATTTGTCTTACATTCTTTTCAGCGACCTTACTACCATTTCTCTGAATTCTTTCTCTGACATATCGCTTGCCTCTTTTTCATTTACTTCCTTTTCTGGTGATGCCTCCTTTTCTTTCATACGCAGCCTGTTTCTTTGTCTCCCCATGATCTCTCTTCTCTGGGTGTCTGGTTTTGTAGCTCTCTCTCTCCTTTCCCTAGGCGAAATCTGACCTTTCCATGAGAAGGTACAGAGCTCATCGAAGTTAGTGTATTCACGCTGCTAGAGATCTGGTGTTCCTCTGATATATGATCTTTTGGCAAAATAAAAGTGACAATCCTTCCAGAGTTTAAATTTTAAGAAATTTTTTCTTGACCTAAAATTGGCTTTAGATCATTCCAATAGGAATTCTGAAATGTCTCAAGTATTTGTTTTCTCATTATGAAGGGAAATTTTCTGCTTAAGGTACATGGGAAGCTTTGTCAAATAATAACCATACTATGCCTTCATTTATAGCTCTAATTGTTATTCTGGAATATTGTGTTTTGTGGAAAGGGCAAGATTCCATGTCATTTGCAAGTATTGGTGATTCTTAAACTTTTTGTTTTTCAGATATAAGGAAACATTTTTAAAGCAATTTGGTAAATTATATATTTCTCTCCCTACCTGTCCCTCCAGTAATTTGGCAATTCTTAATAAGTGGCAATATGTTTCTCTTCTGTTTCCAATTGTAGCTATATTAACCAAGATAAAACTGAAATTGGGCCTGCTTATAGTAGCCATGGCTTCACTGCCTTTACAGAACTTGGTCCATCCAGCATTCTACGGGAATCCCTTACAATCCACAAGGGCAGGCCATCGTTGAATGTGCCCATGCTACCCTGAAGGGTATGCTAGTAAAACAAAAAAGGGGGAATATGGGACTCAAGGACTCTGCTATAATACTATCTAAAGCAGTGGTCGCCAATTTCAGACCTCACGGACGACCAGTGGTCCATGGACCACCAATTGGCGACTGTCGATCTAAAGTACTCTTTACCCTTAATTTTTTGAATTTGAATGATCATTTTCAATTCTCTGTAGAACAGCACTTTACCTCAATAACCCCATCTCAGAAACCACAAGTCTTGTGGTGAGATGTGGACACTAATAACTGGATGGGACCCAATGAATTATTAACATGGGGGAGAAGATATTCGTGTGTTTCTACACCCACAGGGCCATTGTGGATTCCAGCTTGCCGGATTAAACCCTATCATGGCATGGCACAGGACCGATCCTCTTCCAGAAATGAAGAATCTGAGCCTGGGGACTCCGTTAAACCAAACGTTGTGCTTTCATCGGACCCAGACAGCCCCCAGAATAACCTGGGGAATGATGAAGAAGCTGATGGCAGAGGCTTAGCAACTGTTGGAGCATACTCGCACTCCATGTATGACCCCAGTGCCTCCTAATACTACCTTCCACTCTAACCTGTACCCCTTTGTGTTACTACTTCCTCTACACCCCAATATTTAAGTCAGTGGTTCTCAACCTTGGCTGCACATTAGAATCACCTGGGAATATTTTTAAAATCCTGATTTCTGGGCTTCATCCTCCGGAAATTCTTCTTTGTTATGGGGTGGGGCCACATCATTAGTAACAAAGAAACAGAATTTCTGGAGGATAAGGCCCAGAAATCAGTATTTTAAAAAGATTCCCAGGTGATTCTAATGTGCAGCCAAGGCTGAGAACCACTGGTTTAAGTGAATGCCTTACAAAAACAAATCAAAGACTCTCTATTTGCTATTAATGAGCACAAACAGCAAACTCCTGCTTGGAATGCAATAACAGAGTATTTAAACTGGATAGACCCCACCACATGGTTTCCTGGAATCAATTGGCACCTGGTTGGACTAACTATTGCCATCATTATAATTATTTCTGTTTTTCTTATAGTCTGTAGAATTGGAACTCGAGCAGTGAACAAGCTTCGTAGAACCCAACATTCGCAGGTGACAAGTTCACTGCAGCCCTCTGTCTTCTATACCGGGCAAAACAAAAAAGGGGGAAATGTGGGAAAGCATGAGACTTATTTGGAAAGTCTGTAAGGAGGACATTTTGATAAAAGGGAAGTGTGTGGAAGGCTGCCTGCCCTGTTTATTAGAATTCTGACTTAGGGGAGTGTCAAAGACAGCACCCCTAATTATTCCTTGACCTTTCCAAACAAGTCTGTGCATGTGCAGACCCCTGGGTGTTTACTGGAATCCTTATACTTAGTTCCTGGATGCCCTTGCTTAGAGGACAATGTAAACACATGTCCCAAGATTACTCACCCTACTGATTGTACCTAAAGATAAAAATTCCAATAAAAGCCTAATGAGGCAGGCAATCGAGGCTGCTTGGACCCTTGAGCAAGGCAAGCCCCTTAGCCCTCTCTTTCACAGTGAAACTGTCAGAGTAATCTGTTCATCTGTTGTTCAGAGGCTGCTGGTCAGCCCTGACAGATGAGAACTTGGTAAATATTAATATTATTGTTAGTAAGTTTGTAAGAGACAGTATGGATCTCTGAAAATTTGGAATAGAAATCTATTTAGATTGATGACATTAAAATGTCTCTATCAATGTACATTGATATTTGATGCAATGTGTCCCAAGTTGATTGCATTGTGATTGGCTATATTGATGGGTCATAGATCCTTCCATAGAGCAAACTCTATGAAGAAGATAGCAGTGGAGATTGGAAAAGGTCAACCCAATAAGGAAACAAACTGCTTGTAAAGAGTATGACAAAAAGAAGCAGGTAACAATACTCCAGGAAAGTATTTCACATCGAGGAGGAGTTTTAATACAAAATCCTGGGTGTATAATATTTGTCTAATAGATGGAGATGGACAATCTAGGCTGTCAGTGGACAGAATTGTGGCAATACATGCAGGTTGGCATCAGAAAATCATTTCAGGAGGCAGCAGAGCTCCATCACAGAACACCCCCACCCTACCCCACCCTGGAAGAGGACTGTGATGGCCAGTGTAGACTGGCTGGCTCAAAATCAATTCCCACCTCTTTCCAGTGTGGCTTCCTGCACTGCAGAAGCTGGTGACCTAACATTGATATTTTTCATATTTCTGGATGTGATTTTTGTTCTGCCAACTAGATACTTTACATAAAATTTAAATCCAGAATTGAAAGAAGAGTGGAGGGAAACATGGCACAAAGCTCTGATTTTTGGTGGCATGGATTGCAGTGTAAGTGCTTTGATCTTGAGCTAGCAGTTGTCAGCATGACTCCTTGATTCATCGGGCACCTTCCTGATTGAGGCCAGGGCAACAGCACTTGTGCGTTTTGACTTAAGGTCCCCCCTCGCCCCCCTAGAAAATCATACCATAGTCTCTTCAGTTTACATACAATATTGTAAGCCATTTAATATCCCAGAAAACAAATTCTTTCCTGCTCACACAATCTGGGGTAGGTTTTGCTCTCTATCACTGAACCTTCACAAGGTACCTATTGGCTATATTGGTCACAAGCAACAGTCTCAAAGAAATGAGATTCCATGATTGGTTAGCTCACTAGTTTGAACTGAAGACAGTTAAGGTTCTGCTAGTATCAAAAAATAGACACAGGTAGCTCTTGTTGATTTATTCACTTAAATCATCACCTGGGTTGTTTAGAATAAGAAGGCTATCACTTATGGTCACAATAAGGAATTCAAGGACTGTGATGGGGATGTTGGGTGGATTTTTCTATCAGTTCCAGAGAACTTCAAGGACAAATGATCAAATGTTGTTTAAAAGTTTTGCTTAAGGTACGATCAGAGAATCAGGGAACTTCCATGGCTGCCTTCAGGACTCACTTGTAGCTGTTGCAGAACCAGAGCCTGATTCTTCATTTCTGAATTGGAATGCAGTGAGGACCTATAGACATCCCATCTCTTAAGTGAACAATGGGTCTTTTATTGGAAAGAAAGGGAACAGGAAAACCGAAATAGGGAATTTGGTAGACTTCTATGTCTAGGAATATCTTAAAAGCCCCAATTCTACCTTGAAAGCAGAAGCAAGCTTATTTCCTATGAAGCTGTTCCTTTCTTGCCAGGAGGCCCTGTGATGGCTTCACTGAGGTAGTGAAGGCAGCAGGAAGTGCCAGTCCTCCATGTGCCCCACGCCACAGCGTGGCCTTTAGAGCAATAACTGGAATCAGTTCCCAGCACACTGGTGTGGAGGCAAACACAGAGTTGAAGCTGAAGGGAAAAGGTTAAACAAGAAGAAACACAAGATTTTACTCATTTATGATGGTAAAAACCTGCAATATGTGTGGAATGAATTCCTGGGGTGTCAGACCAAAAGGAGAAAAGCATAATTTTAGATCAGGTTGATTTGGGTGCCATTGCCAGAGAGTGTGAGTGGAACACATTCACTTGAGTAGCTCAGAAAGTTTGATGGAAATGTGGGTGTGTTGGTAGCTAGTCCCTGCCTCTTGCACCAGCGAGCCATTTTGATGAGGGGGCATTGTCTGACAATGAGATAGAAGCAAGTCAAAATTTGACTGTAATTTTATTCTTCAGATTCCTGGGGTTGGGGGGTAGAGAATTTACCTATCTCTATATATAAAAGCCTAAGCGACCGTTTGACCATTTGACTAGTAGCTGTGACCCGCATTGACCACCAGGGGGCAGACACTCAACGCACAGGCATGGAAACATGGAATAGACTGATGAATCTCAGAGGGAAGCGGGGAGGGAGGAGGGCGGGAGAGATTAACCAAAGATCTTATATGCATATTAGAGGCCCGGTGCCTGGATTCATGCACCGGTGGGGTCCCTCGGCCTGGCCTGCAGGGATCGGTCTGAAACTGGCAATCCAACATCCCCTAAGGCAGTGGTTGGCAAACTGCAGCTTGCCAGCCACATGTGGCTCTTTGGCCCCTTGAGTGTGGCTCTTCCACAAAATACCACATGCGGGTGCGCACATACAGTGTGATTGAAACTTCGTGGCCCATGCGCAGAAGTCGGTTTTTGGCCTGGGCAAGTCTATTTTGAAGAAGTGGCGTTAGAAGAAGTGGGGGGTGTCGGTCAGTCGGTCGGAAGACGGGAGATGGGGCGCAGGCGGGCAGTGGGATACGCAGCATGGGGGAGGCGTGCGCAATTCATGCACGAGTTGAGGATGGGAGAGTTGGAAGGGGTCGACCTCAGCGAACGTACCTCAATCAGATTGAGGATGTTTTTAGCAAAGGCCAGCTTAGGAGTGCCCTAATTAAGTTAATAACAATGTACCTACCTATATAGTTTAAGTTTAAAAAATTTGGCTCTCAAAAGAAATTTCAATCATTGTACTGTTGATATTTGGCTCTCTTGACTAATGAGTTTGCTGACCACTGTCCTAAGCGGTCCCAGATTGTGAGAGGGCACAGGCCAGGCCGAGGGACCCCACTGGTGCACGGATCCGTGCACCAGGCCTCTAGTAGGTAATATAAAAATAGCTACGTTCCAAGGGAATTTCAAAGAAACATTGAGAGATTGCCAAAAACCATGTAATTGTGTACTTGTGCAAGAAGAGATGACTTTTCTTCTTCATTCCTTTTAAGAACAGTTTACATTGGTTTGTGCATAATAAAAATTTAGCCTTTCATCAATAATTGTATAAATAAACTGTGGCTGCTCTGGATTATAGATTATCAAGGGACCATCAGGCTGTGGTTTCCTATTTCACATGGTATCCCTTCTCTTTGGGAACTAATAAAAGCCACAACTGCATGTTTTTTGATGAAAAGCAGAACAAAAACTGGGCAGTGCTTCCCTTATTGTAGGAAGACAAAGCTCACCAATGAATCACACATCAGGAATTTGACCTGAACAGTCAGAGATTTGACTTCCTGGTTTAACCCCATCTGTAAGTGTGGCCTGAAGTGGTGACAAGTACTTGAACCTCTGTCTTTGTTGTCGTGACCTTTAGAGGAAACATATTTCACTGGATGTGTGTATGTTTTCACCAGATGCTACTGTCTTATGTATTAGAATGTGCATTTGTTTCTAGCCCGGTGCCCAGTAGCTCTCTCAAGCTGAACTCTCCAGCTCACAGTTCTCTGCTGCTAGAAACCTGTTAGGCCATCCTTGACATTTTCAGGAGAAGTGGGGACACCTGGTCTGTGGCTAGCTTAAGCATGTGTGGGCGGGCAACACATGAACTAGCTTGCTGCAAGAGGCTCTCTTAATATGAGGGATTCATTGCCTCAGTCACTTGTATGCTATCCTTTGCAAACTGGACTGTGGACAATGGAGATTGTTCAGTCAGTGGTAGGAGCAGAAAGGGGAACTTCCAAAAAGAAGCACAATGAAAGTTGCTGAGAAGTATTCATGATCACAGGGAGGGATTCAGAAGAGAGCCAAACTGTGGTTCTGAAAGGCAGTGTCCCACCCCAGTCTCCTCATCCCTGCACTCATAGCTCTCCTGTATAAGGTGACCAGGCCCCGGTAGCAGCAATGCCATCAGCTTCTTTGGCAGAGAAGAACGAGAGAGGGAACCCACCAGCTAGGCCAACCACACAGATTTTTAGTATTTCATGTCTTCCCATTGTATCTCTGTTTCTTGTAACTAACCACCAAATGTGTGTGGTGTTTTCAGCCTTCAGGGACCATACTTCCTTGTGACAGACAATTAGGAATAGTTGGAGCTGGCATCTCTTTCGATTTTTGGAAGTCCAGTATTTTCTTGATCCAAAGAATGCTTATGTGTTCTACCAATTTGTTTTGAATCCCCTCAATCATCTTCTGTTTCCAACTGCAGGCTGGCTTCTCTACCCTGTTGCCGCCCCTCCTGACCCACTCTGGGAGGGAACAATGTCACCAAGGCTCAGCTCAGATCCTGTTATTGTGTCTAACTACACTTCACAAATGAGTGGTGGGCACAGAAAGGAATGACAATGAAGGAAGAACAAGCAAACCAAACAGGTGACTTCTATGGGGTAGCTGGGATGTTGGGATCGGGACACAATGGGGTGGAGAGGGGATGCTACTTGGTCTGTCAACATGATGCAAGGAGCATTTTGCATCCTTAAAAGAGACATGCCTTTGAACAGGCCCCCTGCCTCAAGTTCAGTTGCCCCAAAGGCTTTTGAGATCCAATAGGAGACAGCTTCAGTTTCTCTCCCATTCATCACTTCTAACCCCTAATTTAAAACCTGCCTCCAGGAAACACTGTCCTCCTCAGAGACTGAACAGGGCCTCCAGCAAAGACATCCTTTTTCATTATTATGTAGAGCTGTTTGCTTCCTCATTATTTTGAACAACCCATTGTAGAAAAGCATTCTTTTTGGCTTTACCACTACAAAAACCCACCCAGAGAACATTTTTCCCCCCAAATAAAAATCAATCTGACCACATGGTTCAAGTTAATCCTACATTTGGAGAACTTGATAAAAATGTTCACAGGTTTAAAACAGTGGCATTCACCCATCCCCGGGCCCTCCTCCTCCCTGAGTACTCTTCCCATCAAGGTTTTTAAAAAAACACTGGAGTCTATTCTCAGAGCTGTTGCTTACAAAACCAGAAAAGGGTAACTCAGACAGGGAGGTTTTTTATTTTTCTATTAAAGAAAGCATAAACTGAGTCACTCATTTTTTTTCATTATAACTTTCATGAAACTGAAATTCAGTCCTATAAAATGTTACTTCATTTTAGACCAAATAAAATGGTTGTCTTTTCACAATGATGAATTTTCTCAACCTTTTCCTAAGGTTTAAAATGATCCTATTTGCCCGTAAGTGCTGTGTTTCCAAGGAAGAACCTTTTTGAGCTATCTATAATGATTTCTCAGCTTTCACTTTAGAGAACATTGCAATGCGTTCTGTGTGAGACGCTTATATTCTATTTACAAAGAATAATATCTGTAACTTTATATTTTTCTGGATATGTTGTAGAAATCAATACTCTAGTGCAGTGGTTCTCAACCTTGGCTGCACATTAGAATCACCTGGGAATCTTTTTAAAATCCTGATTTCTGGGCCTCATCCTC
>NW_005371333.1:203307-209396 GCF_000412655.1 Myotis brandtii
GATTTTAAAAAGATTCCCAGGTGATTCTAATGTGCAGCCAAGGTTGAGAACCACTGCTCTAGTGTATATTACAAATAGTTTCTCTGGAATTTCAAAAGTCTTCACAAAGTTAATAATTACACACACACTCATTGTTGTGTAACATGGGATAATAATACTTTGGAAATAACCTAGATAAATTTTCTCCTCGTGGTAACTCAAATTCTTTCCCTGTACCTTCTCTGGAATTATTTCCCCAAGAAAGGGAAGCACAGTTGCCACAGAGAATGAGGAGGATATGATATAGGAGTCTTGGTGATAGGTAGGGAAGTAGAAAGTGGAGAGGGGAGAAAGGGCAGGAAATGAGAAAAGAATAGGAATATAGATGTGATGGTCCTTCTTCCTCCTTAGAGGTTAGTCTTCAAGGGGAGAGAGTAGATACACTGAGATACCTTCCAAAGAACCCCAAACATGGCATGTCTCAGAGAAGTTCCTCATTTAGTTTGGTACATCTTAGAGAACATTGGCAGAGGAAGGTTCTATCTAGATGGGTGGGCCATGACTTCCATGAACTTCTTGTTCTATGTGGGGCTCCACAGTTCCTGATGACCTCGAAGGAAATACAGGAATGCTGAGAAAATCCTGGGTCAGAAGATGCCTCAGGACTGAGTCAACCCCCATCCAAGCAGAAGGTCCAAAAGAGGTAAAGTGGACCCTAAGAACTGACTAATAGATTTTTCAGCAAGTGTGATGAAAGCTACATGTTATATATAATTTGATTTAAAAATAAATAAATGTATAATTCCCTAGGCTCCAAGCTCTCAGACTTTTCTGGAACCTTCACATCTGTTACACAAAACTAAGTAAAGCTCAGGAGGATTCTGTGACCCAAAGAAGGAGACATAAGAGTAAACAGATCCAATACAGTAAGTGGTATAATTGAGCCAGGTTCACAATACTGGGGAAGCACAAAAGAGGACTGAATAGATGGTCTTCTCAGGGTAGGTGATGTTTGAATCAGACCTGAAGGATGAGTTTTCACCAGGCAGATCTCACTCGTCTCTGTGCTGAAATGCCTCCATGTGAAATTTGTGCCAATTATGTCCCCTGAAATCCCTCACATATAAAATATCACCTCCTTCATGAAGATTTTTCTGATCCTTCCCATTAGGTTTGATTTCTCCTGTCTCCTAATTTTCATGGCACTATCCCTTAATATCTCTCTTTGTTTTGTACCTGTTTGTATACTTGTCTAGTTCCGTCAATTAAATTACATACGTATCCCTCTGTCGCCACGCCCCTATACCTTGTGTGTTCTAGACATTCATTAAATGTAATGTTGAAGTAAATTGAGTAGTAACTAAATAATAAATAATATGTTTAGGAAAATCAACTCTAAATGATGTGCTCTCTGAAGATAAAGTTAATGCTGCCTTCCCCTTTTTATTCCCAGATTTCAGCACAATTCCTGGTAAATAGTAGGTACTCAATGAATGCTTGTTAGATTGATTAGGAAAGAGAATTGGAAAGATAAACGGGGAGTTAGAGGAAGTGGGTTTGTGAGAGTTCCCATTCCAAGCTCTCTGGAAAAATTTCTTCTTCCATGGCACAGATCTTAGCCAGATTCTTCAGAAGTGTGTTAGTTTTCACAGGTGTTGACAAATAGCTCTGGGATAAATTTTGAGTTGTGGATAAAGGACGTCCAGTCTCTAGAACTGTGAGGAATACATTTCTGGTTTATGCCAGCCAGTCTATGGTATTTTGTTCTGATAGTCCTAGCAAACAAATACAACATCCTTCCCGACATTGCAATTTTCTCCTGTCCTTCTAAGGGCTTTCTTTGTCTTCTTACCCATAGTTCTTTTATGTCTCATTCTGGGCAGGGGTGGTAGGAGGGAACCCATTCCCCAGGTTCACATATGCTCCAGCATCTCTGCTCCCACCAAATTTTTGGCTTTAACCTACTTAGCATTTTGAATCTTTTGTTCAAGAATCTATAGTCCTTGTTCCACTTGCTCAAGTGGGGGTGATTGGAGAAGACAAAAGAAACATGATGTTTGAAGTTCCAGATCTGAAGTAAATATGTCATATATATTATCCTACCATAAATGTATGTGCATCTGCTCGTATATTCTTTTCTGGGGAGAGTCCATAGCTCTCTTCAAATTCTCAAAGGGGTTGATGACTACAAAAATGTTAAGATTCACAACCCTATTATTTTAGAAAATGATTCACTTTCAAATATATAATTTATATACATTTTAGAAATTTAACTATTATGTAAATGAGAACAGAATGTTTATCTTCAATAAATATAAATGGTATCACCCTCATTTCCTTACCTTAAAAAAATCTCTTATTTAGTCTGAAAAATGAAGCTAAAATAAACTGTCTGTGAAATACTTGATTCCTTCTTCATGCTCATCCAGTCCCATGTTGAGAGATCAGAAAATCATCTTGTTACTTGGGCTGGGACAAGTCATCTCAGGGCACCACCCTCAGCCAGGGGCATTCTACCTCAGACCTCATTTAAACATGCACATGGGCTCACACACACAGATGTCATTGCTCCTTAGGTTTCTCCTCCCTTCCCCTCTGCCTTTCGTACTGGTATTCACAGAACAAGGATTAGGAGACACTAGTGGTCAGGAATGACCTATCCTCCTACCCACATTCTGGGCATTTTTATCCCTTCCCTCTGCCTCAGTGTACCACCACTACCCACCTGCTTATGACAGGAGCTGCTATGAGAATACAGCTTCACTTCCACCCCCTGGTTGTCTGGACAGAAGTTCGACAGCTCTGGCACCTTTGAAAATTTGGATCTGGCCCATAGATTATGAAGTTCAAGAGCTGTGCTGTTAGTAACCATGCAACTCAATGCACAGTAGAGAAGCAGACAGTCTTTATGGGAGTGAGCGAGAGTGAGGGCAAGAGGTGGGAGAGAGAAAGGATAGAGCAGTGATTGTAGTGGGGAAAGGGAGAGATAAAGTCCAATGGCATGTCCCTGTTTTCAAGTTGTCACTGATACCCAGCTGCATTCCTGTTCTTGAATTCTAGGGACAGCCAGGTAGGTACCTATACAATAATTCCCCTCTCTTTCTTTAGTTTACTAAGAACATCTCCCATTCATATGAATACACACATACACAAGCAAGTGGTAATCTTAAGGTGTGCATATCAAAGCTTAATTTTTCCAATATTAAATTCTTAAAAACTGGGATGAAAGCAATGACTTGATCTACAAAGTTACTGTTAATATAAATGAACAACTGTGGAATAAAGAAGTGCCTATGTCATACTTGGTGCTATATTTTAGAAGAGATTTTTAGTAGTGAAGGATCATAAAAGTGTCGAGTCCTCGTTATGTCATAGCACTGTCACCTGAAATAAAACTCTCCAGGAACAATGACTCTACAATGAGAAAGTATGAGCTATGTCACTAACAAGGAGGGTGCAACGCCAGTGCTGCAGATCCTGGCTTGAGTTTAGTGCTTTAGACAGCAAGGTAACTAGTGGGAATTACCTTTGGCTTCTGGCCCTACAAAGATATTTCAGAAGGAAATGAAAAATATTTTGTCCTTCTTTAGCAAATGGAGTTATGTGTTGGGGGCACACATGACTAAAAGCTTAAGGTTTGTAAAAATGGATGCTGAATGAGTTTAATAAACCATAGAAACATCTGAATCCTCTAGGCTTATTCGAGGAAAACTCTGCCAAATAACTAAAAAAGGTAAACACCAGGTGATAGATGGATTTTTAAAATACCAGGCGGTACATGCATCTGATTCATATCCTTCCCTCCCTCTTATTCACCACCACCTCCCGAATTTAAACTTCCTAGATGATACACATAGGCACATCACATTTTCCTCAGCATCCCTGGAAAAGGTCTTGATCAGCATGATGTCTGGATTTTAATTTTAAGGGGGTTTTCTGGGTATCTCATGTTGAGTGTTAGGACAGTAGCTGTATCTTTTATACCTCTGTCTTTTAGAAGGAATGGCTTATTACAGCACTGTGGCAGTCTTCATAAACACACACACACACACACACACAAAGTTAGAGGACAGATATGCTAAACAACTTTTCAATATAGTAGCAAAGGTCTGGCACCGTGATGTTCTCTTAAAAAAACCCCACAATTTTTAAAATTAATTTTAAAATATGTTTTTATTGATTTCAGAGAGGAAGGGAGAGGGAGAGAGAGATAGAAACATCAATGATGAGAGAGAATCATTGATTGGCTGCCTTCCGCACGCCCCCTACTGGGGATCAAGCCCGAAACCCCAGCATGTGCCCTCGACTGGAATCGAACTCTTTAGTCCTCAAGCTGAGGCTCTATCCACTGAGCCAAACCAGCTAGGGCTGTGATGTTCTAATATTCTTTCAATCTTATATTTTTAAGAAAAGGCTGAAACAGCCCAGCCGGCGTGGCTCTGTGGTTGAGCATCAACCTATGAACCAGGAGGTCATGGTTCAATTCCTGGTTAGGGTACATGCCTGGTTGAGGGCTTAATACCTAGTGTGGGGTGTGCAGGAGGGAGCTGACCAATGATTCTCTCTCATCATTGATGTTTCTCTATCTCCCTTCCTTTCTGAAATCAATAAAATAAATATAAAGTCTGAAAGTCTTGCCCAATGAGAAAGTTGTATAATCTTGATAGACCTCTACAAACAGGATTTATCCATTGTTTCAAGCCCCAAGTTTGATGGGTGTTTTTCCAAAATGGGTACGTCAGCCCTGCCCCATGGAGGAGACATCTGCCCAAGGGGCTTCTCAAGTGGGAGCCACCTGCCCACAGTCCTGCATGGACTGTTTGTCACTCACCCTCCTTCTCTCCATGTAGCTCACCCGTGATGGTGGCTGAGGACAGCAGAAACAACCCGAAGAGAAGGAAAAAGAAGGGCTTCAGGAACTAGGGGAGAAAATGGGACAAGCACAGTCACCGGCCCATAGTGTTTGTTAATTCGTTCTATAAACATTTATGGCAACTACAGCATGTTCGGCATTGTTCCAATCTCTGAGGAAGACTGAGGGGAAAACAAACAAACAAAAAAAAAAACACAAAGTCTCTGCCCTCATTGATAAAGCTTCTAACCTGGTGGCAGTTAGATGTTTGGAGGGAATGGATGCCTAGATCCAGGAAGTGACAGCAGGGGTGACAGCTGGGGACAGCTACAGCTTCCTATTTTGGGTAACTGTCAATACAGATTTAACCCAAATCGACTTCACCATCCTCATTTGGGGATTCCAGTCTCTCTGCCTGGCAAAGGTAGCCCGTGTATACTAGCAAGATCACCCCTTTATTTAAAATATGAATTTCCAGGAGCTTTTAGGGAGGGAAAGGCTGAGGGTGCCTGTGTGGACTGGCGCTCTGCAAGATCTTTGAGCCGCCCAGTTAAAACCTCTCCAAGAGAACCGCCAGGTGGCACCTGTAAGGCGCAGATGGGGACGCTCATTTGCCCCACACCCGAGAGCCGGGAAGAATCCGGCTGCTTGCCTTCCCCTGTGGGCTGTTTGCGAGGAAGTGGGGGAGTTTGAGCCTCCATTCAGACTGTGTGATTACGTACCCCGTTTTCCTGACACTCTAAACACGCAGGGTGCAATTTGTCCCACGCACTCGGGCTGCCAAAGGCGCACACGCTTGTTGGGATTGGCTGGGCCCCAGTCAGCAGCCGGGACCTGGGGATGGCGGTGGGTGGCCGTGGGCTGCGCTGAGCCGGCGCCAGGTCTTTCCCTCCAGACTTATCCCCGCGGAGAAGGAGCGGCTCGGGAGACGTGTCCCAGGGTGGTGGCAGGCAGAGGACCGAGGAACTGGGGTCATTGCTCCCCTTCACCCCGGCCTCAATCCCCTCCCGGGTCTAGGTGGACGCCGCCTGTGCCCTCCTCCCGCCCCGCACAGAACCCCGTGGTTTTCCCCGACCCGGCCGCAGAGCGGGGTCTTGGGTCACCCCTCGCCGCCAGGCCCGGCGGCTGGGGCGCCAACTCCACTCCATCGGGAGCGGGGGACGAGCTGCCTCTCCTCGGCCGCCGGTGACATTGACCGCTAGGAACGTGCAGCGGGGAGGAAGGGAACCGGGCGGGTGGGGGTAGGGGAGAAAGTAGC
>NW_005371333.1:209902-210730 GCF_000412655.1 Myotis brandtii
GGAGGCGTTGGAGCCGGGCCGCGAGCGCGGGGATACGTCCTGGCGCGGGGAGCCTGTGTGTTTTGCATCAAGTTTCTCGGTCTGGCAGCCCCGGTAGCCCCTCCAGCCCAGTCGCCTAAGGGGGAGGCTGTGCGTGTTTCCTTGGAGGCTGGTAACCCTGTCGTCGAGATGACCCTCTCGCCGAGCGCCCCTCGGCCGGGCCAGCGCGCGTGGTCGCCCCGACCCCCTCACACCCCGGGCCCCGCTAACTCTCAGTTCTGGCCGCACTGACCTTCCCAGGCTGCGCCCACCTGTGCGGTCCCTTTGGGGCACCTGCAGCGGCCTCAGGCTCGCTCTCAACCTCATCCCGGCAGCACAGCTGCCGCCGGCCGCCCTCCAGCTTCCTCTCTTCATTGAGGCGAGGGTCAGGGGTGGGGGTGGGGGTGGGAGTGAGGGTCACTAATACCGAGGGCTTAGTTGCCTCAAGTCCAGGGTCTTCCTCTCCGTGACCACCCCCACCCCAACCCCAGCAACTCATTCCAGCAGAGAAGCCAGGCACGTCTGCTCTGAGCCATCAAGCATCACTTGTCCTTCCTCAAAGAGCTCCCACTAAGGGGTTGGAAATCGAGGGCCTTGGAGTGAGGCCGCGGGGGGCGAGCGGGCGGGCTGGGCTGGAGTTGGGAAACTGCGCGGCCAGCTCTCCAGGCACCTCTGGCAGGAAGGCCCAGGCCCGAGGAGGGCTAGCTAGAAGCTAGGGGTTGGTGCCTGCGCGGACTTTCGGGCTGGTAGCTGGGACTTAAAAAGAGGATGCTGGAGCCACAAAGACCTGTTTTTGCCTCTGAAATGTCC
>NW_005371333.1:210847-213243 GCF_000412655.1 Myotis brandtii
ACCGGCCGTTTCTGTTTGGGGGCAGGAGGTTTTAGAAGAGTGAGGATGTGCATATTGATTAGGTTTGTGCTGCTGCTGCCGCTGCAAAAACTTAACTGGAAACACCCGGGAGGGGTTTCTGTTACTCTTGCTTCAGTGATGCAGCTTCGCTCCTTTGCCTGTTGTTTTCCTTCTGGGAACAGGTTTCCTCCCTCTTTCTGGGATGTGACTTGAGGTCATTACATTTTATGACTCCAGGTGTTACATTTTGCGTATCTCCTTCCTCTCAGAATGGCAGAACTTGTTTGAAAAGGTGTGGCTCTAGAAAATAGGTAAAAGCCTAGAAAACAGGATAAATTCATCTTCTCCCCTCAAGATAGGCACTCGATAGCCCTGTTATAGTTGTACAGCTACATTTCAGAGACCTTGATGGTAACAGGAGTCTTCTTAGTGGGTTCTGGACAGAGATGGTCACTAGTTTGACATAATGCTAAAGCAGAATGTAAGGCGCCAGGATTCGCTAACGGGCCAGCTGGTTGACGGTGTGCAGGAAGTTGAGCAAAAAGAGGACTGGGCAAGTGGTCATCGTCTCAGTAGACAAAGAAATGCATTACCTCGTGCTCCTTTGCGATCTACTCCAGGAAGGCGTTGACATGAATTCAGAAGAAATGATCCAGGGCTTTTGTAATAAGTACCTGGGGGTTAAAAATGGAATCGCTTGGGCTTGTAGTAATACACAGTGCTCCTGCAATGGAATGCTTTTTCAGCGTATTTCTTTAAAATGTGATTTAGAAGATCGTCCTTGAAAGGTTATGAAATGTGCATGTGAAGACAGTCTGGATGCTCAATGTCATTAGGAAACATGTGCTGATTGAAATGCTGCTCTTACTTTAGGAGAACATTCTCTTTGGTTAGGCAAATCAGTATTTACATTTGTGATAAACTAATGACCAATTAGGATGTACATATTTATAACCGCATTTTGCTTTTTTGATGCTTTGACAAAATACAAGAAAATCCAGATAGACCAAGTTTAGTCTAGTCCCCACCGCTGTTTAAAGAAGCACACGTGCAGAAAATACTTTTAAAATGTTGGGTTTGAGCTTCACTTTGGGGATGCAAATTGACTGAAGGACTTCATTTCTCATAAGATTTTTTGTCATAATATGCATAACATAGACTCATCTGTTAAAAATTTGATTATAAAATAATCCTATTATGTTTTAGTTGTGTGAGATGGAAAATCATTATGCTTAGGGAAAAGCCAGATATTTGTTCTAAATTGTGCAAATTGAAAGTAATTCATTTTTCTTCTGAAACCTGGGGGTTTTCTTTTAGTACAAGTAATATAAATCCCCACTTGGGTAACAGTTAACTTTCTCTACTTTGAGCAAAACCCACGAGGGCAATTCTCCTAAAGACAGAGAAAAAAGTGCAAACTGATCTCATATCTCTTAGCAACCAAGTAGATGTCAATTTCCAGGTAAGTACTTGACATCTGAGAATACAAAGTTACAAAAATTACAAAGTCGTAATTAGTGAGTAAAATGCTTACTGAATATCTATTACATTTTTTATTTTACAGTGCACAATCCCCAGCCAGTACTAATATTACATATACAAATATAATTTTAAAATCTGTATGGAATACATTCTTGTCTTTCGTAACCATGGGGATATTAATAGATAGAAATGTGCTGTTTTAAATAATCTCACGTTAAAATGTTAATGTCAGTTGAAAGCTGTATTTCTCTTTTTCTTCTGTATTCTGTACCTTCATTGTTCAACAGCCCTGGCAATCTGCTTCATAGACCGTTTTGTTACTACTTATTTATGTTGCGTTAGAAATCCTTGTTTATGGAGATCCTTAGGACACACTCATAAATATACACTTTCATATTCAGGCTAAAGAAAAGAGGTTGTTAGACAAATTATTTCAGTTTAAGCATTTGTTTTTAAAGACATCCAGGGATGCTGTGATTGCACGTTGGTGTACAAGAGCCACATCGCCTTTGCTTCCCAAAACTTTACATGCAATGTGTACCTACAAACCACATTTAGATATGTGAGAACATTTTAAGGAATCTGTAGAGCTTTAGGCACAATTTCATTTGAATCAAGACTTATTGATTTATTTTAGAGAGAGAGGAAGAGAGAGGGGTAGAGAGATAGAAACATCAATGAGAGAGAAACATTGATTGGCTGCCTCTTGCATGCCCCCCTACTGGGGATTGAGCCTGCAACCTGGGCATGTGCCCTCACTTAGAATTGAACCAGCGACCTCTTGGTTCATGGGTTGAGGCTCAACCACTGAGCTACACCAGCCGGCTGTTCATTTACTTTATATATTTTTACTACTGTGTAGGTTAAAGGGAGCATTTTAAAAATGCTTATGAAATTTTATTGTTATAGCTATA
>NW_005371333.1:213273-218959 GCF_000412655.1 Myotis brandtii
AGTTGTAATCTTATTTACTAGAAGTATCTTGTTATAGATGTTAATACCGTAAGGCCAATGAAATATCCAGGAATGTAGCAACTTTAGACGTTTTTTACAACTGACTTTGTAATTTGACCGAACATTGAGCTGTTAGGATAGATGTAATCCCAACAAAGGTTGAAGAGTTGGATTTCAATATCATATGTGTTTGTAAATCATGTTTTCCAAACTGAGTTTCTTAAATTGCAATATTGTGAGTAAGTTCTGTCTTCGGCATTGGGCAGCCATATCAACTAGGTTTCCTAATTGTGTGGTGGGGGCTTCAAAATAGCCCTAAGCAGAACTAAGTGAAATAGATTTGGCAGTAGTCATTTGGTTAAGCTGATTAAAGGAAATCTTGAGAAGTTTTCTAGATCACATGGCTTTGATCTGAGATTCCTTTGGGAATTTTCTAAATTAATGAATTCAAGGGAATGGAGGCAACACTTCCTTAAATGAGAAACAAACCCAACCTCCCTCTCTTCATTTTACCCTCTCTCCCTTCCTTCTTCCCTCCTTCATTCTCATCCATTTGTCTATCATCTGTCTATCTACCTATCTTTCTATCTATCATCTATTTTTACCTGCCCTTCTGGTTATTAAAATGAAACAGTGCAACAGGCCTAATGTTGAAATTATTGAATAATGTTCTTGATTTTCCACATTTCCAGGAATGGAAAAGTTTGTGGGATGTATAGGCAGCCTTGATACTCATGCTGATTTTGAATTATTGACATAACAACAATAATGAAAAGTATCTAAGATCAAAGTAAAAATATAATTCATAAAAATTTTTATGTATTAGTTGTTTTAAATATATCACTTACTTATAAATTTTAAGTTTTTAAAAGGAGAACCTGAGATTTGTGTTTCTCAAAAGGGAGTGTGACTTTTAAAACTATGCAAAGGGAATCCTTTTAATACTTTTCATTTTGAAAAACTTAATTGACGGACATATGAGTCTCACCTTTCACCTTAGTTCTTAAAGCAGGCAGTTATAGTGCATTAAGTAGACCAAGCTGGGAACTACCATTGCAGACTACAACGAAGCAAATAAAATGTACTCCCTAACCATAGCAAAGTCAATCCTTTCCTTAATCCATTCTTTCAAATGATTCTCACTTCATTTTCATGGGGATTTACTTTTCTAAAAGCCAAAAGATCAGAGATGAGTTCTAGCGATTAGCACAACCAAAACACAAAAATTATTCACTGCTGGGAAAATAAAGTAAAACAAAATCCAGTGGCATCTGAAATTGAAATTATAGCCTGTAGATGAGGGGAGATTATAGCTATGCTCTCAAGAAAGCTTGGAAGTGTCATTAGTGATTATTTAATATCCTATTTAACATCTTCATATGCCAAACTTGCTAGATAACCACATATTCCACTTAGAGCATCGGCATACATCACGTTCCTAACAAAATATGTTGCATAGTTGATGCCCAGCATTAAAATATATCACCCTTTAAATTTTTTTTCTGTAATTCCAATAGCCTTCTTATATTGAAGCAATTATGAATAAACATGTTTCCGATCTTTCTGGATAAATTCGCTTTAAAACAGAGCATTCCTACTTTCCACAAGGTGTCCATTGTGCATTTGGACTTAGAGATGGTTTGCACTAGGTGGCAGTGTACAATGCTCAGTAGCCTTGGGTCATTTTAATTGCAATATATTCATTATTAAAGCTTTTCTTTTAAACCAAATTTATGTATATCATGAGTGAGCTAATGACATTAAGATCAACAGGCAGCTAAATCCTTAGCAGTATATTTAGAAGAGCTGTTGTTCGTAATACTTTGAATATTCGATTGTAATGGTTAACGTATTCTGCTTTTATGCGGGATCTGTTTATTTGAGGAATTGTTAGGAATAAATTGACTTAAAAGTGCCAAAATTCTGATTATGACTAGGTTAAGAGAAAGGGAAAGGGAAAATTAAGAGATGTTAGAAAAAAAAATATGGTCATTTCACAATAGATATTGTATTAACCATTTGCATTTTAATCCTAATCCTGTCATTACACAGGCTGAGCCAATTTTTTCTAGGAGTTGAAGGCTGTAATTGTTCATCTTTCTCTATTGCCCTTGGGACAATGCAAAAAAAAAAAAGTGCAGATAGTCTCACTGACACTTCTGTAGATCCCCTAATGTGCTCTGTGATAGTGATGGCCTGGCCACCACCATGACCGAATTGGATTAGCCATATCACACTATAATTTTCTGGTAATTATGATGGCTGAATTTATCTAAATCACGTTTTCTTGGTTAATCTGGATGTAGGCATCCTTGTCTTTGGCTGGATGATTAAATTATGGTTTATGGTAGAGTTAATCAATGTATTCCATCATCTGTGCACCAGAATGGGATCTCTGCATTGTCTAGACACATTATTGGAACCTTCCTCAAGATCAGTATGGTAGGCATTTCAACCATGTTCACTGAATGTGGCTGCTGCGGGAATGGAGACGAAGTGAAAAGTTAACCAACTTAAATTGGCCTAATTGAGAAATACACGTCTTTACCAAGAACTTTTTACTATGTAAAAATTTAAGCATAATAAAAAAAAAATAGAATGGTACAATGCACGCCCAGTTCCATAGTTGTCAAATTATGGCCATTTTTGTTATCCCACTCACTTTCTCCTCCCTGAAATTTTGGAAGCAAAACCTAGCAGTTATACCAAAGGAAATACATGTATGAAGCTGTTATTTACAAAAATAGGTTTATATGAAAGGCAGTTTTAAAAATAATGACTACAGTATAAACACTACATATTTCATTTAAAAAGTCAAAAATCTTGGCATTAGGTAAATTAATCACTTGAATTTGTTCCTGGAATATATGGTGATTTTATATAATTAAGGATTGAATTTCAGTTTACATTCTATGTCATATTTTTTTAATCAACAGAATTGTGCAGCAGTGTTCCTGGAACACGTTAGGAAGTTAGTATCTACTTTAAACCAATTACCACATTAGGCTTTTAAGGTTAGAACAGGTATTAACTGTCTGCATACCTGATCACATCAATTCTCTTATATAACTTTACTTCTACAGATGTCGTAGGCATAACAAACCCTTGGCATATAAGAATTTAGCTGGAATGAGTCATGATTTTACCATCTGTCTTAAAGGTGCACATCATGTAGTAATCTATAATTTTGCTGAGGTATGAACTTAAATCACAGTCTTGAAAACTGGCCATTCAATGCATGAGCCCAGGCAGTGATCCAGCTGTCACACCTGAAGGAGATTTTATGCTCTAGGTGACATGGCACTTCATTTTTTAGGGCTAATTGTTCCTGGTGAGTGTGTTTGAGAATTTGGGAATTTGAGAACTTGTTTGGTTCTTCCCTTTGAGAATGTTACACATCTCTTAAAACAGACCTTTTAGATTTTGTGTAGAGTTGAAATTTTAAATGAGTAGAATTTTATTTTCAGATTTCACAAAAAATTGACAGTAACCACTATGTATAAATCTTTATAGAATTATGTGATAAGAGAATTCAGTTGTAGAGAAAACAAGTAATTTGTATCTAAAGGATTTATGCCACACTACATTTTTATTTGTAAAAATCATACAAGGAGCAAAGCCCCTGTATAATTTTCTTAGTATTAGACACATGGTTTTATGACTTTTTTTGAAACTTACTATAATGTTTTCTTTCCTGGGCTAAGGTTTAAAGACTGCCTCCCAATTTATTCATGTTATTTACATTCTCATTTCCCATTTTGTATTTTGGGTGAGAGTGAAGAATGGTACACACTAAGAATGGTGTAATGAGAAATAAGTGAGCCAGTTGGCTTCCAGTTGATTTCTTTCATTCTTTTTTTTCCTACTCATTTTTCCTAATTATAAATGTAATAAATCTTCATTGAAAAAAAATTGGCAAGTGGGAGAAAAGTCTAATGAGGAAGAAAAAAAATCACCCAAAGACAATATTGTTAGCATTTTATCATATTTCCTTCTAAGATTTCCTATGATTCTTTTACAAAAGTTGAGGTTATAGTGTGTGTGTGTGTGTGTGTGTGTGTGAATGTATGTGTAAACAAGAGTTCTGATTTTGTTCACTTAGAATTTTGTTGTTCAATTCAGTTTAGATATTGATTGAGCACCTACTATGTGAAAGGTAGTATGCTAAACTCTGTTCCAGTTTACAGCCATGAATAAAAAAGAAAACCACTTTTTCCATGCATGTAATCACTTCTCTAACCTTCATTTTTGTTGCTCTCTGGTAGTTAGGCATATGAAACATTTACACTTGTTTAGCCATCTTCTCAACTTAGATTTTTATATTCTTGGCACTTGTTTCTGTTAGTGCACTGTGATAAATGTTTTTTGTATGACCCCATTTTCTGATAGTCTTTGTCTGTATTTTTCATGTTTTTTTTTAGGAGTGATTCCTAGTAGTAGTATTCTGAATATAGAGTGTGAACCCTTTTTTCAAGAAACATTGCACTCATTTTTATTCTCCCTGGAAGTATATAAATCATAACTCCATCCTCACCAAAATTGAGGGATATTATTTTTTACAAATGTTTGCTAATTGGAAAAGTGAAGATAATTGTAACAATGTCAAAACAATAACATTGAGAGAGGAACAAAGATGGTGGCATAGGTAGTCACCTGTACTTGCTGCCTCGTACAACCACATCAGAACTACAACTAAAAGACAAAACGGATATCATCCAGAACCACAGGAAGGCTGGCTGAGTGGAACTTCTACAACTAGAAGGAAAGAGAAAAGGGCATTTAAACTGGTAGGAGGTGCAGAGGTATGGAAGTGCGAAGGTATGGAGGCGTGTGCAGAAACGGGCTGGCAACTGGGTATGCTGTTGTCTTTTTCAATCAGGAGAGAGATACAAGCTCCTGATTGCTCTGAACTCCAGTTCTGGGTGAGACTCTGGGGACCCAGACTCACACCGGGAGAAACTGGACTGTCTGGCATCGGGACAGGAACGTGAGGGCAGCTTTCTCGCAGAGGTGCTGCAGTGATCATTGTTCCTACACAGGGCTGACTGGCAACCATTGCTGTTTGTTCCAACCTGATGATTCCCTGAGACCCCGCCCCACCCAATTTACAACCCCACCCAAGTTGTGAGCAGAGGCTTTTGCATATGAATGGCCTGTTCTTTTGCAAGCTAAAACCTAACAAACTGCTGCTGGGTCAAAGAGCACCAAAGCTTCCAAAAGAAGGACTAAGGCTAGACAGCAGCCTCAACCCCACCCAAGTTGTGAGCAGAGGCTTTTGCATATGAATGGCCTGTTCTTTTGCAAGCTAAAACCTAACAAACTGCTGCTGGGTCAAAGAGCACCAAAGCTTCCAAAAGAAGGACTAAGGCTAGACAGCAGCCTGCATTGCTTCACAGCTGGGCCTTATCTGGGCACTTCTAAACCCCAAAGAAAGAGGAGGAATCTGAAGATCTCTCTGTAGCTCCTGCTGGGTGGCCTCAGGCAGTGGCCGACTTTGCACCTCCATGGAGATCCAAGAGCCAATGTACCCAGTGGTCAGGGTGAGACCATACCAGAGTACAAATCTTCACATCCATAAGAGACACACTCAAGGGGAAGACTCAGTGAGCACCAAAGCCCCACTGAAGCAAGTCCTGCTCAATAAGGGTGTCTCCAGCACAGCAGTTCTCCCATTGTAGACACAGCT
>NW_005371333.1:219450-220190 GCF_000412655.1 Myotis brandtii
GGAAAAGCAAAAAGCAAAAAGAATCCAAAAATACGAAGATAGTGTAAGGAGCCTCTGGGACAGCTTCAAGCGTACCAACATCCGAATTATGGGAGTGCCAGAAGAAGAGAGTGAGCAAGATATTGAAAACCTATTTGAAGAAATAATGACAGAAAACTTCCCCTACCTGGTGAAAGAAATAGACTCACAGTCCAGGAAGCACATAGAACCCCAAACAAGAGGAATACAAAGAGGACCACACTAAGACACATCATAATTAAAATGCCAAGGGCAAAACACAAAGAATCTTAAAAGCAGCAAGAGAAAAACAGTTAAGGGAATACCCATATGACTGTCAGCTGATTTCTCAACAGAAACTATGCAGGCCAGAAGGGAGTGGCAAGAAATATTCAAAGTGATGAATAGCAAGAACCTACAACCAAGATTACTCTACCCAGAAAAGCTGTCATTCAGAATTGAAGGTCAGATAAAGAGCTTCACAGATAAGAAAAAGCTAAAGGAGTTCATCACCACCAAACCAGTATTATATGAAATGCTGAAAGGTATCCTTTAAGAAGAGGAAGAAGAAGAAAAAGGTAAAGATACAAATTATGAACAACAAATACACATCTATCAACAAGTGAATCTAAAAATCAAGTGAATAAATAATCTGATGAACAGAATAAACTGGTGAATATAATAGAATCAGGGGCATAGAAAGGAAGTGGACTGACTATTCTCAGGGGGGAAAGGGGTGTGGG
>NW_005371333.1:220376-222156 GCF_000412655.1 Myotis brandtii
TAAGGACATGGGGTGGGGTGGGAACCGGGTGGAGGGGAGCTATGGGGGGAAAAAAGAGGAACAACTGTAATAATTTGAACAATAAAAGTTTATTAAAAAAACACAATAACATCATCATCATCAACAATAGTGTTTATTGAACACCTCCTATAGGTCATCCATCATACAAGACCTTTATCTCTATTATCTCATTTAATCTTTGCAACAGCTGTAAGAGGAGGACAATATCATCATCTTGTTTTAAAGGTTAGGAAACATTTTTTGAGAGGGTGTGTGACTCTCCCAAGGTCACACAACTGGTAAGTGATAGTATTGGGTCTTGGACCAAGATTGATTTTACTTTAAAATCTAGGTTTTAAAGTACTGTTTTCTACTATTATTTGATTAGGCAAGGCTGAACATTTTTGAAATGCCTATTTTAATTTGTACTTCATTTTTAGATATTAATTCATATATTTAGCCTGGTTGCATATTGGGACCTTAGTTTTTTCCATGAATGTTAGTGTCCTTTAGATATTAGGGATACAGTCCCCTTTGTCATTTGTTATCTATATTGCTTTTTAAATTATTTTTCACATATGGAGGTTGAAAATGTATGTGTAAGTAAGTTGAATGTCATATTTCTTCCATTGTTTTTTTTTGCTTAAATACTTTCTCATTCATAGAGAAGATTAAAATTTACCTAAATTGTTCTTCCCTGAAAACAATTTACATCGAATTCTTTAATGATTTTATTTTCTCTCTTGTGCACCCAACATTGTTTTGGTGTATGGTATGAGATAAGAGTTAAATTGATTTCCCTCCTAAAAATATTAAGCATTTTCCAGCAGCAGTTTTTGAATAATCCATTCAAATTCCAGTTATTTGTGACTCTACCACATCATTAAATATATTATCTTATTTAGAGGTAAACATGCACTTTTACTCCTCTCTTTTTCCCTGTCTCCATCCCTCCTTCCCACTGGGTGGGTTTTGGGTTGTGGTATAGTTATTTCATTCTCTTGTTCTATCAGTTCTTTTATTAATATCACGCAGGTTTAAATGTTGTTATTTGCTTAATATATGGTAGGACTGGTAGCTTCTTCTAGTTGATTTTCTTTGTGTTTGTATGTAGCTTTTAAAACATTCTCACTGATATGTCTCTGGACTCATTTTAGAAAATTTGGTAAGACTACCCTCAAAATATTTTTGTACTTTAATTGAAATTTCATTGAGTGTACAAATAGAATTGAGCAGAATTGGCAGCTTTACAAGATTTAGTCTCATTATCCAGGAGCCTGGTGTGTCTCTCAGTAAAGTTTTGATTTAGGGGATTGTTCATGCTGTGCATAAGGCCCTATGTTAGACATCAGTTATTATTGCCTAAATATTTTCCTTTTTCATGATTCACTCTTATGAACTGACCAAGGAATTCTGCAGCATGCCCTGTGCACCATGGGCCCACATTTGTTTTGCTCATTTATGTTTACATGTTAGGCCTAATAGCATCTCATTGTCCAGAACAGGGAGGTAGGTGCACATGATACCTGAAGGGTTCTCTTTCCCATTACTGGGCTACAACCTTGCTCTAAATATACATTTATTTTAAATTATTTTCTTTAAATTAGCCTAAGAAGATACACTCAGTATAAATATTATCTAATAAAAGAGAAACATGGTAATTGGCGTACGACCGCTACCCTTTTCATTGGCTAATCAGTGAGTATATGCAAATTAACTGTCAGCCAAGATGGCGGCCGGCAGCCAGGCACTGAAGCGAACAGGGAGGCTTGCTTGCTGC
>NW_005371333.1:223283-236166 GCF_000412655.1 Myotis brandtii
GGCCCAACCCCCCAATCGGCCCTACCCTGAGCGTGACTGAGGGTGGCATTGCAACCTCCCGATCCGCCCTGCTCTGTGCATGACGGGGCGGCGCCCCAACTCCCCAATCGGCCCTGCTCTGAGCCTGACCAGGGGCTGCACTTAGGGATTGGGCCTGCCCTCTGCCACCCGGGAGCAGGCCTAAGCCAGCAGGTCGTTATCTCCCGAGGGGTCCCAGACTGCGAGAGGGCACAGGCCGGGCTGGGGGACCCCCCTCCCCCTGCCCCCCGAGTGCACAAATTTTTGTGCACTGGGCCTCTAGTATATATATAATGGTTTATTCTCTTCAACAGCTCAGTAATGAGATATCATAAAATTGTCAAAAAATATATATTACTTTGTATATCAACAAAGTACAGTGCAGTAAGCAGCTCAGTTTGATATTTGGTTTCTAGTTGTCAAATCTGACACAATTACCCAATGAGATGATCAATTTTGGCCCATTACAGTGGAGTGACAAGGTTGGGTAACTAGCCTGAAGCTATAGCTTATTTGTTTGAGTCTGTACTCCAGTTAGATTTAAAAATGAAAATCCAGAAATATTTTCATACATATAATTTGCTTATGTCTTTCTTAAATGCTACACAACAATATACTCTAGCTCTCTTCCATTGACCTGGTATATAAAAACAGTATGCTTATTGGAATCATGCAGAAGAGAAAGCCTTGCTTTTATTAACAGGAGTCCTCTAGGTTTTCTTGAAGCTGAGACTTGCTTATTCAGGCTAATGGACCCTACCTCTGCTGGTGCCCTGTCTCGGGAAACTGCAAATAGATAAGTAGGAGAAGCATTGTGTGTGGGGCTCTTCAGGCCTACTCATCTCTACCTCCAATTCCAGTTGTAGTATTTTCAAGGGCAATTCTTCTGTGTAGTATATGTAAGTTTCATTTGAGTTACAAGTATTGGGGTGTGGTAAGAACCATGCTCATCTCCTTGTCCAAGACAGGAAGAGCCTACCCATGGCTGGGTCAAGTGTCAGATTCTACTAACACCCACTTTCCATTTCAAAGGCTAGATAATTGAGCTCAACAACACATGAAAACAAATGAGAAGCTTAGAATTTGTTTATTTTAAGATTTTCTAATTTTCATGCTTAGGTTTATGTGTTTCTTTCTGGTTGAATGATTGAAGCAACAGTGCACTAGCAGTGATGAAAATCCTCTCAAAGCCTTAAGAGAGTTTTTCTTCCACTTGTTTAAATTTCCTTCTCAAAATCTCTTGGTGATATGATGCTGAGAAAGAGTGTGTAGACAGAGAAAAAGACAGACCAGTGTAGACAGTGCACAGCAAGGAAATTGCAATGGGTTTCTAAATCACACAACATTTAACTTGGAATTCTAACTTATACAGACTTATATTGCTTTGCTGTTTTCTGATTACAACACATAAACATTAATTATATAAAACATGATTTAAAAATCATTAAAAACACAGTCTTAGTTCTAGAAGGCACCTTCAAAGAGCTCTAGTTTAACTGTTTCATGCTCCATTGTACAATGACCAAAATCTGGGTTTGCTCAGGACTGAGGAGTTTCAGTGCTAAAACCAGGAGAAACTTGGGCAAATGAGATGGTTAGTCACCTTATCTCCCCAAACATTTGGAAAGTACAGGGAGAGTGATAGGTAAGTTTTCAAATGATCTATTGTACTCAGTAGAAAAAAGAGATAGTTTGGGGTTATGAAAGTGTTACTTGAACATTATACAAATAATCATTGCCTCGGAGATGTTACAGAATTTGGACTCAGGTCCTTTGCTGGCAGAAACTAGGTATTTTTTATTTAGGTATATATTTATTTATTCATAATTTATTCCCTGCCTACTTCTAAAAATGATTTGTGATGGCTTATAGTAAGACCACATATAAAGGTATTGAGTCTCTATAGCAGTTTAATGATAATATAAAAGATATGTTCAGTAGCCTGACTCAAGGTAGTATGTCTTAAATGTTAAATTTAATAATATGAATACTATCCAGTGCAAGATCTGAGGTGCTCTAGGTAGAAAACTATATTGGGACATTTAAAATTACTACCCATTTCCCATGATTTTGGATAAAAATGTAGCCGTTATTTGAGCAATTATTTGATATTACAAGGTTCCCACTAGACTGTCTGGTTGAGCTGATGAGGTGGGGCCCAATATAGAAGTGCTCTGGGCCCCTCCAAACTGGTATGGCCCCTTTCTTTCACATGCATGCTTTTCATTCTGGGTTCACACAGTCTAGCATTAGACACAATTGCATTCCATTAAAAAGACTGTTGTATTCATTAAAAACAAAACAAAACTGGTATAAGTCTTTGTTTTTCCAAATCTAGATTAATGTGATTCTGAGAAAGTCATTATAATCTACCTGAGCCTGTTTTCTCATCTATTCAGTAGAGATAATAACTACCTGATAGATTTATAGTGAGAATGAAGTGGAATTGTATATAAAAATGACTTATAAAATTATGCCATAAAAGTAGAGTATTAAAAATATTGACAACCACTAATACAATTATTATTCTGTTTTATCTTATATTCAGAATGCTCATTTAGGACTCAATTACAATTTTGAATATAACAAAAACAACTATAAAGATTCATCTTGGATGGGGTGGGTGACCAAATATATTTAATAGATATACTTATTCAGGTTTGTTAACATTTTGAATTACAAATACAATCAATTGACTCCCCAGGTATCAACAATGAAATTGCTATATTTTGTATAGCACTCACCTAGAGTTTCTAGAATAGATGCCAAAAACATAGGCATGTTTAAAAAATTGAATTTAAACTGTCTTAGAGTAGGAAAACACATTTAAAAATATTGAGCCCTAGCTGGTTTGGTTCAGTGTATAGAGCGTCGGCCTGCGGACCAAAGGGTCCGGGTTCGATTCTGGTCAAGGGCATGTACCTCGGTTGCAGGGTCCTCCTTGGCCCGGGCCCTCGATATTTCTCTCTGTCTTTCCCCTCTCTTCCAGTCTCTCTAAAAAGTTGATGAAAAAATATCCTCATGTGAGGATTAAACAAACAAACAAAATATTGGCTTTACCTGTCCTTAGACAAGGTATATCTATTCAGAAGGTGACAATCTCTGCTCCTCCCACCGACCCACTTTACTTACGTGTTACTTGCCTGGGGTGGCAGGCATTTGAGTTTATATCTTCTAAACTAGAAAACTAAATGGATTACATGTTTTTCAAACTATCCTTTATGTATATTATTACATAAAACGAAGCTCCAGTAAAAGATGAGCAACATGCACTTCAGTGCTATGTTTTGTGGCGGGGTTTTTGTTTAAATGTATTCTATGGCTTCTTATGGTGTAAAGCCTGAGTAAAACAGAATGATAGACTTGATACTCTTGTGAAATTTAAGAACCTCATACAGAGGGACAGAGTGAAAGAAATGGGAAGGGAGTGAACATTGTCGAGGCCCTACCATATGTCAGGCACTTGCTGAGCGCATTGCCTTGAATATGGTTCTCCCTTACTGAGGATTTTTGCTGCATCAGAGCCTGTTGAAAAATGACCCTTGAAATGTTTATCACACTTTGGCAGGAGGACTATGGAAAATAGTTACAAACTATTTGTAGAACTGTGGGGTCAACTTCTGTCTTCTTGAGGCTGAGTAATTTGCAGAGTTCTTTATTACCCCTGTCTTATCCATCAGAACCAGCAATAAAAGCTACATGGGGGAAAATGCATCCTCAGGGGAACTCACCTGATCTATTCTGATAAAAATAATGATACCTAGTCTTTCTTGCACACTGTGATTGCTTCACTCATATTAACTTCTTTACTCCCCACAATTGTATCTAGTATGAGGCAGGCACTGATATTATTCCATTTTATAGGTGAGAAAATTGAGGCACAGAGAGGAAGTGTAACATGCTCCAGTTCCATATTTAGGAAGTGGTAGATCCAGGATTCTGAGAAAATTCCTTCAGCACCCACTACTCAGGACACTACCCTTGCAATCTGATTCACTGACTATCAGCAGCAAAAGTAAGAGGAAGCCTTATGTGCTTACCAGTCCCATGTTGGGAATTCCTCACTGGAGCTTCGATTGAAGGGAAAGGAAAATGATTGCCTCCGGTGGGTGGCTTGCAGCCATGGGACCAGGGGCAGCATGTGCTCTCCCTGTTGTGCTCATGAGGGAGGCTGGCTAAAACCAGTGCAGGTATCTGAGGGAAGGATCCTTCCCTTTGCATTTGTTTCTATTTTAAGTTGGGAAAAATTGGTTATTTAGCTCTGGCCGGACCAATCTGTTGAAGAAGATATATATCCTGAAAAAATATTATATATGTACAAAATAGCTGGAGACCCTATGATGATTATGAGCATAAAATTGCCTTGCAATTGGAAACCTTTAATTATGCACTTGGAACATTCTAGCCAAATTTTTTTGTGGCCTAAAAAAAATCACCATAGGTGGAAGGAAACATCTGCTGTATTTTTCATGAGAGCTGTGGAATCCGATACACTTCATTTACACGGTTATTGTACATGCATTGGGCACACTTGCAAATTTTACCTGTCACTAAATTTTCTACTCAGAACATTCCACATAAGCAGAAATAAATGTTCACCTCTGTAAAATCCATGGGTTAAAGCCTTCTATAGAAGTTGGAAGCTAAATGTAAAAAAGCCATTGTACGGGCTCGATTGTTTTGCCTCTTGCTGTCTTAGAAGATAAATCTTGAGCACAAAATATATTTTGTTTTTAGGAAAGATTTGTTTACACGGTATGGTGCCAGTGATGCTCAGGTTTATTTGCACCATGGCTCCAGACACCGTGGGGTTTTACCCACACTGCTAAGAACAATATATTTGAAGAAAATGAGCACATCCTGGGTGACAACTCTTCATTAAGATAAGCATGCATCAAATCGCATTCTTTGAAGAATCCTCATGATGGAAGACAGTGTCGCGAGCCAGCATTGCGTGACCATTGCAGATTTGTTGGCTGGTCTCTATGGGGAGGTTCATTTGCAGATCACCCAGCATAAGGCTTAATGTTGGAAAGGGGAAAAAAATGCTTTTTGAAAAACACTAGAGGAATTGGTGTTGTTAGGCTGATCATAATTCATTGAAAGCACGAGGGGATCTGTATGAACCATGTTCTTTAAATTAATGGATAGTGAGAAGTCTTTCTTCACCCTTGTGAATCCTTGTAGAAGACATTTGCAGAGAAATTACTGGAGCTGCTCCCCCATGGGGAGATTAATGTTTTAATATGCAAAAGCAGACAACTCACAATTCCTTTTCTTAGTGGCACTCTGAGCTGCACAATCTTACTACTTTATTTTCCCCTTAGAGCTCATCTTCCCAAAAACTTCTGTGGAGTCAGAAAGAGCCACTGATGTAGCCTTGGTTCTACACTTGAGGATTCTATTACATGGGACCACCAAGCAATTTGTGGCTTAGATCTGGTGGAATAAATGTCTTTGTGAAGTATTGAGATTTTCCAGCTCATCCATTTGAATTTACCAGCATCAAAATTAGGCACTGGAAAATGGTGTTAGGGAAGGATGTATCCTTAGGCCCTCTTAACTCTTAGTTTTCCATAAAAGTAGAAACTGACAAAAACATTACCTTTAATAACCCACCACCAGTCTACTACACTCATGCATCTTGTCCCCATCCTATCTTCTTTCCTGTGTGGCCTCCTGAATTCTCAGGGGTGGCTCTCTACATAGCTATCGTTCTTTATTTCCTGGGTCTTCATTTCTCCTCTGAATCCTTCCAATGAGCAATGAACATGCTCAAGATTTTCACATGTTAATAAGAAGAACACCCTCTCTACTGCATATTCCACTGTAGCTACCTTCATTTTGCTTCCAGGGGAGAGCCAAGCATGTTGGAAGAGATATTGAGCATTTACCATACTTCCCCATTTCATCATAGTCTGGACTCTACCCCAGTTCCAATGAAGGTCACTAAGATCTTTTGTGGCACATTTCACAGGTAGCTCTCTATCTTTTCCTTACCTAATCATATGGCAGTATCAACTCGTATTTAACTGTTCTGTTGAAAAAATTCATTTTTTCTTGATACTGAATTCTCCTTTTCTTAAATTTAATATTTTTGAATATAAAATAGCTTGGATAAAAATGTGTATATAGGGTGACCCCCAAAATGTAGTATACACACACTTTGAATAATTGTAAAAGGCAGTGTTTATTAAAGTATATTTCATTTTCCAAATTGAGCTGTCAGCTGTTAAAGTGTGTATACCTTTTTTTTTTGGGGGGGGGGGACACCCTATATATATAAATCTCTATATAGTCTGTATATTATAAAAATGTATGGAACATGCTTATGCCCCTGTCTCCCTACTCTATACCTCTCTTTGATTGGAATTGCACTAAAGCCTTATATTAGTTTGGGTAGATATGACCTCTTAAAATGTTGATTATAATCTTTGTATCCATGAACAAAGTGTCTTTCAATACAGTTTAAACATTTGCTCTATAAATGTCCTCTCCATCCTGTGTTAATTTTATTTGACACCTCAATTTTATTGTAGTTATTTAAAATGGTATCTCTTTTAACACTACATTTTCTTACTATTTGTTAATAGTGTATAGAAATATTGATTTGAGTGTATTGATCTTATAATCAGCCACTTCACTATACTATCTCATTGTAAAATTTTTTCCCTGTAGCTTTTGCTGTTTTGTAAGTACACTTATAATTGAGAGTTTATTACTAGTAAATGCTCTTGGTTTCTGTTTATTTCGAGCTGCCTTTGTTTTGGACTTGCTATTGAATAATAGGGTTATGTAATTCCAAGTTGCCAGTTTCTCAGCCCTTTAAAGATATTGTTCCACAGTTTCTGGCTTTTACTGTTACTATTGAGAATTTTGCTGTCAGTTTAATAGCCATTTCTTTGTGGTGATCTATCTTTTCATTCTGGTTAGGTAGGATAAAGGGGAACCATAAGGAAGAAGACAAAAACTCAGGAATAACAGCAACAGAGCTGTCAGGGAGGGACGGACAGGTATTGGAAACTGGAGGAAGGGAGGGTTGTATAGAGCAATGACTTCCTGTGACCTTCTGATAAGAGGTGCAGCCAGCCTTGAAGACGTCAGAGAGAAGGAGCCAAGGTAACAATACCTAGACTCACTTTCCCTCCTCTCTCTTTTCTCCTGCCTGTGCTCCACATTGGCCATACCTCATCGGAAGCCAGGAGTCATGATATGATTAATATGATGATAAATACAGGTCATATAGGAATAGGGGGACAAGAACATGGTGGGAAAAGGGTGGAAAGACTGGATCTGGAGGGGTCAACAGAAGATATTTAGCTCATTCTATTTAGTTTTCTTTTTTCTTCAACTTTATTTTGGTTATTTTGGATCATTATTGGTCTTTTCTCAAATAAAATCCCATCTTTTATTTCTTTAGGCATTCATGCATTGTTATTTATTGTATCTGTTGGGTCTGATATCTCAAGTCTTGAGGTGCTACAGTTTTTGGTGTTTCTGCTGACCCTGGCCATGATGGCTTGTTTTCTTGGGTTTATGTTCATTTGTTAATGTGAGAACATTTTTTGGCTAAAATTACCAAACTGTGCAATTCTGAAGGGACCCGAGTGGGTGATCCTTTTCTTGAGGATTTGCATTTCTTTCTGCAGGATAGCACGGGCCTGCATGCCCTTCTCTGTGTGAGCGGTGTCATTTAAATTAACCCCATGTGAAAGAAAACTATGCACACAGTTTTTCAGAAAACGCTTTCATTTTCTCCCCCTCGCTCAGAGCCATGATGGAGGCGGACAGATTTCCTCATGTGTTCCAATTGTTGATGTGTAGTAGTTTTCCAGCTTCTCCTTTGACAAACAGTACTGCCCCTGAGCAGTTCTGTGTGCACTCAGGGTCAGCCTCCTCTCGGACACAGGTCCAAGGCTTTCTTTGAACACCTATTCTCTCATATGGGACCTTGGTTTCCTCAAGGTCCAGCTTCCCGGTATTAACACTTATCCTACGCTGTCTTGATTTATTGTTCATTTGAATTTCCATTGAGGGATTTTATTTAATTTCTTGTGGACTCAGCATTGTAACTTACATATTGCAACTGATCTGAAATCTGGGGCTTTGGTGTGGAAGCAGCACACTAGTTCTCCTGTTTTTCACTCCGTGTCTTGCCTTGTCATCCTTCTCAGTGTCATTTCTCTGCCTATCCTTTAAAGTTTGAGGTCCTGCAGAATTCTGTCCAATTCCCTCTTCCTGTATTATCTTCTACTTATAAATTCATTATTACTTTAATTCACCACCTGTTGTAATCTCCATGTGGGCAGGGATTGTATTGATATTTTCACCAATATCTCCTTAGTGTTGAGCATAATATCTAGCACATGGCAAGTGTCCAGTTCATATTTGTTGAATGAATGAGTGATTGGAAGAACTGTTAATTTGTCTCAACAGAGAATGGTTAGTTTGTTGTACTCTAGGGGGGTAAGGTTGAGACAGTAATGGTACATATTGAATAAATACTTCAGTTTCTTGAAGTTTGTACTTCTCTTCAGGAAATACTTCTATGCCTTTGGATTTGTCTCTACTTCATGCTGCAGGCAATGCTAAGTATTTTTTACCCGGCCCTTAAAAATATGTATTTCTGTAATGTACGTGAACATGCAGAATTCTGAACAGCTTCAGTCGGTAATGGGATTTTTCTGTCTGCTGAGGGGGATGTTATTGCATCTCTCCTGGTGAATAGTAACAAATTATTATTGGTGTTTTTTCCAGTTAGTATGAGGACCTTCTAGTTTGCGTGTGGCTTTATTAAATTTGATGGTTGGGCTTGAAGACTTAGCTTCAAGTAGAGCAGATAAAATGAAATTAACTTCTGCTAATATTCAGGGCATGCATCTCCTGAATGTAAGGGGAAAACACTTTAAGTGCATAGGGATAGAGGGCTGGGGTGAAATCCATCTTCATTAACATTGCCCAGCTCTTATGCTAACAGCATGGGACTGGCTCATGTCTAGAAGATTCTTTTCTCAAAGAACAGTATGGAGAACAAGCTACAGCTGTGTAGAGGCAAACCAGAGACTGACCCTCAAAGAACTTCTGGCTTTTCCAAACACGAGATGACTAGCTTTGAAAGCAGGTGACTCTTAGAAGCAGTAAGGCAAGGCCTGATTTGTGTTTCTGAGTGAGCCGTGGAAACAATGGTGGGAAGATGACTTTGGGAGCAATAGATACTACAGAAAGTCACCAACAGTCCTGTGGACAGAGATGCCACTACAGATTTCAGCAGCTACAAAGGAGAAGCTATTTCAACAACAGTGACAAGCTTCCAAGAGCTTTTAAAGATGAAAATGGTCATTGTACTTTATCTTGGCTATTTTAGGGAGCTTGCTGGGTTATTCATTTTCCCTGTACGTCAGAAGCTGGAGAGTTGAATTTGTGAAGACCAGAGTGGTGAGAGATCTTGTCAAAGTGAATAGGAACACAGGCTCAGCTGTCTGCGAGTGTCCACAGAGAAACAATAGTTGAAAAGAACAGTATTATAGATGAGGACACTTGCAACGAAAATATCAGCGAGGCAGTTGCCTGTGCAGGGGGAGAGAGATTGTGATGAGAGTGGAGAAAGTTTTCTGTTTGTTTGGCTTGTCTGTGTTTGAGTTTAAGAAAACAATTTAGCCTGGGGAGAATGAACAAGGGCGTAGGGCCGTGCCCACTGGGACTGGAGGTTTGGGAGAGCTGGCAGAATCTCCAGGCGCAGACCTAAAGCACAGCAGCTTCTCAGTAAAATGCTGGAACTAATGCTATTAATCTCTTTATGGCATTGTCCTGAGATAAGAGAATATTCAGAACGAAGACCTTGTTTTATGAAATTTAAGGGTATAGAAGCCTCATTCCCCCACACAGCCAAATATATTTACCAATGTCATTGCACCAACTGAAGCTTAGGGAAAGGATTTATTATCCTTAAATTTGGGCTTTGAGACCTGGAAAAAGGAAGATGTGGTTGTTGTGTCTCATGTGTACGTCTGTTTCACAGGTGAGTTTGTTAACCTTCACTCCAACTGCTTGCATTGAAATTGTATTTGAACCTACCAATGGAAAGTGGGTCAAATAATCACATTAAAAAGAAGTTAAGCATTTAGAACAGGGCATCTAAACAATGAAACATATGAAAAGGGGCTTTTATTTTCGACATCTGCAAAAATAAGAAACTGGACAAGGGTCACTGAGATTCCTCTACCTTGAGTGTTACATGGCTCTGAGAGTCTGCAGCTTGCATTTCCCCCTGTTTCTTCACCGTTGTGCCTTACGCTACAGCCTGCAGCCAAAAAAGACAACTTGATTTTCCCCACACGAACTCTCCCTGCTTGTCCATCTTTTCTCTCTTCAGAGTATGCTTCTTTTTCAGTTCTGTCTCTCAAAATTCTACCCAGGCTGCAAGGTCCAATCAGGGTCCTATGGCACTCTCTGCAAAGCCTCCCCGGGGTCCCTGGCTGAATGTGAGCTCGGGTCAGTGCGCCAGAGCACGGTGCTTCTGCTCTCGCGCTTCCCACATGCTTCTTTGCATTATGCTTGTTTACATGCTCACTCTTAATATCTCTACTGGACTGTCAGCTTCTTGAGGTCAGGACTTCTACTGTGACAGCCCCAGTAATATATAGTGCCGTGCTTTGCACGTAGCAGGCACTTCCTGTTTATACATTGAATTGAATATTAGGTAAAGGAAACAACTTGCTGGTAGATTAAGGCTAGCCAGATAAAGTGACAGTAAAAATCTTAAATTTATGTAATATATTTAGTGAAAATAATCAAATTACATGATTTAGAGTCTAAAACATGAGAATGGGAGCTTTTTTGGACATCTCTAGATGACAAGTTAGATCATCAGTCCTCACATTAAAGTCATTCTCGTAACCACATCCCCCCTCTTGGAAAAGTCCTCAGGCTTCAAGAAGTTAAAAGAAAACAACCTATTATATTCACAAAATGCAAATGATTTGCCCTTTAAAATATATCAAAAAGAGCATGGCTACTAGAAAAGTCTGACATATGCTTTATTTATCTCATCAAAGAGATTAGCATACAAATCCAAGGTTGTAGTTATTATCCAAAATTGCCAACATTTTTACCCCTCCAGTGCATTTCCTAGCTTTAAGTTCTCTAGAGCTAAAATGGAAATGGCTACTTAAAAAGTCCTCAACACTGAGTCAAGAAATGTATATCCAAACCCAAGGACAAAGGTTCCCATTTTGAACATTTTATCATTTACATAATTTAAAGGAAAGGATCGTCTTTATTTAAAAATTTGTTTGTATAAAGTGGAATAAAATATTGAGGTGATCAAACACTCTTTTTGAGAGGGAGGAATTGAAGACTTGAATCTGAATGAAGGGCTGGGCCGGGGAAAAGGAATTAGAGTGAGATTGCTGTGACAGCGCATGCCAAAGAAATTCACTCCTGACATTGCAGAGAGAAAGCTTTTGGATTGTGCCTTTGAAGGGGGTGATTCATACCAGAAAAGCCATAACTTTTGGAGTTGGAGTTATGGTTAATTTCAAATTGCAAAGTAATCACTTAATTGTGTGGGTGCAAGAAAAACACTGAGCAACTAGCTACTCTTGGCCTGTTCTAGAGTTTTAAAGGCTGGAGGGTTTAGAGGAGGGAAGAGGGTGAGTTAGGAAAAGAGCAGGGACTGACTGCCTTCACCCGGTGCAGCCTTTGCTTTCTGGATGGAGATGCTGGGAGGGGAATGTCTTTCACACAACGCACCACTAGTCCAACAGCCCGCCCAGTGAGTCCTTTGTGAATTAGTGTTGGCAGTGAAGGTCATTTGAAAGAGAAAACACTTAGCGATTTATATAATCTGTAAACTATAATAAAGCACTTTAATGAAAAAGATATCTTTATCATTTAAGATTATTGAGATAGATAGAAATTCAGTCTATGTTTTTAAAAAACCTACATACTAAAATTGTGTCATTTATTTACTTTGATGGGTTGTTTTGGGAGTGGATAGATGCTATCATAGTCTTGTAGAATTGTTCGTCTTAATTACTTTTTATTTGTTAGAAGAAACCCTACACTTTCAGGAGAAGAGAAACAGAGGGGCAAGTGCCATCACTGTAGTGTGCTACCAAAGAAAGTTTCCTCCCTCTCATTCATTACTTGGGGGAAACATTTTGAGCAGCTGTGAGCTATCAGCAGCCTTTAGATAAGAGAATGCTTGACATTTTGTAGTGAAAATGTGATTGCTATTAGTCCCGCCCACCAAATACTTCTGACTCTATGCCTTCTGTGCTAGCACAGGATTGCACTTCCTGCTCCATGTGTTTGGGTGGCCAAGTGACTAATTCTGACCAGTGGCTTGTGAGTAAAAGTGGCACTTGTGTCACTTCTTTACCTGAGTATTTAAATTGCCAGTGTGGCACCCTCCAGAGCGCCCTCTTTTTCCTTTGCTCTACTCATCGATACCTTTTCCTATGGTGGCTGCTCTGTCAGCCCAAATCCAGTATTAAGAGATGTGGAGCAGGTCTCCAAACCATGATGAACATGTGAGTGAATGAGAAAGAACCCTTGTAAGATGGCAGGAAGATTTCGGAATTCCAAACTGCAGGACCATGTTAGCAGACTGTAAAAGAAAAAGAAAAAAAAGATGTTTCCATGTGTTGGCTATTGTAAATAATGCTGCAATAAACATAGGGGTGCTTATCCTATCTAATAAAAGAGAAACATGGTAATTAGCCATACCTCCGCTACCCTTCCCATTGGCTAATCAGGGCGATATGCAAATTAACTGCCAGCCAAGATGGCGACCGGCAGCCAGGCAGCTTGAAGCGAACATGAGGCTTGCTTGCTTCAGTGACGGAGGACTCCAACGTTCCCC
>NW_005371333.1:237381-241023 GCF_000412655.1 Myotis brandtii
CTCCCGAGGAGTCCCAGACTGCGAGAGGGCACAGGCCGGGCTGAGGGACCCCCCCCCACCCGAGTGCACAAATTTTTGTGCACCGGGCCTCTAGTCTATATATATAAAAGCCTAAGCGACCGTCCGACCAGTAGCTATGATGCGCAATGACCACCAGGGGGCAGAGTTCCTACCGGTAGCTATGACGCACACTGACCACCAGGGGGCAGATGCTCAACGCAGGAGCTGCTGAGCTGCAGTGATTGGAAGCTTCGATTCTCGGGTGATGCACCCGGAACTAGAGAGGAGGGAGCCCAATTCTGGGATGTAGCACCTGAGAACCACCCTCGCACAATCCAGGACCCCTCAGGGGATGTTGGAGAGCCGATTTCAGCCCTATCCCTGCAGGCCAGGCTGAGGGACCCCACCTGCCAGAGGGACCCTGCTCACTCCACAGATGCTGCCCCAGGTGTGGCCGGCCAGGGAGGGACCGTGGGAGGTTGGCTGCAGCCTGTCTCGACCAGTCCTGTCCCACTGGCCACCTTCTAATTAATTACCTTTCAGTGTTCATGAATCCTTGCACGGGGGCACTAATATCTTTATAAATAAACTAGAGGCCCGGTGCACGAATTTGTGCATGGCTGGGGTCCGGCCGGCCTGCCCCAATCGGGTCGACGGGGGGGGTGGGAAGGGGGCCTGCGGGTGGCCCTGCTCCCTGGTCAAACTCCCAGTTGAACTCCCAGTCGAGGGGACAATTTGCATATTAGCCTTTTATTATATAGGATGTTTTCACATTTTTTGGGTAGCTACCCAAAAAAAGGATTTCTGGGTCAGATGATAGAAGGAGATTTGACTTTGGGTAGTGAGCACACAATGCAATATACAGATGATGTATTATAGAATTGTACACTTGAAACTTAATGCAATGTTATTAACCAATATCACCTCAATAAATTTAATAAAAAAAGGTGGGCCTGGCCAGTGTGGCTCAGTGGTTGAGCATTAACTAATGAACCAGGAGGCCAGGGTTTGATTCCCAGCCAGAGTACATGCCCAGATTGCAGGCTCGATCCCCAATGTGGGGTATGCAGGAGTCAGCCAATCTGTGATTCTCATCATTGATGTTTCTATCTCTCCCTCTCCTTCCTCTGTCTAAAA
Source organism: Myotis brandtii (assembly GCF_000412655.1). Lineage (NCBI taxonomy): Eukaryota > Metazoa > Chordata > Mammalia > Chiroptera > Vespertilionidae > Myotis > Myotis brandtii. Next base: position 238,519 of record NW_005371333.1, read on the forward strand.
TCAATAAAAACAGTTTGATATCAAAATGTTTAAAAAGATGGGATGTCCAATCCGCTAGTATTTTTTTTTTGAAGGGACCCGAATCAGGTTAATAAGTCCTGAAGGACACTGTAACTAACAGCTAAGGGCTGCCATGTCCTCTGAGGCATAGAGTCTAAGCCAGGGGTGGGCAAACTTTTTGACTCGAGGGCCACAATGGGTTCTTAAACTGGACCGGAGGGCCGGAACAAAAGCATGGATGGAGTGTTTGTGTGAACTAATATAAATTCAAAGTAAACATCATTACATAAAAGGGTACGGTCTTTTTTTTTTTTTTAGTTTTATTCATTTCAAACGGGCCGGATCCGGCCCACGGGCCGTAGTTTGCCCACGGCTGGTCTAAGCCATGTTTCCTCATCTATAAAATGGGAGTGATTATTCAGCACTTACTCCTGAAGTTTGGTGATTAAATGAGATGACATACTAAAGAAGATATACTTAAAGTGCCTCAAACACTGCCACATAAGAAACATGCAGTGAGCTTTAGTTTTTATTGTTTTCCATTATTCCAGTTGTTAGGAATGTTGAATTCTGCTGGCCAAACTTCCCAGTCAATTGAGGGATCACTTTTACAATATCTCTGATGAGTTGTTACCCTGCTTTGACTTGAAGTCTCCAGTGACAGGGTATGGAGAACAGCTACAGTGTTTGGACAGGTTCAAGCCTCGGACTAATGAGAGGGCACAGTCCTCTCATTGCCACGTGCAAGTCCCAGCTTGGAGGGCAGAGCCCTCCCAGCACAATTATAGCCAACAGCTATAGTCATAAGCTTGAACCTATGGTCCGAACACGTGGTCCACGTGTCTGAGTAATGTGGGCTTGATAGAGTACAGGTGCATGTAATTGAGTAGATTAGAACAGTGTAAACATCTTGACCACGCCCTTACTTTACCGTGTGGAATCTGGCTATAAAATAAAGACTTGGCTTGCGGGCTCTGTGGCTGTCTCTCCATCAGAGAAGCAGTGTCCCACCAAGACCCAGCTTTCATTCTCTTGTCTGTCTTTTCTAAATCCTTCACCACTCCCACTCAGGTTTGCCGTTGGCCATGCTGGTGTGGCACAACAGGGAAGCCACTTCCTACTGTGGCAGGCAGGAATTCTTCTATATGTGGAAATAGTCTATCATCCCACAGCTTCCACCTATTGGTTCTCATCCTGGCCTTTATGGGCACTCAGAGCAAAATCGAATCATCCTTTCAGAGGACAGTGCCAGTTTCTTTAGCCAATGTTTAGGTGGTAAGACTTCCAGACGTCTTCACTTTTTCATGTGTCAGGGACCCATGGGCCCATTCATACTGTGTGTCCAGACCTAAACACAGGACTGCTGAACCAGTAATTCCATGTTGCATAACAGTCGAGCTGGTGTTTAGTGATGGCTCACTACCTGCCAGGCTCTGTCCTCTCAAAATCCTATGGGGTAATTTTCATTATCCCTATTTTATACTTAAGAAAGTAAGAAAATCTCAGAGGGAAGGCGGGAGAGGGTGGGTGGGAAGAGATCAACCAAAGAACTTGTATGCATATATGCATACCCCATGGACACAGACAATAGGGTGGTGAAGGTCTGGGGCTGGGGGTGGGGGCAGGCTAGAAAGGATCAATGGAGGAAAAAGGGGGCATATGTAATACTTTCAACAATAAAGATTTAATTAAAAAAATAAACTAAGAAAAGTAAAAATGTATCATTCTACATTTGTTGAATCCATAGGAAAATATCTATCTATATAAAAGGCTAAGTGTCTGTCCTTCTGACCAGTAGCTATGATGCGCACTGGCCACCAGGGGGCAGACGCTCAACGCAGAAGCTGCCATGATGCTCACTGGCCATTTATGAATAAACGGCACCATGGACCTGGCGCCAACAAACCAACACTCGGCTTCCCCAAAGTGGAACACAGGCCCCGCCACCTCCCCAGAGCGACACCCTACCAAATTGCAGCCAATGCTGCCAAGACCCCATGGTGCAAAATGAGGCCCACAGCCCAGCCCATGGGCGTTGGGGTAATGAAGTCACATCTGTGGTGCTGTTTATTTTTAAATGGCCAGTGTGCGTCATGGAAGCTCCTGCGTTGAGCGTCCGCCCCCTGGTGGTCAGTGTGTGTCATAGCTACCAGTCGGATGGACACTTAGCCTTTATATACATAGATATATATGTATGCATATATTTGTGCTTGTGTTAATAATACAATAGAAATTCTCCTACTTATTACATATACTAGAGGCCCGGTGCACAAAAATTTGTGCACTCGGGAGGGAGGGGGGTCCCCCAGCCCGGCCTGTGCCCTCTCGCAGTCTGGGACCCCTTGGGAGATAACGACCTGCTGGCTTAGGCCTGCTCCCAGGTGGCAGAGGGCAGGCCCAATCCCTAAGTGCAGCCCCTGGTCAGGCTCAGAGCAGGGCCGATTGGGGAGTTGGGGCGCCGCCCCGTCATGCACAGAGCAGGGCAGATCGGGAGGGTGCGATGCC
>NW_005371333.1:241663-339475 GCF_000412655.1 Myotis brandtii
GGTGCCAGGAGGCCTCGCGGCTCTGCTGATCCCGGTGCTGGGAGACATATTACCCTTTTACTATATAGGATAGAGGCCTGGTGCATGGGTGGGGGCCGGCTGGTTTGCCCTGAAGGGTGTCCTGGATCAGGGTGGGGGTCCCCACTGGGATGCCTGGCCATCCTGGCTGTGGGGCTGAGGGCCGTTTTCAGGTGACTGAAGCTCCCAACCGCTCCTTTTTTTCTTTTTTTTTTTTTATTCTGGGCCAGCTTTAGCTCTGAGGCCTCGGCTGCTGAAAGCCGGTTTCTGGCCTTTGTTTTTCCTTCTGTATTTGATACAATGTTGCGGTCAGGCTGGCTGAAGGCCGGCTGACTGAAAGCTGGTTTCTGAGGTTTTGTTTAGCTTCTATATTGGCAACATAGTTGCTTAGAGTTGCAGCTGAGAGGCCGGCAGCGGCAGGCGGGGAACGTTGGAGTCTGCCATCACTGGAGCAAACAAGCCGCCCTGTTCGCTTCAGTGCATGGCTGCCGGCCGCCATCTTGGCTGACAGTTAATTTGCATAAGGATATGCTGATTAGCCAATGGGAAGGGTAGCGGTCGTACGCTAATTACCATGTTTCTCTTTTATTAGTGTAGATTTTTATTTGCATAAATACTCCAAGAGCTCATTCTTCCTTCCTTTTTTGAATATATCTCTATAATGCAGGAAATGTGTGTTCTTATCAGGTTTATTAGTAACTTGTTGGATTATACTAAGCAACAAAGAAAGAACATTATCCTCCAAAAAAATGTATAGCTACATTGTGGTGTCATTTTAATTAAGGCCGTGTGTATTTTTAATATAATGTGTGAAAATAGAAAATTGACTGAAATATAAATCTAACTGTTCCATGAGAAAGTAGTTTATAAATCTAATAAATAAATGCACTCAAGAGAATTTAGGTTCATGAGAATGTAATAAATACTCTATCTTCATTGAAGTTTTTTATAATATTATTACTAAAAAGTGAGAACTAAAAATAAAAAAGCAATTGACCAAGTTCTCAAGAGGCGTTATAATTCCTAAGAGAAATAACTGACCAGACAGGACCAAGCCTGCATATTGTGAAGATAATTCACACAGTTTGCTAATAAAATGCAGGAGACAGATTAAATTCTTAACTGACGATAACCCATAGAAAGTTATAATAGAAACCATGAGATAGAGTCCTCTTAAAATCCAGAAACTACACAGAACCAACTTCATAAAACAAAACATTGAAAATAGAATAACACTTTCTTTAAGCTTCAGAGTCAACTCCTCTACATTAACAGATTAAAAACAGATACACAAATAAAAGCAAACCAACCAACTATAGGTGCAGAAAAGGAGCAAAAGAAAAAGGTGTTATAGTACATTGCAGCATTCATTTGCATTGAGCATTTCCTCCCAGTACTGGCACAGCAGGGATGGCAATGAACTTGTCAACTGAAATAGGAAATGTTCTCCTGCATTCAATATCTTTGTAGTTCTATAAACTTAGAACCTGTTAAGTTCAAGTGGCCTTAACATGAGGTAGGATTTATTCTAATTTAATCTCACTAAAGCCATCCTAATTTTGGAATTTAAGTCAATAGCCTAACCTGGATGTAGACTGTTTTATGGTGAGTTTTTAAGAGTAGAGCCTGAGACAGGGATTCAGGTGCCATCAGTTATGGAGGGGATGCTCTTCAAGGTGAGGCTGGAGGGGAGAGGTGATGTGGGCTAGGGAGGGGAAAAGAACTGAGCAAGGATGCGGTTTCAGGTAAATTCTAGTCTTGGGTAGATGTACATTCACTGTAGGGGTAAAAGGAGGGACTACGGAGGCATAAACTACACCATAAACCGCACTACACCTTGTCACCCAAGGGTGTCAGTCTGTCATTGGCTGTGGGCTGTGTGTGTCTATGAGTGTGCATGTGTGTTTGTGTGAGTGTGTGCACACGCCTGTTCAGGGTAGGTGTGTCCAGGGTAGGGGGCAGGTGATGAGATGGCCCCTGCCTACACTGGCCCAGTCAATGCGAATCTGGACAGGGAAACAACACAATCTCTACCAATGTATCTTTGAATTGTACTTTAACAACTTTAAGGCCTTCAGGAATACCTTCTCCATATATCTTGCTAGAGGGAGAAGGAACGCAGATGGAATTTGTGGCCTAGAAATTATACCGGTGCTTCAGCCAGATTGGAAGATAGCTGCAGACTTAGAGAAAGTGGGTAAATGTCTTCATTAGGATTCTAGTTTTGTAGCTCCTTGAGACTCACTTGGAATTTTCTAGTTGCCATTCTAAGACATTTCACTTTGTGTTCTTGGTTTCTTTCCTTGTTGCTCGGAGAGTGACTCGGATGCTAACCAGACCCTGTGTTCTGCAGTCAGTGGGGTGCAAGCCTTTACAAGTTGGTTTGAAGGAAATGCATCAAACATCTTGGCACATTTCCCCAGGCCACGTGATGTCTACCAGAGCCCTGGATGCAGGCCTTTTAATGTTTGAAAATGAAGTTGTTTGTTGCTAAATCTGTTTACTTTCACCAGCATGTACTCCCTCCTCAGTCCTGGATCTTTCTTCTACCCCAGAGCACTTGAGTCCAGGAAGGCTAGGAAAATGAGTGTTTGACTCACTTTTTTTTCTAGAGTAAATACCTCAAGGTAATCCCAGGACTCAGGGCCAAACTGAGAGTTGTTCATTCCTCATCAGATTCATCGCAAGTGCAACAGCCATGTACTTCTGGGGGCTGGGTATGTGGCAATGAGCCAAAATGGCAAAGTCCCTGTCCCCAAGGACTAAAAATTCACAAGCAAATATAACAGTATATCAGCGGGAGAGATACCATGTGGATGGAAATAAAACCGGATGAAGAGTTGAGCAGTGTTGGGTGGTTGCTTTTCTGTTTAGACTAGTGAGATGTGGGGCTCCCTGATGTAGGAACAATTGGGCAGAGACCAGCAAAGCCATAGGGGAGGGGGACGGAAGGGTTCCTAGTATCTACAGGCCCTCCCGAGTGTGGGAGGCACCCTCTGGAGAGTATCTTGGCTGCCTGGCTGGGGGCTGGAAGATGCCTAGGAACTTACCGAGCCACAGAATTCTTTTATATTGATTTATTGATTTTTATTTGTATACTAGAGGGCTGGTGCATGAAATTCGTGCAAGGGGCTCGGCACTCGCAGCCGTGGTGGCTTGCCTCGGCCCTCGCAGCCCCAGCTTCATCCGGAAGGTTGTTCAGCTGTCTGGTCTAATTAGCATATTACGCTTTTATTATTATAGATTGCCAAAGCCATGTTTACAGTAAAGACTTTGGAGTGTACAACTGATGTTTTTCAAATTTTCCTACAGAAATTGTAAACCTACTGAAATATAGACATAGGTATAATTGGAAACACACACACACACACACACACACACACACACACACACACACATTTAAATTGTTCATTTTTTAATAGAAAAACCAAACCCTGGAATAGCCTCTGATGAGAAAAAGCCACGGAAATTTTACTTTGGTAAAAATGTCAGTAATGGAATCCACCGCTGCCCCGTGTTTCTGGGAAAGCAGGCTGTGCTCAGTGGCTCAGCAAAGTTGTTGAAATGTGGGTGAGAGCAGAGGGGTCCTGAGACACTGGCAAGGGAAGGGGATCAGAAATCAGAGTGGGCTCGGGGGCTCCACGGAGTTCTAGGTGCTTCTCTCATGCTTTCCCACATAATGCCAAGTGCAGCGGGCTTCTTACCATCTTTCATTCTTTAACATCATTGCAGTTCCATTTTCTTATTATTTTGACTACTTGATTCCCCCCGCACCCCTCCTTCCTTTGTTTTCTTGTTATTTAATCCCTCTCTCTTGGCTTTCTCCCTCCCTCTTCCCTTTTCTAGAAGAGCCAGCTGTTTATTTTTCTCTTTCTAGTACTGGTAAAAGGAAACCCTAAAACCACCCGAGAAGTTTATCTAAGAAGGTTCAATTTCCTGGTGTCTTTTGTTGTTATTTTGGTTTCCTTTTTATGTCCGTATATAGCAGTCATAAAGTAGGGTTAGATGGTTTTATTTGTTTAGTTCAAACACATCCGGAATATAAAGTGGCACAAGAATGATAATAGAGACCCAGGAAATGTTAATGTTATTTAAAATGGATTTACTTCTACTTGAAGGCCGACTTCCTGGGTGATGTGCTGTGAGAGAGGGTGTCTTAATTCCTGGCTCCATGGTTTATGTGGGTTTGCATGCTAAGTGTTTAATCAGTTAGACACCCTTCTATGAAGGGCCTGCGCGGCCCAGGCATCATAGCTGGCCTGTCACCTCCCTGGACATGCTCCTTGAAAGAGAGGATTTGGATGCATAAAAATGTAACGGGGCTGGGGAAGTCTGAGGCAGCTGCATGTTCAAAGATGAAAGCATTTCATCGGCAGTTTGACTTTGAAAACACTGAATAATCAAGGGGAAGGAAGGGCTTGTAGGAGGCAGCTTGCTTGTGTTTTGGAAACCTAGCGGGTCTGTGACTGATAATTTCATTTCACAGGTCTTTAGTTTTATGTTGCTTGTTAGCCATGGCTGGAAACCTCATGCAAACACATTTATCCTATAATCGGAAGGATCAACCACTTTGTTGAAGGAATGGGTACAATGCAAGGTATAGGAACAGGCCTATTAACCACCAAGAAAATAATTAAATCCTATTTCTTCCCTAATCCCCATCTTAATTGTTTGTGCTTTCTGGTGTTTTTTTTTTTGTTTGTTTTGTTTTGTTTTTTGTTTTAAATCCTTACCTGAGCATATGTTTTTATTGATTTTTAGAGAGAGAGGGAGAGAGAAGCATTGATGTGAGAGAAATATAGAATGACTGGGGATTGAACCCACAACCTAGGTATGTGCTGTGAGCAGAAATCAAACCTGCAACTAACTGAGCCACCCAGCAAGGGCCCAATTGTTTGTACTTTATGTTACATCTAGAACAACCGTTTTCATATGGAAGTCTGGTGTGTGTGTGTCATCATTTTAAAGGGTTCTATTTAAATGGAGTCAATCCTTACAAACATTCTTGTTTGTATATATATCGATGCCACCCCTGTGTTGGTTTCCTAAGGCTGCCGCAACAAAGTACCACAAACCTGGTGACTTAGGACAACAGGAATATATTCTCTCACAGTTCTGGAGGCCATAAGTCTGAAATCAAGGTGTGAGCAGGGCTGCGCTCTCTCTCTGAAGGCTCCACAGGCCCTCTCCTTGCTTCTGGTAGTTGCTGGCAGTCCTTGGCATTCCTTGGCTTACAGATAGATCATCCAATCTCTGCTTCTGCTGTCACAGGACAGTCTCTGTCTACTCTTCTTATAAGGACAGCAGCCGTGGATTAGTTCCTATCGAGCATGCTTTCACCCTAAGGTAGCCAAATCTTCAAAGACCCTATTTCCAAATGAGGGTCACATGGTGAGGCCCAGGGAGGCATGAAACTTTTGAGGACACTATTCACAACACCTCCCCCATCCCACTAGACTAGTCCGTGGTCGGCAAACTGCAGCTCGCGAGCCACATGCGGCTTTTTGGCCCCTTGAGTGTGGCTCTTCCACAAAATACCACGTGCGGGCACACGTACAGTGCGATTGAAACTCGAGGCCCATGCGCAGAAGTCGGTTTTCGGCCTGGGCGAGTCTATTTTGAAGAAGTACTGTTGATATTTGGCTCTGTTGACTAATGAGTTTGCCGACCACTGACTAGGTCACAAACCTTTTTGAAAGACACGACTATACCTTATCTGTTGTTATATATAACTACAGTGGCACTTGAAATACAGTAGATGCTTAATAAGTGGTCGTTATATAAAATGGTCTGTCTTTGAACACTCAAGTTATACTATAAGGAAAAAATAACCCAAGATTCAAGTGGTACATAAGAACATTTCATATATATACAATATACAGACATATGTATGCATGTATCTTTTTATATAGGATTTTCTAAAGAACTTAGGCAGCATGGAATATTGTTACTATTTGTTCTTTCAAGATAGAAAGCAGTTTAAGCCTGCAGGAAATGACTAAGTGGATTATTTTTTCTCCCACTGACTCTTTTTCTATAACAGCATATTTAATGTAAGGGTATGGAAAGTATGAACACATAATTAAATACTTAAAAAGTATCATTGCCCCGTTCTTGATGGAATAGTTTCTTGTGAAATGAAAATTGGGAACTTGGAGTTTAACCTGCTTTATTCTGAGGATTATCTTCTTTGCTGAAAGCTAACAACCTAAATAATGGAGAGTAGCAAAATATCCTAAGGCTAAGGATGCAATCATGGGTGCAGAGGTGGAGGTATTTCCCGACAGGGCCCACCCGGAAGAGAAGCAGAAGACATCTTTCCACTCTGTCCTGGATTGGTCTTGACCACTTTTCTGACATCAGTCTGTTGCCGTAGAAACAAGGATGGTGATACAGATTTAGCATTATTACTTCGCAATATGAAGTAGAACTTTTCTCTCTTTACACAGTAGGGGGACGAGATCCACAGTGAAGGGGAAAAAAAAGCATCGTATTTGAGTACAAAGCCAGCAATTTACAAGTGAAGAGAAAATTAATATCTACCTATGGGGGTTTAGGCAGTATGTTCTCACCTATCCTTCAAAGCAGGACATCTACATTTTTGAAATATGTCTCCAAACAACACACCCGGTTTGTAAATAAAGGAAAATTCATAGAGGATGCAATGAATGCATATAAATATATAGACAATTAAGCTAATGTTTTGTCCAGCTTATTTATCTCATTTGTCTTCATTAGGTTAAAAATTTAATGACAACTAAATGGCTGCACAAAGGCATAGTTTGATTGGATGTCAGATTTATTTTTCCATCACAGCTTACATTTAATAGATGATAGCATGAAAGGTAATTGTTTTGTTAAACTGAAAATTATGACTGGCACAATAAATTTATATTTGCATAGCTTTTGTTAAAATAAACTTTCTGTTTTAGAACAATTTTGGATTTAAAGAGAAATTATGAGGTAATACAGAATTCCCATGAACCTCCACACCACGTTCCCACTATTAATAACATATTACATTATTATGATACTTTTGCTAAGATCAATGAGACAATATTGATTTATTATTATTAACTAGGTACAAATTTATTCAGATTTTCTTAGTTTTTGTCTAAAGTTTTTTTTCTGTTCCAAGATCCTATTCAGGGTTACATTTAGTTGTAATGTCTCCTGCGGCTCCTCTTGGCTGTGACAGTTTTCTCAGACTTCACTTGTTTTTGGTGACCATGACAGCTTCGAGGAGTACTAGTTGGGGATATTATAAGATGCCCCTCTGTTGTAATTTGATATTTTCTCATGATTTGACTGGGTTTATGGGTTCTTGGGAGGAATATCACAGAAGTATAATGGCCATTTTCATCAGATCCTATCAGGAGTACATACTGTCCACATTCGGTATCACCGTTGAGGTGAATTTTGACCTCTTGGTGAGGTAGTGTTTGTCAGATTTCTCTACTGTAGTTACTCCTTCCCACCTTTCCCTGCTGTACTCCTTGGATGGCAGTTACCATGTGCAACCACACTTAGGAGTCCTGGGGGTGGAGGGTCCTCTCCTCCTTGAGGAGTATCCACATACATCAGTTGGAATCCTTCTGCACAGGAGAGTTGTATCTTCTATGTAGTGATTTATTCAATCATTTATTTATATTAGTATGGATTTATGATCATTTATTTTATGCTTTGGATTGTGATCCCATATTACTTTATAAATTTTGCTTCTCAAATTGTTCTAGCTATGGCCATTGGAAATGCTTTGATTGGTATTGTTTTTAGTAGGTCATATTGAATTTTAATAGTCCATGACATTTCTTTTCCTCTTCATCCAATAACCATCTAAAATAATTGTGTTGAAGAGGACAGATTATTTGGCCATGGTGGTAGTAGGTGGCTTGACCAGTAGGTACTTTTTTATTGTACCTGAACAGTGTGTGAAAACAAGGCTGTTTTCATTTTTGTCTTAACATTTGGTTAATTTATATGGTCTCAAGAAAAACAGACTTACGTTTTGCAGTTTATGTTAATATGTTTGCCAATTATTTCATGCTCTATGTAATTTTTTCAACCTCTTAGGTGTTGGATAAAGTCTGGGCATGTGGTTGGTAAGGAAACCCCTCCCCCATCACAATTCCCTTGCCTTCCACTGACAGTTTGCTTTTGCTTGAAGATACTGTGTTTAAAATACATCTCTTCTGTAGAAAAAAGGATGTGTGGTTTTTATTCCTCTAACCTGCTTTCTTATCATTCTTCCCCTTTTGTCTTTTGCACAATGATGGGAAATACTCTGCTAGGGCAAGGATTGTGTCCCATTCTCCAGCCATTGTCCCCTCAGCCTAGAGTGGAAAGCACGGTCCAATCTGGTTACACCTGGGGAAAGGTTCAGACTTGTTTTTGGTTGACTTTTCCTCCTCTCAGGGACAGCACCAAATTGGGGACAGCGTGATGGTTTGGAGTATTTTTTAGGATTCATAGAGAAATTGGTATCAAGATTTTTAAAGCAGTTACCACTACGTTTTATTTGGTATTAGAATTTCAATTCATAATATGAATACTGCCCAAAGATGCAAAATGCAGCATGATAAAAAGGAAGTGAGAGATAAGATGTGGGGTTCTTTAGTCACTTTGTGCTTTTACCGCATACAGGACACTGATATATTGTAAAATATTGATTTAGTATTCATTTATTTTGTTGCTGGCACTATAATCTTTTAAAATGAAACTTTTTATTAGCTTGGATTTATAATCTGTGTAACTAGAAAGCATTGCCAACTTCTTTTATGTGTTATTATTTATTCCATTATCTTTTTATTGCCAGTGACAAGGCATAGAGCGAAACTCAACTGAATAAACACAAAACACCATTAAATCGCTTTGTAACACGGGGGTGAAGGAAAGATGAAGAAATTGATATTAGAGAAACACTGTGTTATATTTCCTGCATTAACCCAGCTGAATCCTACAAGTAAACTTTGGACTCTGTTCATCTTTAGCTCCACGTGATGACTTGTCTGAGGAGGTTTTTCCCAAAAGACCCATTGTCATTACTTTATCTTTTATCAAATGAATGGTGATGACAGAGCAGGTTGTTATGAGGATGTTCAGAAAAAGATGTTAATTTCTATTCTAAAGTGACATAGAGTTTATGAAAGTGTTATAAGGTTTCAAGGTAATATTTTTATTATTGTCTTTGTATATGAATAGGCCATGTAGTAATTTTGCTCTCATCACCCCCTTGTTGGAGATGTTAAAAAGGTTCATGTCACACTAGAGTGGAGTGGAAGAAACTTCCTTTTACAATGAGAGTGGCTTTAAACTTCAGCATCTTTAGGAGTTAGGTCACAAGCACTTGAGGAAGAGCTGAGGCTGGGCATGTGGCATTAAACAGATGGATGTACCTGTACCTTATTTATGGATGTGTTTGCTGTCGATCATAGTAAAGGCTTTTATTTTTTGCCATCTAAAAGTTAGATGAGAATCCTCCATCTGTGACTGGTGGGATGTTCCAGAAGGGTGTTCTTCTAATACTTATAAAGGATTGTCATGCCTCCCCATATACAACCTGTCAAATCTGTACAGCTGAAGAAGTTACAAATGGTGTGTGGATACTAGAAGTCTTTATTGCTCAAAAATATTTAATTAAAATCAGCATCCTGATGTCTTTTCTACCTTATTTTGTTATGAATAATTATAAATAAGACACCAGTGAGGTAATGTAATTGTTTATATTTTTCCTCTATGGTCGGCTAGGAATTGTTTAAACCTTTAAGCATCCATGTCGTTTACTTCTCATGATGAGCAGCATGTGTGCACATTTGTTGCCACACATTAGGCAAGAAGGCCAACGTGTGTGCAAGGATGGGATTCAACAGAATGTAGCAGGATTAATAAAGCATCAATATTTATTAAAAATGCATATTATTATTTTCTAACTTTAAAGGGGGAAAAGCAAAGCAAAAACAAAGTTGGTGATGAAGCAGCTGTTATGGTTGACAAAACCAGAAAGTGCAGTGTCTTCTTCACTTGACAACCACAAATGTGAAGGAGCAGTACTTCTAGAACAACGCTGGACAGACACAATCCTAAAATCCCAAACCCTTTCTCCCACTGTCAAGGCTAAAGTACCACAGGGTGTGACCACGTGCATGCTGTTAGGTCAGGGGTCCTCAAACTACGGCCCGCGGGCCACATGCAAATACAAATATTGTATTTGTTCCCATTTTGTTTTTTTACTTTAAAATAAGATATGTGCAGTGTGCATAGGAATTTGTTCATAGTTTTTTTTTAAACTATAGTCCAGCCCTCCAACGGTCTGAGGGACAGTGAACTGGCCCCCTGTTTAAAAAGTTTGAGGACCCCGGTGTTAGGTATATTGTTTCCTGCAGAGCCTTAGGTTTATGTTATTTTATTTATTTTTAAAAATAGTATTTTTATTGATTTCCGAGAGGAAGGGAGAGGGAGAGAGATAGAAACATCAATGATTAGAGGGGATCATTGATTGGCTGCTTCCTGCATGCCCCCTACTAAGGATCAAGCCCGCAATCCAGGCATGTGTCCTTGACCGGAATTGAACCTGGGACCATTCAGTCTGCAGGCTGATGTTCTGTCCACTGAGACAAACTGGCTAGAGCAAGCCTTAGATTTTAAGTTGTTTGAGGGCAAGAACTGGGTTCCTCTTCATATCCTCCACAGAATTCCCATGGTGCCTTACGCTTAGTAGATTTTTAATAACATTTTTGTGAAATTGAATTGTTGACATTAGATTTAGGGAGAGTTGAGAAATTATAACTACTAAGAGAGTTTGTGTTTATTTAATTATTTAACCACTTATTGCATAATATTTTGAGGCTTATGATGTGCCAGCACATGTTTTTCTTTGGGGATATATTGGCAAACAAATCTAGATATAGGCCCCCATCCTCATGGATTGGGGTGATGAGAGCAAAATGAAAAAATAATATTAAAAGTACTACTAACCAGATGGTTGGATAAATTAATATATAAATCAATGCACAAGAAACACTAAAAAATAATTATTTTATATTCTAACTTAACTGACACGTATCCCAAGACAGGTTATCAAGTGTTATAAGTTGTAAAGTCATTTACATTTATCAAATCATTCCAACAATTTCAAAATCATTGGTTGATTATTAAATAGTGTCAATGTGATATTTTGTTTGAGGAAGTTGTCAATAGCTCTGATGCCTTTTTCTCAATCACGACAGTGAATCACATGGAACTTTTCCAATGCCCTCCTCATTACGCTTCCTCTATTCAGCACTTCTATGTAGTTGGAGGGCAGCTGGCTCAGGGCAGGATACACACCTGGATGCCAGTGATTCCATTATGGCCTGGACCAGGGAGACTCTGGGTTGGTGCTCTGTCACCAATACCTTCCCCAGTGCTGCCTGGCCTGCCATCCACACCTCTCCCCCCATCTGTGTTGTACTGCTTTGAGGCAGTGACAGCCATTGCTCTTGACTACTGCCATGGCCACCCCTTGGTGCAGGAGGCAGATGTGCAAGTGGACGTAGGGGACACATATTCGCCAACACTGCCTCTGGTCCCATTCCCAGCCTCTACTGCCACTGCTTCATGGCAATATTCTTAGTAACTCCTGATACGGCAGTAAGTGTAGACATCAACAGTTGGATTAGTATTTTAACAACCAGTGCAGGAAAATGTCAGCATTGTAGACTGGTACCTATATAATATCTTCAATTTTTAAATTGCTGGAAAAGAGCCCTCTTCTGTCTAGTCATGTAAAATTGGGAAGAAATGATGTTAAACTAATGTATCTTTGTTGAATGACAATTTGAAAGACTTTTTTTTTTCTTTTTGGGCCAGGAGGATTGGCGGTTGGATATATGTAAAGGATATACAGTACATGATAACTACAAGGTTTGGTCTTGGAAAATTTCCATAGTGACGTTGGGATCACAATGTTAATAACAGCCTTATATATGAATATATCTATAGTATGAGTGTAAAGCTCACAAACTAGTCAACTATAAATTGAGATGACAGTAAAAGTGTTTGGGAGCCCTAGCCGGTTTGGCTCAGTGGATAGAGCGTAGGCCTGTGGACCAAAGGGTCCGGGTTTGATTCTGGTCAAGGGCACATACCTCAGATGCAGGCTCCTCCCCGCCCCGGCCCTGGTCGGGGCTCTTGCAGGAGGCAACCAATTGATATGTTTCTCTCACATCAATATTTCTCTCTGTCTTTCCCTCTCTCTTCCACTCTCTCTAAAAATCAGTGGAAAAATATCCTCAGGTGAGGATTAAAAAAATTATTTGGCAATTTCTGTTGGTGTTCTGGTCATGAGTTAGTTGGATAAACATAAAGAATGATAGGGGTTTATGTTTGCATTGTCAAAGGCTATTTCCAAAAGATCTTCACATTCTAGGTCTTCTGGTATTACTAGCCCCTAAAGTACTGTGTTTATAGTCTAATTAATTACTTATGCATATGGATTAATTACTTATCCATCTAAAGTACAGTAGTCTTGTTGCACTGAAAAAAAGTGGGATTAGGTTCTATTTTTAATTAAAGGTTGCATATTGTTTTTCTCCTGACCGTGTGGTTCTGTGAGTCTTAAGACAGGTCTATTAAAAATCCCCTGAGAGATTCCTTTTCTTATATATCTTTATCAGACTTTAAATTTTAGAAGTTTTGCAAATTCTCTGTATTTTTACTTTCTGTTTAAACGCCTTCAAGCAAGAGTCCTAGAAAGTTTCCTGAAATCCTATTTGGCAGTTCTTTTCAGCATTTGTTATTTGGGAAAATAGAAGAAAGAAGAAAAGAAAAGCTACTGCTCTCCTGAAGGAAGAATCTAGTTGATGGGTTGGTGGTTTTTTTTCTGGTGTGTGTGTGTGTGTGTGTGTGTGTGTTCTCATGAAGGTGAGTTTCAGGCCTTTGCTGGGTAAATTGCAAGGCCCCAGTAAGGTCTTTGATTTTAGGTGGTAATGAGAGATAATGGAACTTGGTAACTCAAGTATTTATAACAAAGTTGAAAAATCAAAATACCATCTCTAGTTCCTATGGAATCCAAACACAGTCAAATAAATTTTGGATAACATATAAGATAAATCTTGGTTTTCACATAACTTATAGTATAAATGTTGCCATATTTAGATACAATGTTTCAAAGCACTTAAACTTTAGAGCAGGCCAAGATATAGTCTTTTTTTATTGAAGATGGCATTAGAAACCAGGATATGGGTGCTAGGTATTTAGGCCAGCCCTCTTTGTTAACATGTCAAAGAAATATGTGTGTATACTAACCCATGTACACACACACATTTCTATACATAAGCATGTTTACCTATACTAAAATAAACATGATTTCTTGCGGATGACTCCAATTCGGATCCATTGCCATATGAATCATTCTAGCCTCCTCCTCTTGCGTATCCGTAAATGCCCACTCCAACAGGGAGAAACCTGGCTCCCACCATCTGCCACCCATCCACTTAATTGTTCAGTTCCCCATACACGTATACTGTGTCAGTCAGGACTGTTAACTTGTGCCCATAGGAGAAATAACTATCAGCTAGAATGCAGTGCGCTTCCTTTTCCTTTAGTCTTCCGACTGCACTCGTTTCCAGTCACTTAGGTCAGCATCTTTGCCCCCAACCACATTCAGTGAATGTTTCATACACTTACAATACATCTAGATTCTCTTATCACAGGCCGTATTGCTGCCTTGGATCTCCTGATCTCCAAAATGATTTATTAAAAATTTTGTGTACATTAAGGTTCACTCTTTGTGTTATATCGATTTGGAAAAATGCATAATGTCATAAATCTGCTCTTATACTATCATACAGAATAATTTAATCACCCTTACAATCTTATGTGCTTTACCTATTTATCCCACTCTGTCCCCTTCCAAATCCCTGACAACCACTGATTTTAAAAAGTATCTCTAGTTTTGCCTTTTCCAGAACATCACATAATTGGAATCAATCAGTATGTAGCCTTTTCAGGCTGGCTTCTTTCACTCAGTGATATGCACTCAAGGTGTTTCTAGCAGTTTATGCTCCGGCGGCAGCTTTTGCTTCAGGTAAGCTGTCCTTGGCTGTGATTCTCTGTATTTGCCTGTCCTTACAGATTTTGGGTTGGTGGTTTGCCCTGCAACCTCAATTCTCTCATTGGTCTAAGAATAGTTGTTGATCTTTAGTTTTTAAAGCTTTTTTCTTGCTGTAAGCATGGGAATCATGACTTCTAAGCTCTTTAGATACAGGAGCTAAAACCATAGTTTCTGGCATTTTTCTTAGCCTTACAATCTTGAAATCTTTTTTATTAGAAAGCAATTTATCTTTTATTCTTTATAGTCCAATGATGAACCTTTACCATCTCTCAACCATCCTGCCATTCCTCTCACCTCATTCCACAGTGAATAGTTGCCACCAGACCCCCGTGCTTTCAGGTGCTGAGTCCGCCTCAGTCACTGGTAGCACAGTGGTAGGGAGGATTGGGAGAAGGCCTGGAACAGGGGTGGGCAAACTTTTTGACTCGAGGGCCACAATGGGTTCTTAAACTGGACCGGAGGGCCGGAACAAAAGCATGGATGGAGTGTTTGTGTGAACTAATATAAATTCAAAGTAAACATCATTACATAAAAGGGTACGGTCTTTTTTTTTTTAGTTTTATTCATTTCAAATGGGCCGGATCTGGCCCACGGGCCGTAGTTTGCCCACGGCTGGCCTGGAACATGCTTCCTGGAGCTTTCTCACACTTTCTATTCTCTCTAATGCATATGTCCTATCACTTTAATGTTTTACAGAGTGTACAGAGGTTTCTAAAAGTCTGTTTATCCTAATCCTAATGTAGCAAAATGTGATGTTTAAAAAATTAATCTTCCACAATGAATGCCTAAAAGTGAAACTGAGGACTGAAAACTGAGAAGAGGGAAAAGGAAGCCAGCTCATTAAAAACGGTCTATGCATGGCACTTAGTCTTCCCTCTAACACAAATATTACTAATATGGAAGATATACAATTGGATTTAAAATAACATTGCTTTATAAAAGGTTAACAAGACAAAAAGAAGAAATAAGTCATTCCAGCTGACACTGACTAACAAGCAAAGTATGGCCTTTCTTTAGTAATTCTTTTAAGGGAAATTGTTAAATTCTTATTGTTGATGCTCATTTTCATGAGGTTTTCTTTTATTGTTACATTTGTTATGTTTAAGATTGTAATGCCAATGGTCCACACCTTAAATGAGGACTTACATCCTAATTTATAAAGATTCATTCTCATTGATTCTATAGATTCTTTCTCCCTTGCAAAATCTTCCATCCAATCTGATTATTTTTCTCTTTGTTTTGCTTTGTACTTCTCAAATTTTATTAAATTCTAAATGGGAACTGCTTATCTAATCTAACCACAACCATCCACTTCATATTTGCATCTTATCTATGCCAATGACTGGCCTGGGTGTTTCTGGTGGCATGACAATCACTTTCTTATAAGATGACCCCTTCCACATTGAACAACACTGGCTGTAAGGAGGTTTCTTCACATAATGACTTCAGGGTGTTGCCTCCTGTTCCTGTCTACACAGAGTGGGGGGTCTGTTCATAGCAGGACAACCAGTGGGGAGGAGGTCAGCCCTACTTGTGAGAATAGGATCAACCGTAGGAAGGTGACTCATCAGCAGAGGGGAACTCCTGAGGGACAGGCAGAGTGCAAGTTGTTTGTTTGTTTGTTTGTTTTTTAAATATATATTTTCATTGATGAGAGAGAGAGAGAGAGAGAGAGAGAGAGAGAGAGAGAGAGAAACCGATTGATTGTCTCCCTTGTGCATCCTGACCAGGGATCAAACCCTCAGCATGGGTATGTGCCCTGACCGGGAATTGAACCAGTGATCTTTTGGTGCATGAGATGATGCTCAACCAATTGAGCCACACTGGCCATGATGCAAGTTGTTTCTTTTATAATTGGAGGGAGAAGTGCCCACCTACTCATCCCTATAGGATAAATCTCTAAATGAGCAACCTCACCACACTCCTGCTCCCCTAGCAACCCCTCTTATACCAACGCCCAGTCCCACCACTGTCTTGTTGAAATCTGCCAAGTTTAAGAGTTTCTCACAGGCACATAAAGAACCACAGCCATGCTACTGTGCATTTTTTAAAGCACTTTTTAGCTCACAAATGCAGTGAGTATTATGAGATTGATTTCTCTGAAGCCTCTATGGTCTTGAGATAAATGAACTCATAGGCACTCTCTATATTCTCATTAATTTTATATTCGCAACCAAAAAAAGAAACCATCGCACAGCTTCTGACACCTTTATGAGAAGTACGCTAAGATCAGATTCAGTCTAGACAGAATCGAATTTTGGTTTAAACTGAAAATTGTTTTTCTAGAGTGTATTAATGCCTTAATTCTTAGTGCCAAATGTATCTGTCCTCAGCATGTATCAAGTCAAATGTAACTTTGCTTTTCTGTCCTATCTCCATCACTTTTTGTGTTTTGAATATGTCCTATTGATTCTAACCTGCACAGTTATTTGACTCTACCTCTGTCTCTCAATCCCTCTGATATTCAACCTTGGTTGAAACTGTGATTACCACTCGTCTGGAATTTTGTTAAAGGTCAGAGAGGAGAGAGCCTGCTGGATTTTATCATATGTGAAGATGCAAATACTTAGCTTTGTGGAATTGACATTAATAAGCTGTGGAAATAATGTTCACTTTAAAGAAAAGATGTAATTCTCTCTGAATTGAACCTGAACTTATTTAGGTTGTCATTGAGTTGTCAGAAGTTGCCCTGTTCTTTCTTTCTCTGCTGTGGATATGAAAGTAATGAGGTTTACTTAATAAATAGGATCTCATTTCTCTAGGGAGCCCTGTGAGCTGTGGACACTTGCTTCAGGCTTTGCTTCCAGCTCAACTCCCTGGGGTCTAGTTTTTTTGTTTTACTCCCGTTTGTGCTGTCTGCCCTTGGGACCCGGCATCAACACATGGTTTTCATGGTGTTCTAACTTTCTTTTTATCCTTTCTAATTGCCTTCTTTCCTTTCTTATTCATTTTTACCTCAGTATAGTCAAAGTCTACTTTTCTGTCCTTTGAAAGTCACATATAGCCTCCTGAACATGGGTCAACCTCTCATGGTTTCTGCCATGGCTTCTTAATTTAGGAACATGAAACACAGGAAAAGAGGGAGGGATGATACACCCATGTTGACCTCAGTGTGCCCTATTGGTACAAAATAGTAGTAGTAATAATAATAATAATAATAATAATAATAATAATGGCTGGGAAACAAATTTATAAGAATAGAAAGAAAAAATTCCACTAGCATAATAAACATATATTACTAAGGCATCATTTTCTTTTTTTATAATCTTTGCTCTGTACTATTGATGGTTTTAGATGCTATAGATTCATGAAGACCCCCAAATAAGGTGGAGTTCGTATTCCAAATGTTTGTTTATAAATGACTTATATAATTAAAACACTGTTACCAAGGTTTAGGGTGCCAGGTTAGCCCACAAAATGCCATCCAACACATTATAATAAATCTAAGTTATCATTTTAATAATTTCAATACTTATAACTGACATTTATAAAACTGTCTCAGAAAAAAATTCTGAATTTAATCTTAAGATGCCAGGGACATTTGGCTGTGATTCTGTTAGTGACGGAGTTGGAATGGGCTCTTGCAGTGGTCACCTAGAAATTAGGAGCATATTAACTGTACTAAGTATATAGGAAGTTACCTATCCTGTTTACGTAAAATAAGTTGGCAATTCAGCTTACTCCTCCAAGGCTGCCTTGGTTCTTGTACTCATGGGAGTGGGCAAGTGTGAATGAATGCTCTGAATTTAGACCGTCAGCCATCTTTTTGAATGCATGAACAGATCTCTCACCCAATATTAAAAGTCATATATTGCCTGAAGAAAAATTTTCATGATGGAGAGGTTAGGGAGTAGCAATTTGTAAAAAGCTATAGATGTATAAAAAATGATACAGAAAACAAGCATAACCCTGTCCACCCCTAGAAGGCAAACTGTATGGAAATCTTTCCTAAAATAGTAAATCCCAACCAAGTAATGGTAGTGAGTTGTATACTTGCCTATCAGAATCACTAGAGTCTTTTTCTGTCTATCTACCTGCTTGAATTCTTATAGCTCTTCTGACTCCAACACTTACCCAGCTGAGAACCTCCACTGTGATATCTCCGATCCCAGGCAGAGTGCGCCGTATTGTTCATGAATACCAGATGGGAATACGCTCTCCTAAATACTGGATTATAAGGTTAGGGTATAAAAATGACAAACATCTATTTTTGCAAATGTTGAGATGTTTTCAAATTTGTGCTGTAAATCTGTATGTAACTGACCAATTTTAAAAAAATAAGCAGGAAGAAAGATCTGAAAACAAGTAACAGCTCTTAAGAGAAATCATCATTTTTTGGTTTTACCTGTGCCAGTGTGTCTTAGGACAACTGAAGTTACTATATTATCTGTGTTTGGAGAAATAAAAGGATAAGGAAGGATATGCGTGTTTGAGGCTGATGGTTCAATAATAAGCAGACCCAAAGGAAGACTTAAAAAGTGAGTATTTATTGAGTACCTAAACTAGACTAGGAACTTCCACATACACACATTTCACACTATTACTGACTGCTAGTTATTGCCTGCCATTTTCTACAGATGAGTACACTGAGGCTCAGTTTGAATAATTCGCTGAAGGCATATTGAATACAGTAGTTGGCAGTTGCCCAGTGCCCTGTTATTAGATGGGCCCAATGCTTTGTTTAATGCTCTGCTGTCATCATCCTGTAATTCTTTAAAAATTTTGAAAGGGGTCCCACCCTTTTATTTTGTACTAAGTCTTAAGAATGACATAGCTAGTCTTTCTCATAGGTTATGCCAACGTCTTCCATGGAGGTCCCTAAAGACGTACACTGAAAACTCCTAAGCCTAGTGAGACAGACTAAGAGAAGGAGTGGTAGGTAGCTCCAGGGGCATGGATGGCAAGAACTTTGTGTTCTGGAATCAGGGTATTGGGCCTGGGGGACAATATTTAGTGTCTCTCAGAAGAAGTATTATTGCCTCATATGATAGTGTAAGTGGTTTCTGGGTACCAATGTAGCTTGATGCTTTATATGAATTTTCTGTTGCTGTGTAACACATTACTACAGACTTAGTGGCTTAAGTCAACACATACAGTATTATTATCCCATAGTTTCTGTGGGTCACAGGTCTGGGCAGCCTTGGTTGGGTCTTCTGCCCAGTGTCACCAAAGTGTAATCAAAGTGTTGGCAGGGCTGCATTTCTATCTGGACCTCAGGTTCTCTTCCAAGCTCATGTGGTTGTTGGAAGAATTCAGTTCCTTGGGATTGTGGAACTGAGGCCCTAGGGGCTAGACTAGAGTAGGCTTCCTAGAAGCCAGCCACAGTTCCTTGACATGTGGCTCTTTCCATAGACAGTTCACACATGACTTCTTCTTCAAGGCAAGTGGGGAGTCTGTCTGTCTGTCCTCTCTCTCCAGTCTGCTACAATGTAATCAATGTAATACTGAGAGTGACATTCTATTACCTTTGCCATATTCTATTGATTAGAAGCAAGTTACAAGGGGAGCAGTTTACACAAAGACCTTAACACTAGGAGGTGAGGATCGCTAGGTGTCACCCTAGAGCAGCGGTTCTCAACCTGTGGGTCGCGACCCCTTTGGCGGTCGAACGACCCTTTCACAGGGGTCGCCTAAGACCATCCTGCATATCAGATATTTACATTACGATTCATAACAGTAGCAACATTACAGTTATGAAGTAGCAACAAAAATAATTTTATGGTTGGGTCACAACATGAGGAACTGTATTTAAAGGGCCAGAAGGTTGAGAACCACTGCCCTAGAGTCTTCCCATCACATATAAAAGTCCACTCTGCCTAGGTGGGCATCTTTCTTCATGCGGATTACTAGACCACCAAACTGTGGACGTACATCTATGAGATATAGGGAAGGCAATATAGATATTCACTCCTATATATACTTCTATCTTGTACATCTTTTTGCATTGCCTTTTGATACTTAAGGAATAAGTCAGATTAAAAGTAGCCTTTAACTGAGTTCTGATCATTATTCATGATCATCCTCAAACCCAGGCCAGAATCAATGTGTCTGCCCCCAGCTCATTATTAACTGGCAGGTCTGGTTTTGTGTGGCTCTGAATTTCCTACTCTTCACTGGCATATATTCATGTCTTCTGGCTATGAAATTTATATGTTTTGGGGGGCCCATTTTGAATAAGAAAATATAAAATAATTTAAAAATTAGATACACATTGAATATTTAGAATGAGAGGCCACAACAAATTATTCAAACCTTGGAGATCCAGGTCTTTTTTTTTTCTGAGGTCTCTAAGTATTTTGCCAGAAATGCTTTCTAATTGCATCCTGGTTTCCTCCCATTCACCTACGATATCCTATAATCCTGGCAACTTCCAATATCCAAGGGAGGCAGTGCAAGTGATGGTCCTTGAAGCTTCATTAGCTTCCCTGGAAATGTGCATCCGCTTCTCACTATATTCTCACTGGTCAACAAGTGGTTCATGGACAAACAGCATCACCTCTTGGAGCATGTTAAAATGCAGAATCTCAGGCCCCATCCACACCTTCTGAAAATGATCCTGCATTTTAGCAAGATCCTGGGTAAGTTATATGCACATTAGTGTTTGAGAAGCACCACGATATACCACATACTGAGCAGCATTGCTTCCCCTGTGGGCTACACCTAATCTGTTTTTTCTTGGCCAGGGCAAGTGGGTAATAGATGTTAGCCCACACCTGGTAGCAATCTTGACAAGAAATAGTAAGAGCATGCCAAACTGCTCTAAATTAATACAAGTCTCCAGGGTCAGACAAATTACATCCGTGGGATGCAGAAAAAAAATTATAGCTGTGATTAGAGAAGCTCTGTTAGTAATCTCTGAGGAATCACAGGGAACCAGAGAGACACCTTTCTTTTCAAAAAAACAAAAAGATAAATTCTGAAAATTACCTGCTAGTGAGTCTGGTAGCAATTTCCTATGAGATTCTGAAAGGAATTATTAAACAGGTAACTTGTCAGCTCTTAGAAATAAAACGGTGACCACCAGAAATCATGCCTACTTAATTAACTTCATTTGTTTTTTTTTATAATTTATTTCTAAGATGGGGGAAGCCTGGGCAAAACTACATGTATGATGGTTTTGATTTTAGGTAGGTATTTGCAGGTCTTCTTATGATATTCTTATAGACCATATGCAGAAATGTGGTAGTGATAAGAGCACAGCCAAGTGAATCCGTGGTTGGTTAAATGTTTATCTCTTCTGAGTTGAATCACCATTAGTAAGAGGAAAGGAGTTGATAGTGGGTCCCTATATCAATCAGGATCCAGTCATAAAGTGGAACCCCTGGGATTGATATGAAATAAGGCATTATTTACAGAGCTTGGACCTTATGTCACTGTGGGAACTGGTTAACGTGTTTCTGTAGGGCTGTTGCTTTTGCTGGGCCTGAAGTTAGCACCACAGAACATCAAGAAGAAAAGGTGGATGTGGAGGGGGATAGCAGGGACAAGCTGGACCATGCAAGGAGGATAGTCTAGATCCTACATCAGCCTCCAAGTTTCCAGTTCTGCTGATACAGATATCTGGCAGGAGAAGCTGAGGCGGAAGCAAACACTTGACCTGGGAGTTGGAGAAGTGGAAGGAGTGTGGCCTTGCAGCTGCTGCATGCAGCGAGGTCAGCCAGAGGTTCATAGCTGACCTATCTGTAATCGCTGCAGAAGCGCATGGCCAACGCCAACCTTCCAAACTTAAACATGGCCACTGCTTCACTTTTGCCTTCCAGTCTCACCTAAATTTCTCTTGTGACCAGTCTTAGCTCAGAACTATGCACACACCTAACTCTTAGTTCTTGGTTCCCATGCCATTATGCAATAGAAAAACAAAACAAAAACAGAACATCTAGGAGTAATGGGTTATTTTATAGATGGGGCAGAAAATATATAAGGTGAGCCCAGAGAATCTTGTAGTGACTGAAAGTAAGGAAGTATTTGAACAAACACATAAATAAACTAAATCAAACAAACAAAACCTCTTAATGATGGAGGTATTTTAAAGAAATACAAGAGCCAACTGAAGTAGCTTCCAGTAGCTAAAGCTTAAACAATTTCAGCAACAAAATAAATAGTACTGGATTATAACCCAA
This sequence comes from Myotis brandtii, assembly GCF_000412655.1. Lineage (NCBI taxonomy): Eukaryota > Metazoa > Chordata > Mammalia > Chiroptera > Vespertilionidae > Myotis > Myotis brandtii. Next base: position 263,894 of record NW_005371333.1, read on the forward strand.
AGTATAAAATAAATCCAAGGGTCCATACAGATAATACATATATTACCTAAAAATAAGTAAGTGGGGGACAAACATCCCGTACAAAATGAATTCTAAATAATCTATGTTGATACTCCACACTCAAGGAGATGGAGATTAACTACTCATTCTCTAAATACAGGCTCTGCATTTTTCCCAAGAATACAGTTGAAAGGAGAGTGAGGGTCAGTAACTTTACAGTGGAGAAACCTGACAAACCTCACCAGGTGATCAAGGTCAGCATTAACAGTGATGTCATGTTCCCAGTACGTACTTTGAATATGAAAATATCTCTTTACCTCTGTGGTCTCTTTCCCTAAGCCCATAACCACAGTGTAATCATGAGAGAAACATCAGACAATTTGGACTGAAGGACATTCTACAAAGTACTTGACCAATATTCCTCAAAAGTATCAAGGTAATTAAAAACTAGGAATATCTGATAAACTGTCAGAGTCAAGAGGAATGTAATGTAATATTATATCTAGACAGGCTCTTAGGTAAAAATTAAGAAAATCTGAATAAAGTATGGAATTTAGTTATATATTATATATAATGAATCAATATACATAGTAATATATACAATATATAGTGTATTGATATAAGTTCATTGTGACAAATATTCTGTATTTCTTAAAGAAGTTTTTATTATATTTTTATTGATTTGAGAGAGGAAGGGAGAGGGAGAGAGAGATAGAAACATCAATGATGAGAGAGAATCATTGACTGGCTGCCTCCTGCATGCCCCCTACTGGGGATTGAGCCTGCAACCCAGGCATGTGCCCTAACTGGGAATTGAACAGTGACCTCCTGGTTCATAGGTCCATGCTCAACCAACCACTGGGCAAATGTCCCATATTAATGTAAGATATTAATAGTAGGGGAAATTGGGTATGCATGCTATATGGAAATTCTCTCCCCTATCTTTGCAGTTTTTTTGCAAGTCTAAAATACTTAAGATAAAGAGTTTATTTTAACAAAGACAAATAGAAAGTGCAGAAGACAAAATCAATGAGTGACTTTGGCACAAGGTTATAAATGAAATGGTTAAAAAATAGAGAATATTTATGAGGGACTTATAAATGAATAGATGCTTATGAAGAGGTTGTAACTGGAGTATTTATAATTGCTGCCTTCAATAGTTCAAAGGCAGCATGCTCAGTGTAGTTGCCAGTGGCTGAACAAGAACAAATCGATCAAGTTACATTGCAGCAGGTTTTAACTCAGATTGAAAGGAGAATTTCATGATAATTAGAGCTCTCCAAAATATGACTAATCGGCCTTTGGAGGGATAAGAGCACTTCTTACTGATCTGCAAGCAGAGGCTAAAAGAATGTCATGGTGAAGAGCAGTTGGGTGAGGATGAGCCCCAAGGTGTCTTCATTTCACATGCAGTGATGACAGGTCTTACCCAACTCCACTGCCATTGCATTGGTTCAGGTGGCTGCAGGCAGGTTTTGGAAACTGTTTTCTTATGACGTGCAGATGGCAAGTTTTTCTCTGATAATCTTGGAATTATACACTCCAGATAGGAAGAAAGAAGTAATTATAGAGCACTGTGAGGAACGGGTTTAAGAAAAGCCTCTGAGGTAATATTTTTGCTCATGCACTCTTCTTTTTCTCGTAAAAAACAAACAAACACTAAAGAAATTTAAAGAAAACAACATGAAGACATGAAACAAAACCCCACAGAGGTTTTCTACTGGATATTATCATCTCAGTTTAAATATTGTCTGGTATAATGATGCTTGAGGCCAACTCCGGTGATTAGGACGAACTTTTGGAGGGCAGGCATCCGTGACTGCACCCATCGGACCAGATGTCCCTTACCCTCGGGAGATCCAGATCTATTTTGTTTTCTGGGGAAACAGCACAGCAGAAAGTTTGGTCACTGCCCTTCTGCTACCACTGGGAAAGAATGGTTTCTTGCTCACATGTTTTTATGCTCATGTATTTTCTCTCCACACATCTTTACTTTGCGAGGCTCTAAAGTTATGGAACTTCAGGAATACAGAAATGAATACAAAATGGAGGTATATACTATCATGGCTGCTCTCTAGCAAGTGTATATACATCAAAGCTCAGCCAAATTTCAGCTCTTCCAGTAAAAAATATTTTAGTCAGTATCAAAATAGTTTAGTCAGTAGATCTCAGATCAAGAAATATCTTAGTATTTCTAATATAGCAAGAATAATAGTGCAAATGTACATTTGTATGTAGCTCGTGTGATTTTTAATAATATGTATTTTGTATTCAGTTAGAGAGTTCTGTCACTGGGAAAAATAGGCATATAAGTACATGGTAAGTAGGTAATCTGTCATTTGTAGGTTCTGTATTTCTCAGCAATGGTTTGCATGCAATAGTAAATGTAAGTGAGGTCATTTTTAGTTGAAGGCCCTGACCTTTGGAATTAATGTCTACTGTCATACCACAGGAGTGTTCTAATTTCTTTGTTGATGTTAATTATAGTCAAATTAATGTTATGGTGTCTGACAAAGAGCAAGAGATAGCTCAGACCTTTTTTTTAAATTGAGAATTCGCAGGCATAACAGCCTAGCCTCAGTGGCCCATCTCTTTCTTGTCTCTAGTCTGGGAGGAGGCCCTTCATTGTTAGTCTCCTGCATCAGTTTTTAAGTGTCCATTTCCTGGATTCAGACCCTAAGAGCAATTATACTGCTGAAGTAGATCTTAACAGCATCAGCTTTCACAGTGTCAATTTTCTCATACTTCCTCCACCTCCTGTCTGACCTCCTTGGATAGCCACTTTCATTATTTGTGTACAGGCAGGCCTCCGTATGTAGGCTTTGTGCTCTTTTCCTGTTGGGTACTGTGTTGTGTTGATTTGTTCATTCCTTCCTGCTCCAGGATGGTGTTTTGTATTCACTTTTGCACCTCCCTGTTGTTGCCCAGACTAGACCTTCAACCCTTTCCCTCTTCATCCACCTGCGAATATCAACACATTATTAAAGGGTCACCTGAAATGTCACAGCCTCTGAGAAACAGATTGTTCAGTTGGAATTAATCACATCTTTCACTGTATTCCCACTCCATTTTGCCTTGGTCTGTTTTATAGCTACTTCCTTCTGCTGTGTATTTTACTTATTTATGTCTCACGCCCACCCCAGACACATACACATGCACACACGCTGTCCTAAGCTCCTTAAAGGCAGCCATCCTATTGATCCCAGCGCAAGGACCAGTATCTGCTTTACACATTGAAGATGCCTCATAAACGTGAGTTGAATGATACATCTCAGCATGTTAACATAGTTTCAGACCATTTATTATGTGATGGCTCACAAATTTCTATTCCTAGCCTGAACCTCCCCTTTATCTCTCTTTAATCATGCACCCAATTATCTGCTTCTCTCCAGTTGAATTTCTAAGTAGAATATCAAACTCAACATGGCCAGAAAACTCATTTTTTCCTTCTCACTAAGCCTTCTTCATCTCAGTAAAAGCGAGTACTACTTGCAGTGCTGCTCAGGCCACACCTGAGAGTAAACCTTGGTTTCCCTTTTCTTTACATTCCACATAAAATTTATTAATAGACTAGAGGCCCAGTGCATGAAGTTTGTGCACTCGGGGTGGGGATCCCTTATCCCGGCCTGCGCCCTCTCACAGTCCAGGAGCCCTCGGAGGATGTCCGACTGATGGCTTAGGCCCGCTTCCCCTGGGGAGCAGGCCTAAGCCATCAGTTGGACATCCTTAGCGCTGCTGCGGAGGCGGAAGAGGCTCTGCCACTGCTACTGTGCTGGCCAGCCATGAGCCTGGCTTCTGGCTGAGCTTCGTTCCCCCTGTGGGAATGCACTGACCACCAAGGGGCAGCTCCTGTGTAGAGCATCTGCCCCCTGGTGGTCAGTATGCATCATAGTGACTTGTCGTTCTGCTGTTTGGTTGATTTGCATATTAGCCTTTTATTGTATAGGATTCTGTCAACCCATTACCAAAAGATATCCTGAATCTTATTCATTTTCATCATCTTCTTACCATAGCCCAGGTCTAAGTTACTATCATATCTCCTCTGGATTAGTGCCATCATCATTCTTTTTTTTTTAAATATATATTTTATTGATTTTCTACAGAGAGGAAGGGAGAGGAATAGAGAGTTAGAAACATCGATGAGTGAGAAACATCGATCAGCTGCTTCCTGCACACCCCCTACTGGGGATGTGCCCGCAACCAAGGTACATGCCCTTGACTGGAATCAAACCTGGGACCTTTCAGTCTGCAGGCCGACGCTCTATCCACTGAGCCAAACCGGTTAGGGCGCCATCATCATTCTTACCTGAACTATGGCCACAAGCTCCTAATCAGTCTTCTGGTCTCCACTACTGCTCCTCTAAAGTCAGTTCTTCACCGTGCTGCCAGAGAAAACTAGCTATGACCTACATTAAACTATAGCATTCCCATTTAAAGCTCTTCAATGGCTTCTACTTACAATTAAATTTCTAACCACATTATCCAGAGGCCCACATACTCTGACCCCTAAGTAACCTATGACTTTTCTTCTTTCTCTATCCCCTTAGTTCACTCTGCTACAGTGACATTGACCTCTTCCTGCCTTCAGAGATGGCAAGCTAGTTTGTTCCTGCCTAGGAATTTTGTTTTTTTGCTGTAGTTTCAGCCCATAACTTTGCATGGCTGTTTTTCTTCCAGTCCTTAAAGAAGCCTTCCCTAACCATCTTTGCTAATGAGCACCCTCATTCATCATCTTTCATGATTTTATCTCCTTTTAAGCCCTTCCCAAGAGCAGAACACCTTTGTTCCTCCCCTTCCCAACTAGATTGTGATCTCTAGCATCTAACAAAGCACCTGCCCTAATAGATTTATATTGACTGACTGACTGAGAGATGAATGCCATCTCGTTGGCAACCCCTCTGGCTTCTCTAGGTAGTTGGTTCCTTTTTCTGTAGTTGAGGGTATTTACCATCTTCTGTGTACCTTACTGCTGTTTTCTTATGCTTCACTGTTAGCCCCTTAGAAGTAGACTCCATGCTTGTATTATCACTACTCCTCAGAGGACTTGGTACAGAGTTGTATTGAACAGACGAACACGTGTCTCTTCCCTTTAATTCCGTAATCACTTTTTCCTCTCTCATTCTTTTCCTAATGGAATTGCTTGTTAGTTATAGGAAACTTAAATTCCTATTAAAGTCTTTTAAAACTGAGATTGGGGAATTGATGAGGCCTATAATTGGTAAAAGAAACTCTGACCTAAGGTACTTGCCTAATGAAAGAATATGGTAGGAGGGCAGTGGGAATCGTTTCCCTTAATAGAGGAGATGAAGATTTGATGCTCATAGTACCAGTTTATTAGGCAGGAAAACGAATGCTATTATTTCACTGAAGAAATGGTCTGTCAAGAAAGTTCATCCACTCTATAAGCTGAGAGACGACAGGCTTAGAAAATCATAGCCCCTTTACTTAGGTTAACGTGATTACATGAAGATTTATCTTTATTATAACATTTTGCTTAATATAACTTAACTTTCTAGACTGAACATTGGTATTGGACGTAGGTTGCTGGCTTCACTAGCAACCAAGAAGATGCTTCAGGTTCCTTGGAAAATTCTATTTATTGAGAAATAATCTGATTTTGTAAAAACAGACAAACACTGTTATCAGTATTCTGTAAGCATGACTCTGTTTTCTGTGTGTCTACTGTAGTTTTCTCACACTACACACTGGACCAGATTTTGAAAGTTGAGCCCAAAGAGCTAAAATAGTGAAGTCAGCCTTTAGTTACTTTCCATTTCCTATGAACCCCTCCTCAACCCAAATCCACCTTTCCTCTAGACAGGGGCTGGGCCCCTTGATGATGACTTGTGATCCTAAAGAAGAATTAGTCTCTTTCCATCCTGTCTTCCCCATCTGCGCAAATGACCCCAATTTCTCTGCCTCACACCAAAGCTCCTGTTCCCTCAGTGTCTCTTTTTTCAACTAGATTAATGAAGAAAAACATGGATTTGCCATGAGTAATAACACCTCAATGTGTGGATTCAAAGGTATTTGCACTTTTAAAACAAAAATTCCTGGAAAGAACAATATCTTAAGAGTAATAAATCACTAGTGGTGGAATTTCAGACACAACATTAATCCATATCATATTCTAAAACACCCATCATGCACCTACTGTATATTCTAATGATGCTAGAATAAATTATTGGAATTAAAAAATGCTCATATATAGCTTGTAGTTTACTAAAGTATCAGATTTACTTATTAAGGTCTGGTTTCAGTTTGGGGCCCAGAAAAGTACTTCCAAGTGCCCTGCAAAGCATCATGGGAAACTCTCTGTGCCTTTCTCACTTCAGCTGAACCCTCTGGCTGACTCTACAGTGGAAACAAACATGAGCTTGGTGTAGATACCTTAGAGTCAGTATATTCAAAATGATCTAATTTTTTTTCCTTTATCTGAGATGTAGTCTCTTCTTTATTTCCTGTCTTGGTTGAGAAACATCACTAAACAATCAATTACTTAAGCCAGAAGGAGGTCATCTTAGAAACATTATTTTTCCTCAACTTCCATATATATCCAGTCACCAAAACTTATACATTCTATCTCTTATCCTCACTGACAGTCTTCTAGATTAGTTTTGGCCTTCATCATCTTTACCTCAGATAAATCAGATGCAATAGCCTCCCATCTGATTCTTTCAGTATCCAATGTTGTTCTCCACCAATTCATCTTCTATACTTGGAACAAGTTCCTAAAGCATGAATCCTCCCATCATTCCCCATTGCCTGTAGAATTAATTCCAAGCTAAGGCAGCCCGGCCAGAGGGTCATGGTTTGGTTCCCGATCAAGGCATATGCCAGGGTTGCAGACTCTATCCCCAGTGTGAGGCATGCGGGAGGCAACCAATCAGTAGTTCTCTCTCATCATTGATGTCTCTCTCCTCTCTTTCTCTCTCTCTCTCTTCCTCTCTAAAATCAATAAAAAATTTATTTTTATTTTTAAAAGATACATCCCAAACTAAGGCAAATGAGTCATCCCTTTATGATCATGCTTTGTCTCCTGACATTCACCTATGGACTTCTATGTTCCAGCCCCCTTGAGCCCCTTGTTATTCTTCAAGATCTCATGTTTTCTTGCACCTTTGACATGCTTCTGTATATGTTACTCTCACTACTTGAAATGCTTCACCCACCTGAGGCCATTCCTACTTATCTGTCAAGATTCCATGCAGGTACAAGCTCCTCTGTGAGACCTTTCTGATTACTATTTTGTATAGCAATTAGACTCAATGTATACTTTTATCATAACATTTATTGCCTTGGTTGACAAATGCTGAAGTCTTTGTTCTCTCTAGTAGACTGGGAAGAAATTGAGAGCAGAGTCTGTGCTATTTATTTATTATTATTATTTTTGTATTACCTAATACAGTGTACTTGGCCTCTGGTAGGTACTCAATAAATATTAAAAGAATAATAATCACAATTAAATGAATTGGTCCTTCATTATATATGAGGTTGGTTCTAACCACTTTAACTTGAATTATTTTTATTAAATCCCTACAACAATGCTTTGAGGCAAATAATTGAGCCAGTGCTTTTAGTGTCTTGTGTCACTGTCCTTTGACTCAACTCTGACCAGTCATTGCTGTGGAGACAATTTTGTGTGAGCTCAGGCTCATGCTGAGTGTCTCCCTCAAACACACTGTATGTCAGTCTGCCTTCTGTCTCAGGCCTTCTCCAAAGCTGTAGGAAATCACTAGAGCTGCCTGTGAGCTTGGCAGGGAAGATTTAACATTCTCAGGGCAACCCTCAGGCAAAGGTGCACAAGAGCTGGTGGGTTAATTCTCCAGCCTCCCTGCCTTTGGATCGACAATTCTGAGATATTCTGTACACTCTCAGAGGTCCCAAATGAACCAGGCTGCCACAGCTTATAGAAGCAGCTTCAATACTTTCCACCCGTATAGCTCTGTCTTGTTCTTGTAATGCCTCATGCCTTCTGGAGGCATCTTCCAAGTTTAGTAAACAAACGATTTACACAAAGGTTCTCATCAGGTTCTGTTTTGGGGGAACCCAATAAGACAAGTACTACTATTATCCCCATTGTATCAGAAACAGAGTCACAGGAAGGCTAAAATGTTTGTTAGGCTCGTACTGCTGGAAAATAAGGGAGATTGGGTTTGAACTCAGTCAAACTGCAGAGCTCATTTTCTTGACTAAATAAAGATTTACTAAATAAAGATTATAACAGATATAGGGGTCTCAAATTGCATGATGTAAGCTACCTACCCTAATTGTGTATAAAACTTGTATTTGACAAATTAAAATTCATATTTTCCTGTAGTACAAAGGTATATTGCTTCTTTGAATTTCCCCCCTTCAAATAACCACTAACTAGTTCCATGACTTTGACTTTTGGTAGCTCTAGTCCCCAGTCTGGGTCTCAATTTCCTGATGTGTAGAATAGAGTGTATTCTACCTGTGTAGAATGTAGACAATAAACCTAATGTGTAGAATAAATGGGAAGCAGATATTTCTGCTTTCTTTAGACTCATTAAATCATTTAAGAATCTATGAAAATCTCTGTATGTTATCCCCACTGTCTTTTCTCCTCAAATGCACATGCACAGAATATTCATGATTTCCCGTGTAATTTCTGGATCTGGCATTATCTCTGGACCTTCTAGGTTTAAGAACCCATGAACATGATCTTTAAATTCCATTCTAACTCTAGCCTTCTATGGTGTTAGGAAAGGAAGCACTCATTGAATTCATTTTGCTTAAGATTTTTCTATGAGAAAAGCGTTTATGCCTCTTGCTAATTACCAGACTCACCATGAATGGTTTAATAAGAATCCAGGTGACTTTTAAATAGACATTAGTGAGAAAAAGCAAATGTGTGTATTTTACTTGCATCTTATGCTGTTATTATTCTATGTTTGAATATCTTTTTAAACCATGGCAGTGGATTATGTCAGTGATTGACTGATGGACTGTACCCTGTAAATAATGTTTGCTCTACAATATAAATAAAATTAAAAGTATTTGGAGCATGGTTAATTAAATGGGTAGGTATTAACATATATTTTTATTACTGATTCCAGGATCCATAATTAGGATGTTACTGCAGATGTTAGATTGCTCTGTACTTTTTTATAGGAGGCTATATTGATTTAATATCTCTATTTTCTTTAGAGAAAAATAATCTCATTAAGAATCTAATGGGATGGAAAAAACTAACAGGCCAACTTGAATGAATTACATATTTATTAAAAAAATAGCACCTTGTTAGCTGATCAAGAATGGTAGCTTTGATTTACATCACATTCTTACTATGTTTTCATAAAACCAGTACCTTCTGCTGACAATTTCCTATACATTTTCATGCGTTGAAATCCTAGCTTAAACAAGACACATAATAATGACTTAAAAATGCTCAATTTTAATCCAGGATACATAGATAAAAAATGTTGGCATACTATGCTGTCCCACTAGTTTAGCTAATGTTTCTCTTAAGAACTCTAGGAATTATGATGGCATTAGCAATGAAAATCCAGTACAGTATTCTAAATCTAACCCAAACAAACTCAATTTTATTAATTTTGTTTTGAACTAAACTGATTCTCGGCTGATTGAGAGGATGGTGAGGAGATCCATCTATTCCAACCACAAGGGTCACCTTCCATCTGTCTACTGATGCTCTTCCTCCAAATACAATCAAAGTGATTGGTCCAGTCTTGCATTCTGCGCTGTATTTGGAGAGAGTGTTTTGGTGCAATCCATCACTCAGTGTGCCTGAGGACTCAGAACACACTTAGGTGACCATGACTCTTGTGTTATATTTCACAGCATTACAGATCCAGCCTTCATCCCTCTTCTATATCATCTTGACTCATAAACACCTTGTAAACTTCAGCTGTCTTGCTTGTCCCTCTGGACCAGGGGTCCTCAAACTTTTTAAACAGGGGGCCAGTTCACTGTCCCTTAGACCGTTGGAGGGCCGGACTATAGTTTAAAAAAAACACTATGAACAAATTCCTATGCACACTGCACATATCTTATTTTGAAGTAAAAAAAACAAAACGGGAACAAATACAATATTTGTATTTGCATGTGGCCCGCGGGCCGTAGTTTGAGGACCCCTGCTCTGGACCCATGGTTAGTTGTTTGACATTTCCATTTTCTTGCTAATCTCTATTACCCCATTGTCAGCTTTCTTTGCTATCAGGCAACCAAGCTTTGTTGCAGAAAGCCATGAAAATTTTGGGGCCAAATCTTTTTCATTATTTTTAAATACTTAATTAGTCACTCGCCCCAAGAGTAGATGACTTACTCAACTTTACTGAGAACACATATTTCCCTTGCTTTAATGAGTTCATAGTCCCTTACGGCTTCTCTGACCAAGTCTGACTTCTTAGCTTCATATTCAAGACCCTCCATGCTCTGGCCCCAACCTCTGTGCTCTTGTGTATATATCCAAAGGTCTCCAGTGTCTTAAGTTTCCGGAGGAGCTCTTGTTCTTAGGTAGATTCTGATCATCGTCTGTGGCGGGAGGTGGGAGGGTGGGAATGGAGAGGATGGCTCTGACTCTCTGGGTGTTGCATAATAAAGAAACCCTCAGAGATCTAGGGTGTCTCTTGAGAATCTTTCTTGAAGAATAATGATTCTCTGGGTTCTAATATGCTCCTAGGAGAACAGCTAGTTCCTCTTTGTTCTTGTCAAAATAAGATGGTTATGTTCGCAGGGTGGGGTCCAGTGTCATCAGAGCCCCAAATAAGGTATTTCTTTTTTGTTTGAAAGTAACCATAAAATCAACAGCTTCTTTGATGTCAGCCCAGTATGATGCTGTGCCAGCTATTTTCTGACAGTTGCCTTGAATTTTTCATTACTGTGGAAAGCAAGAAATGACCTCTGAGGGTTTCACTATCTGTTTGATGTATGTGTTCATTCATACACCTTTCAACAACCGTTTTAAAAGGGTCAGAAAAGAAACACAATGATTTTGGTAAGAAAAGAGCTGTTATTATTGTTTTGGGTTTATTTCTAAGTTTTTACTTACAACATACAGATTAAATGCGGTTTATATTTTGGATGTAAATTATGTGTAGTATTGCATACACATACGTAATTTTGTCTGAGATATTCAAAAGGAAGAGAAAATGTCTTGAGAATGTGCTAATCCTTTTTTTTAGGAAAGAAAAATGTATGCTCTCATAAATTAAGTAACAAAATTAGCATTTTGTCATAACTTTTTGAACTTGAAATAAAACATCTTAAAAGTGGATATACTCAAAGAATCTTAAACAGCAGATTATAGCTTTTAAGGAGCTGTCAATGAATATATTTAATCATTAATTTCCTCCAGAAATTTGTTTCCTTCTTGTAAGAGCTGGAATAATTTTATCTGTCTTGACTATTTACTTTACTTTTTCTTGCTGATTTCCCCCACTCCTCCCTGCATTTTGAATGCTTCTTTTATTAAACAAAATTCATTATTGTCTCTGGAAAGTTTTCAGGCTGCAGAGAGGAATAAGCATAACAATTGAACCTTAGTTACTAGTACTAGTAAAACTGGCCTGGCACCACATTTACTCTGGTGGTTAGCTAGCACTCTGATTCCAGGTTCCTAGTTTCCTATTTCCTCATGACAGTCTTTATTCCTTCTTTAAAGATGCAACCGGTTCAAGTTGACTATTTATGGTTTCTGAGTTCCTCCTTAAAATGTGACGTTATGTTGCATTACATGTCTGAAGCTCAGTTTCCCTTCTCAATCATATGCCAATTTCTCTGGTGCAACTCTTCCATCTGTGTTGGCCAGGGCAATATCTTGGTGCTTTATAATGTATTCTATTGTTTGTTGCTTGGTGTTACATCTTGTTATTGAGGATTAAATAAAAAAAAGAGGGAGTTCATTAATATATATTGAGGGATAGTTCTCTTAATAAGTAAAATATATTAGTAAGTTTCATAAAATTATAAAAGACTTCCATCAGCACTGACAAGTTAATATATTTGGAAAGAGACTTAGAATATGTTTAGTTACAAGCTTTTAACCAAAATTCACAGTATTTATGCAAGTTTCTATTAAGAATGTAGTTGCAAACAGGTAGAAATTTATGCTTAGAGAATTTGAATGACTTTTCCAAGAGGACACATATAGAGGCAAGCGCTCTGATGTTCTTTCCTCTGGCTCACCCTCTTCAGATGTATGATCCTCCCCCACCCGCTACCATATACACTGCATTCTACTTCAGTGATTAAAGAGAACATCTTGTTCTCCCTCTCTTAGAACAGTGTGCTGCAGTGGATTAGATCTAGGCTAACCAGGCAAGGAAAATGATGGAAAAATTTGGGCTGGCTCACTGCAAAGTGTTTCTGTAGGATTGCTTTACTCCTGGAAAGGTGCCATAAGCCAGCTTTAACCAGAGGAGGGTTAGCGCAGGTCAGCTATTTTTAATTCTTGAATATATCCACCTCATAGGATTATTGTGTCTCTCAGACTTACACTGAGATTTTAAGTCACTAAGATGATCTATATGTTCTCAAGGCTCTTCTGTACTTTAACAAACTGTGTGTATGTGTTTGAGGGTGGGTGGATGGGGAGGAGATAGTTGGAGAACTGAGGTGCGTGTGGTCATGGATTTATTTTGCTCAACTCTAATAGCAACCAGAGTGTTTTCAGGAGCCCACAGGCTCTAAAATGCTCACAGGGGGGTGCAGAATGAGGTCCGGGGCACCTAACACAGATATATAGAATGCATCAGAACAAACAAATGAAAAAAGTGTGGGTGTGCATGTGTGCACTTAGCATATTGTTACATGTCTCATGTTCTGCATGAGACACGTAAAGGCATTAACCCCGAAACTGTGGGCTCAAGTTTTGTAACCCATTTTTATTTAAAATTCCCTTGTGTCAGGGTTTCACATTGAATCTTGACGATCAGAAATGGTCATTTTTGGCTAGCAGGCTGGATTTGGCCAGCTTCCATGTCTGCACAGTTGGCCTTGTGTTCTCAAAGGTTTTGAAATGGTTTATGTTCCACCCTTGGCTAAGACTCTTGTTATCTCTCAACTGTCCCTATAGTGTGACTGATTCATATTTGAAAGGACAAAAGGTCAGAGCTACCCCAATATTCTATTGTAACAGGGAATCCATAACGCAATTCGCTTAATATAATATCTGACAAAGCAGGCTGTGTAATCTTTCTACCTCTGTCAGTGTGTGAAAAACAGAAAATAACAAATATCACACGTGCTTGGTGAGCTTGACATGACTTTCAAGTGAATTTTCCCAATATGAATGGGCTCTAAAAATCTGTTACAGCGATGATTACTATGAGATGCACTGTGAACATTTTTTAATATATAAAATTAATTGAAAAAAGGTAACCTGGAAATATTGTTATAAATGCTAAAATGTCACATATCTCCATCTTGCCCACATTCCATCATGATATTTTTATTTGTAGAGATTTTCATGGTAAGCATTTAAAATTAGTCATATGAGCCTGGCTGGTGTTGCTCAGCGGTTGAGCATTGATCTATCAACCAGGAGGTTATGGTTTGATTCCTGGTCAGGACACATGCCCTGTTTGTAGGCTCATTCCCCAGTAGGGCGCATGTAAGAGGCAGCCAGCCGATGTTTCTCTCTCATCGATGTTTCTGTCTCTTTCTCTTCCTCTCTCTCTAAAATCAATACAGATATATTAAAATAAGTTGTGTGATATTGTATATTCTTTTTTCTGTTTTCAAAGTGGAAAACCAATATGCAAAAATATCCACAGGGACCTATGCACAAAACTTCAATCAGGTTTTCAATTTGTGGATAGCCTGAGGATGTCTGCTCCCCTGGCCAGAAGATAAAATGGGGAATGTTGCAGAATACAATGAAAAATGTTTGAGACACTTGGATATTAATTTATCCAATGGGAAAAAATTACTTTTTATGACCATGTATTCATTCAATAAAAATGTTGTGTTTGTACTGTGTTCTTCAAAAGATACTAGATGCTATATCCTGGCCCAGAAGGAGTTTATAGTCTGTGTCTGTGTATGTGAATGTGTGTATGTGTGTATGCACATAACATGTTGCAAGATGGGGGAGTGCAGATAGACAAGACAGTAGCTTTATGCTGCATTCGGGGTCTGCATAGGGTGCTAGGGCTAGTTTTTCTTTTTTGGGGGACAAACAACCCAACTGTGGGGAGGTCGTTCAGGGAAGAATTCTTGAAGGTATTAATGACCTCTGCAACCTGAAGAATGAATGCAGTGTAGGCGGGAGAGAGGAATTGTGAGTGGGGAGAGGTGACTGGCAATGGTGTCCCTAGAAGTGGTAGCAGCATTGTTGGGCTAAAAGCAGAAGAGAGCATAGTGTGTTCAGGGAACATTTTCTTTCATAAAACACTTATTTTCAATGGATTTTATACTAAATTATTATAAGAGCAATTGGAATAATTAAAATGATAAGATTCACTTTTACTTTTTACAATGAACAGTTGTTATATATTGGGCTTCTTTACAGCTTTTCCCTTTTTTTTGAGCTGGGCATTGAAAAAACTTTCAGCATAATTTATTGCTCCTTAAGAGTATCTTGGCTCTTCAGCATATTTTCCTCTCTGGAGTTGACTGTGAAAGCTTTTATAAATGTTGACACTAACTTCAAGTATACTGCTGCCAGTTTGTATAAAACAATAGCATTTCACAATAATATATGTACTGCTATATTTTTCTACCAAGTTCTCTGATTTTACATTCTTTTCTGTGTATCTGTTTTGTGAGTTGAAAGACATTTTCTTTGTCTTTTTCACATGTGATATGGCAGAGAAGCTGTTAAAATGATTGATTTATTGATGTTTCTTTATATGATGGCATATTCCAGATTTAATGTGATGACCTAAAAATTTCCAGCATTTTCCAGATTTATTTGTTCAGGGAATGTGTTCTCAACTCCATGATACTATGTAATTAATTAGAAATGTAGGTTTCTGGGTATTTATGAACTTTGGTGGTTGAATATTTAGTGACTGCCCTAACATATCACCTTGAGGTACTAGAGCTTGACTTTAATTATTTAAGGTGAAAAATAATTCAAAAAAATATGACAACAAATACATTTTCCGGTTTTAAGAAAACAGAAGATTTTTCCAAAAATGTTTTTTCTGTTGTTTTTTTTCCTGCCTTTTGGAAAGCTGAATCAGAAGTCCATGATTTTTCTTGGTTTTGTTTATCTATTTTTGTAGCAGAATCACTTTATGATATAATTTAATAATAATAATAATAATAATAATAATGAAATTTTCTATAACATGTAGGCCCAGGTTCTGAGAGAGATACAAATTACTTTTGTGATCCTGGGCCAATCAATTAAAATCTTTGTGGCATGTTTTTAAATGTTTTATTCATTTATTTAATCAAAAGGTATTAGCCATGCATCATGTGCATGATGGCACACTCAATTTTGTGGGGACTTTAGTGGGGGGAATTTTAGAAATTAGTAGAAATTAGACATACACAAAAATTGTTATAATGCAAATACACACACACACACAGCAAAGCAGGAAACGTTACTAATGGTGGGGCTCCTCAGGATGGAAAACTTACTTTGAGTCGAGGAGGAAGGGGACTTGAAAAGAAAATATTTGAACTGGCCCTTGAATAAATTTGAGTTTAGGAAGATGAGGAGAATAGAAGAAATGGTGTTAGAATTAGAGGAACAGCTTTAAGATAAGGCTTAGAGTCAGGAGACCTTGGGCACAAAAGGAAACTAGCAGTTCAGTGAAATTGGATTCTAAGTTGAATTAAGGGTGCTGATGAAAGGTAAGATTGGAAATAGAGGTTGGCCTGGACAGCATGGCTCCGTGGTTGAGTGTTGACCTATGAACAAGAAGGTCAGGGTTCAATTCCTAGTCAGGGCATGTCATACTCAAGGTTGCGGGCTCAATTCCCAGTGTGGGGCATGCAGGAGGCAGCTGATCAATAATTCTCTCTCATCATTGATGTTTTTACCTCTCCCTCCCTGCCCCTTTCTGAAATAAATAAAAATATATATGAAAAAAAAGAAAATAGAGGTTGGTGAAAGATCATAGAAGTTCTTGAATATGAAACAGGGAGTTTACTCATTTTGACCAATAATTTTCTCTCATCATTGATGTTTTTACCTCTCCTTCCCTCCCCATTTCTCTCTGAAATAAAATCTACACTAATAAAAGACAAACACGCAAATTGACCGTACCTTCACTACACCTTAAGCCACGCCCACCAGCCAATCAGAGCGACTATATGCAAATTAATCCAACCAAGATGGCGGCTGGCAGCCACAGAGCTGTAGACCTTGAGAAGTCATTGGTGGTTGTATTAAAAAAAAAAAAAGGAGTGGCTTTGGCAAGACTTGGTTTTAAGTCCTGTCTCTCCCATTTACTATTTAAATGCTTAAAGTAAGCTAAGAGACCTTCCCCGAAAGTTGGTTTCCTCATGTGTAAAATAGGACTAACAATATGATCTTTCTGGGTTGCTGTAAGAATTAGGGGTATTATGTCTTTGTGTGACCAAAAGTTCTACTCTTGCTATAGTCTTATTATCTTTTCTTTCATGGTTAGTATTTTTTAGAATTAAATATTTCTCCAACTGCTTTGCCATTTTATAATCTTTTCATAAATAAATTGTTTCATATGTCTGTAATCTGTTCCATGGTTCTGTTTTTAAACTAACACCTCATTGTCTTAATTGTGGTAGCTTTCAGTTGACATCTAGCAGAGTAAGTTCTTTCACTGTTTTTCTTTTTTAATAGAGTCTTTTTAATATCGATTCTTTCCATTTGCACACATGTGAGAATCAATTTGTCAGATCACACACACAACTGTTTTGAGATTTTTATTGGAATTGCACCAAATCTGCAGATCAATTGAGTCTCAGTCCATGAACATTTATTTAAGTTTTCTTTAATTTTACTCAATGGTTTTTGATAAAGTTCTGCATAAGAGTTTTATACATCTTTTGTTAGATTTATTCCTAGATATTTTACTTTGTGGATTTTATTTTAAGTGAACTTTTTTAAAAACATCATATTCTAGTTGTCTTTAGTCTTGCAAACTTATTAAGCTAACATATTATTTTAAAAATGTTATCTGTAAGTTCATTCAAATTGTGTATATGTTCAATTATTCCATCTAAGTGATAAAAAAATAGAATTAGGGATAATATATATGAAGTGTCTTTAGACCTTGAGAAGTCACTGGTGGTTGTATTAAAAAAAAAAAAGCATAGTCTTGGCAAGACTTGGTTTTAAGTCCCATCTCTCCCACTTACTACTTAAATGCTTAAAGTAAGTTAAGAGACCTTCCCTAAAAGTTGGTTTCTCACGTATAAAATAGGACTAACAATATGATCTTTCTGGGTTGCTGTGACATGTAATAATTGTTCACTAAGTGTTAGCAATTGTTATGGATAGAATGAAGGACCTTCAACTGGTGAATTCCAAGTTTGCTTTCTGTGCTGTGTTTCTGTGGTCTTAATGCTGATATATTTGCTCAGAGTACTTATTATAGAACCTTCACATGAAAGGTAACCTCATAGGTGTGCTAATTCACTCCCCATTGAGGGCAGGTGTCCCCATTGGAGGCTTCTTCATTGTGTTCAGTTATTTGACCACTTGCGGAACTTTCAATTATGAGAAAATTGCTATTTTTTCAAAGCAGTTCTTGCCTTTGCTGAACCCTATGGCTTGAAAGTTTTCTTTCTATTAATTGAAATCTGTGGTTTTCCAACTTCATTCATTAGTCCTCTAATCCTTTATTTCAGAGCTATCAAACAATAGTACTGCTTTTGCTCAAATCTTAAATATCTAACAGGCACAAATAATTTCCTTTTATGGGTTCCTTCTGAGTACTTTCATTTCTAGATCAAATATTCTTGGGTCTTTCCTCTACTAATCATATAATATAATTAAATTACAGGACTCCTCACCCTCTTGGTTAGCTTCCTATGTATGCATTTCAACTTTTAAATGTCTATTTTGAACTGTGGTTCCCAGAACTAAATAAAGTCACATTGATTAGACCTATTTAGAGATGAGTTTAGCAGATCTTTTTTTTTAAATATATATTTTATTGATTTTTTACAGAGAGGAAGGGAGAGGGATAGAGAGTTAGAAACATCGATGAGAGAGAAACATCGATCAGCTATATAATTAAATTACAGGACTCCTCACCCTCTTGGTTAGCTTCCTATGTATGCATTTCAACTTTTAAATGTCTATTTTGAACTGTGGTTCCCAGAACTAAATAAAGTCACATTGATTAGACTTATTTAGAGATGAGTTTAGCAGATCTTGCTTGATCTAGAGTTTAGACCAGCTCATTGGCTTTTGCCTATGGGATTTTACAAAATGCACAAAGCCAGGGCCAACTCCAAAGTATTCTGATTTATTATATTTGCAGTTAAGCTCAGATATTTGCTTTCTTGAAAGAACACAGGTGATTTTAATATCTAACCGGGGATGAAAATTACCTATCTCTAGACTCTATCTTCAAGATCTCATAATGTTTATAGTGGCCACACACACCATTTGTTTGTGACAAATTTGGGAACAATTGAAGCCACTAGGTCTTTTTAGCCTTTTCCTAAATTTGTACACTGCATTTTCTAGGACCTAAATCTAAGACTACACTTACTCCTATTACATCTCATCTTGGCCATTTCTGGCTATCATTCTATTTGATAGAATCCCATATTATTTTCAACCTCACATGCCTTATTCAGGTAACCTTTAAGGATTCATTCATTCAGGGTAGTCATTCCTGAATGATAAATATAACGAAAGGTTAGATTCAGGTCTGTCCCTTATTTATCACTAGTCTTTTTTGATGACTGTAATGCATTGCTCTCACTTTTCATATTTGACATATTTGTTATTTTGCTTAATGATTTGCCTCACCTTTCCTTTCTAAGTTATAAAAATACCTATAGGTTGGAAGCTGAGAGAGAATAGGCCTTAAAATGCTTTAAAACAAGAACAGAGCCCCCCGGCCTAGCACTGAAGTGATGGACATTGTCTATCTTTTTGCAAGCATCTCATAAAATAATATTACTGTAGGTTAGTTAGGCTGATTTTGGATGCAAGTATCAGCAATCCCAACTTAACATGTCTTAAATAATGAGGGGATTCATTATTTTATATAGCAAAAACTCCAGATGTAGGGCAGTCCCAAGGTTAGTTAATCCAACAACAGTGTCATCAAAATCATACTTTACATTGATCTTTCTACTCTGCCAGCCTCAGCATCTCCTTTCAGGCTGACTTCCCTCAAGGTCTCAAGATGAATGCTGCAGTTTCATAACAACATGCAGACATGACAACATCCAGGAGCCGATACAGCTTTCTTCTATATTTATTTAAAAAATACTCTCATCAGCCTGAGCTACATCACATGTTGTGGCATAAAGCAATCACTGGCAAAGAGAACTGGACATATTCTGATTCACCCCCAGGTCTGGTGCTGGCTCCAGAAATAGGGCCATCTCCCCTGAAGCCAATGAAGGGGTGATGCCTGGTAAAAATTAGGGCTTAGTGAGCAGGACCAGAACAAATTTGGGATTTTGTGAGCAAGGAAAAAAATGAATTTAAGGAGTAATTTCTGGGTGGGCAATTCCTAGCATTCATTATACTACTAAATCAACAGTATTTTCTTTCTTCAGAGAGTAGATACTGCTATAATGCCACTGAAAATGTTATCCAAATAGTGAGATGCTGTGAGTAGTGGCTGGTTGCTGAAGATCAAGGAACCATTTTATAGGGCAAAGGTGACAGGACAAACTATTCTGCTGACCACAGGGTAACATTCCATTTCTCTCTAAAGCAGGGGTGGGCAAACTTTTTGACTCGAGGGCCACAATGGGTTCTTAAACTGGACCGGAGGGCCGGAACAAAAGCATGGATGGAGTGTTTGTGTGAACTAATATAAATTCAAAGTAAACATCATTACATAAAAGGGTACGATCTTTTTTTTTTTTTTAGTTTTATTCATTTCAAACGGGCCGACGGGCCGTAGTTTGCCCACGGCTGCTCTAAAGCAAATTAAGTAAAGCCTAATTTTTCATATAATTTCTACATGCCTCCAGATTAATCTTCTGGTCATGCTTGTTGGCTTTATGTACAAGTGCTCGGTCTTGATGAGAAGGGATATTCAGCTCTTAGAAGCAACAGATCCTTTATTTTTTCTTCTCTCTGACAGTCTCACACCAACTCTTTTGAAAAGAGTTAAAATTAAAGCTTTACAGTTGGGAAGTAATAGGGAAAAAAAGGACTACTTGAGATCACTGACAGAAGAAGCTATCTGGGAGAGAAAAATATACTGTACTCTTCCAAGAGCTGGATAATTAAACACAAAAATTTGTTTGAAAAAGTTCATAAAATGTCAATGTAATATTATTCCTAATTGATCCCAGTGAAGTCTAGAGTCAGGAAACTGAGAGAAATTGGTATGGGCAAAATATAGTCTGAGGAATTCATATGCCATGAATTACTCAATGCCTTTCAGAAGGAAAACAAGAGTCTGTGGCTATTACTTGATTTCAATGCTAACTTGAAGGAAAGAGGAACAGAATGCATGGAGGGACCTGGAGAGTATTATGCTAAGCAAAATAAGCCAGTCAGAGAAAGACAAATATCACATGATTTCACTCATATGTGGAATCTAATGAACAAAATAAACTGATTAACAAAATAGATGTAGAGACATATAAGCATGGAACAGACTGTTGAATCTCAGAGGGAAGGCCAGGGTGGATGGGCGGGAAGAGATCAACCAAAGAACTTATATGCATACTAGAGGCCCGGTGTATGGATTCATGCACCAGTGGGGTCCCTCGGCCTGGCCTGTGGGGTTTGGGCCGAAACCAGCTCTCCAACATCCCCCAAGGGTTCCCGGATTGCGAAAGTGCACAGGCCAGGCCAAGGGACCCCACTGGTGCATGAATCCATGCACTGGGCCTCTAATATGTGTATAAGATCTTTGGTTAATTTCTTCCCACTCTCCCCCTCCCCCCTTCTCTCTGAGATTCATCAGTCTGTTCCATGTTTCCACTCCTGCGTTGAGCATCTTCCCCCTGGTGGCCAGTGCACGTCATAGTTATCGGCCAGTTGGTCAGCCTCCCCGTAGGCTTTTATGTATATAGATATGCATAACCCATGGACACAGACAATAGGGTGGTGAAGGCCTGGGGTGGGGGGCAGGGTCGGCTCCAAGAGGTCAATGGGGGAAAAAAAGGGGCATATGTAATACTTTCAACAATAAAGATTAAAAAAAGACGAACAGATTTATGAGAGCATATAGAATAGCAATGTGTGTCATTCACTGAAGAAAATGAAATCAGGAACAAGAATAAGAGTTCCTATTCATTGTGACATATGTATGTGTCCAGAATTTACCTGCATTTTTTCATTTAACATTTGCAAACCCTTTGAGGCAGTTACAATGGAGGCAGGTATAATCATGATGAATTATATAATTTGAAATTGTAATGTGTCAGGCAAATAGAAGACCTTTCTAGTCTTTTTTTTTTTTTTTTTTTTTCCAAGTCTATTGTTGGGTATACTGGTTCATCTCAATTCTAAGGTGAGTGTATGTACAAAAGCCCACGCATGGGTCAGAATTGAACAATGTGAGAATTATTAAGCAATGTTATCAGATACATGTTCTCAAAGCCTCATTGTATTTAATAAATTCAGTAAAGCAGAAAAGAGTTACAAAATCAAATTCAGCAGCCATTCACCTTGAGACTGAATTCTTTCATTTTGCAGATATACAGATATTTTTAAGTTGATAAAATATAGTTATATGTACATCTTCAATATGTAATAGAATTCCCCTGAATCACTTCAATAGCTTTGAAGTTAAAAACTTTTTTTTTTGGTTTTAAAAAAGGTTGCATCTTGCTGATTAGCATAAAACCGAATTTAAAATACTACTTCAATAATTTTTAAATCTAGATATAAAATAACTTAAAAAAGATACAATCTGATAATAAATATTGGTGTGGACAGAAAGGGGATGTAGAGGGAAAGAAAACACAGGTCTGTACCTCAAAGTGCACTTGGCTTATTCACATACAAAGGCACTGTTTGGGTTCCAAGCAATTATTTTTACTGCTTGTCAGCACTCAGGGTCACCATTGCTTCAGCCCAAATAAAGAAGCTCGTTAGTAAAAGATGTCCTAGAGAACAGCATGACTCATTTACTTGAGAAATCGAAGGCAAAAGAAACCCCTAGCTAATAATATTTTGGAGTTATTTTTGAGAAGAGATGAGATGCAGAGAAATTACTAAAAGTATAAAGGGCAATTCTGAATGAAAAATTCATTCCAGATCAGCTAGTTTGGAAATGAGCACAGTTTTCACGTATGCCATTAAATATGACCTTACTTGGAATCGTACTGATATTATTCTTATATTTCAATTGCTGAAGGTGGACATCAGTCCCCAAGGTAATGCCTTCTAGTGTTTTCATAGGAACCAGTAAAACCTGAACTGAGCACTTGTGACAAAAAGGAAGAAAGGCAAGGACAGAGGAGAATTATTTGGGACTTCAGGCAGGTGGTAAAGCCATCTTCAGAGTTTTCCATTAGCATTCTGCACAGTAAGCATCCTAGGTCTTTTTTTTTGGTAGCAATGTGCACAAACAGAAAATAATACCGATAAAGCTCATAAATATTTTCTGTGTCATAGACATATTGACATAAAGCTCATCTCTTTTCTCCCCTGGGGGAAACAATTTATTGAAAAAATGTCTTATTTCCTCCTTGAGAGGCATATTCTGCTATAGATGAGCTTTCAACAGTAAAATTCATCCTGAAAACAAATTTGTGAAGGATTTCAGGTTTTCTCTCTCTGAAAAGACATATACTCCCAAGAGATCACAGCCAGCCTCAAATATAGTCAAAGGAGACCGGGAGAGAAGGAATCCATATGCAAATTTGTCTTGAGGGGTTCTCCTGGGCTGACCTGCTCTTTGTCATACCAGCTGGACAGGGTGATAATCAGCGGTCGACAAAAAATCAATTTTGGCTTCACTCTGAAGTGGGTGCCAAAGCCCGGAGCATAAGTAACCTGATGACCTCAAGTAACTCTGGATACACGTACGTATTTGATGACAGTGAGAATGACAAAGGCATGTGCATCATCATGGTTGCCCTCAATGTACAGCTAAAAGTTTAACCTTGAAGAAAGTAAGGATTTGAAGTAAAAAATTATGTCATTTTTATAAAGCGAGATATAAACTGTTGATGTTAGGCCAACTCTGGCAGGGGTCCTCAAACTACGGCCCTCGGGCCACATGCAAATACAAATATTGTATTTGTTTCCGTTTTTTTTTTTTTACTTCAAAATAAGATATGTGCAGTGTGCATAGGAATTTGTTCATAGTTTTTTTTTTAAACTATAGTCCGGCCCTCCAATGGTCTGAGGGACAGTGAACTGGCCCCCTGTTTAAAAAGTTTGAGGACCCCTGGTTAAGTGTGGTTGCTGAGAGTGGTTCGTAACCATCAGACCTCAGTAAAATGTTTATTCTGACTAAAAGTCCTGATTTAGACATTTATTCTAGGTCTGTCAGAATACAGGCTCAGAGTTCTCTTCCGCACAGAGCCCTGCCCCTGGGCGGGGTGTGCCGTGCCAGGAACCCTTACTGTCTTCCGAACACATCTGTAGACCTGCGCTCAGAGCCTGGCTCAAGGGCATAGGTACTCCGGAAGCGCTTCCCGGGTGGCTGGATTCTGATAACTACCCATCCCACATGCTGTCCCTTCCCATCTTCATTAGGAGAAAGGAAAACTTGCTTTTCTTCAAAGACCTCTCAGCTCGTGCAGGACAATAAAGAAGACACCACGGGGTGGGCGGGGGGAGAGGGGGCTTTGTTAGGGAATTTATTGGAGGTAGAGTCACTGCTAACCTACAGTATGATGTTATCTGAAGAATTAGGAGGGTCTGGGGGACTCCTGTGCACCTCTTGCCGCCTGACAGCTGTATTCTTTGACTCTTCCAAGGGCAGGAGAAGAGCTCATTAAGTCCAGAATTTCCCCAGCTAGCTGCTTAAAAACCCAACAGTAAAGCTGCTGAAGGGCAAAGCCTCCCCCGCAGCCAGCAGCCAGCAGGGTGCTCACTTCTGACACCTGAAAGGGGAGAGTCCAAGCCTCAGGGCCAGGGTATGGGCAGAAACCTGGCTGTGATTCTTGAATGAAAACAGTTGCAGCCGGACAAGACCTACAGATGGGGAAACTGAGGACACACGTGGCGTGTGGACTCTCTGCAAGTGAGATTTCATGCCAACCTTGGGAGATTACCAGGCCGGCCTCCTCCAGGATCAGATTGTGGTTGCCCAGGCCCGTATCCCCCCTGTCTGCAAGGCAGCTTGGGCTCCCTAAATCTCTGCTCTCCACATAGAACAATGCAATTTTCTCTTTCAGCTGCATCTGATGTGATTCACTGATCTTTACCTTGTGTGGTTGGCTTTCATTCTACAGCTCTGAAAAATGTCTATTTTCCTAAGAAGGTCTTACAAGAAATCTCAACTTAGATGTCGGTAGGCTTGAGGTGTCTGTGTTTTAGTCTTACATGTTATAAGGCAGGCCCCTAGATAGGAATAAAACAGAATTCTACATCCTAAAAACATCAAGTGGTTTCAAATGGAATTTCTTTTTAAAGCAGATTTGTTTTAGTTCTGGCTGCTGTAACAAAATACCATCAACTGGATAAACAACAGACATTTATTTCCCACAGTTCTGTAGGCTCTAAGTCTGAGATCGGGATGCCAGCGTGGTTGGGTTCTGGTGAGGACCCTCTTTTAGGTGTCAGACTGGCGACTTCTCATTGTGCCTTCATATGGCAGGAGAGTGAGTGAGCTCTCTGGCCTCTTCTTATAAGGGCACTAATCCCATTCATTAGGGCTCCACCATCATGACCTTATCACCTCCCATAGTTCTAGCCTCCTAATACCAGCACATTGGGGATTAGATTTCAACACATGAATTTTGGAGGGACACAGACTTTGAGTCCATAACAGGATGTGTACAAGATATGCTATACTTTGGGGACAGTGAAATAAATAACTTCCCAAGTACATGGGGAAATATTCAAGTGGAAACACGAGGAATAGAAAACATGCAGAATGAAGCAGCACCCAGATCAGGAATGAGACAGTCTGAATTTCTAACTAATTGTCTCTTTGAACAGTGCACCCAGACCTCCAGGCCTCAGGAACAGTTTTGTAGGAGGTTATGCATTCTCCACGAAAGATACTGTTAATGACTTTTAACAATCAGTCAAATATGGAAAAAGTGCTGAGACCATAATAGCTGTCACTCTTAACTGCTGATCACTGATTCTCACCTCCCAGCTGACTTCAAGAGAGTTCTCTTTCTTCCCAGCTGCATACACTGCAGGCAGAAGCCATGGGCTTAGAAGAGGGCCTTGCCAACGGGGCAGGAGAGTGAATCAGAATCCTGGGGTTAGAAGTATCTCGGGGAGGCCTTTGAGGAAGGTGAATTTATAAAGTACTGGGAGTGTTACTGCTTCATGAAGATTTTCGTGGAATTGCGTAAAAGGAGAGAGGGGATGGAAGGTATATATTGGGAAACGCTTTGTTACTTCTATGAAACACATCTTGTTTTCATACTTACACCCATTTTCCATTGCAGCTCTTCGGCATTTTTCTCTGTAGCTTCCGCTGTATACTTGAGGGCCATCGTCATTATTGGGCTTATTTGTTGACTCTGATACCCCCATTGCTTTGGCTCGTTTGAAAAACAAACACTTCCATTTTTGCTCCTTTACTTACTTATACTATTCCTGTATCTCACGTTTAACACTGAGGAATGAAACTACCCCACAAAGTTCTGATTATATAGCATATACTGGCCCCTTTGGGTCACAGTTCTTTTTTATATTTCTCAACATTGTGTTATTGTAACAGTTGTACTCCAATATGGCGCGTGTCTGCAGAATCTCTAGCCCTTTCTACGATGTTTGTATTTAGTTCCTTTGCATCCTGTATGAATTCCTGACTCTTTGGTTTTTAAAAAACTTTTTCTCATTAAGTCTCTCGTCTGTTTTACATTCTATCTCCGTTTCCAGGCTCTCCTGCGTGTTTCACATTAAATGACCTAAAAGACAATGGTATAGGTCCTAAACCTCCCCCCCTCAGAAACTTCTGATGCTTTCTATGACCTATAGAGCTACTGTTTAAATTCCTTAACTTGGCATCCATGCTCATCATCTGACTAATAATTCTCCTTATTCACTGCTTCCCCTAAAAGACCCCATCAATCTGCTCAGACCTATCTCCCCGGGGCCCCTCATAAGCGGATCCCTCAGTCTGGCTGCTGTGTCTCTGCTGCTCTCACCACCTGCTCTCAGCCCTCTTCCCATTGCTTCCCAGTGATCTACGCCCGCCCATGCGTTATGTACCCCCTTCTTGGTGAGACCTCCTCTGGCTCTCCTCAAAGGCATATACTGTCATGTGCTGTATGAGACTCCTGCCTCCCCTAACTGCCCTGCAGAGCCATGCCATTTGGGAAGTATCATGAAATGGTGCAGAACAGGATGTTTGTCTTTTTTTTCTCTCTTCCATTTTCATGTTGAATTGTATCCTTTTTATAAAAATAGGACTCTTGTTTTGTCAAGGGCAATAGAAATGAGTTTCAATTTTCTTGAGTGGTGCAATCATGAGTGACTAATTTTCTTTTCTACATACATTTGTGTTTTCCAAAAATATTGCAGTTAGCATTTTTATAATAGTAACAACAAGTCCTTATTATGTGGCAACAAACATATAGAGTAGGTATTCCTATCCCCATTATACATGTCAGATGCCATTTGGAAGTATCATGAAATGGTGCAGAACAGGATGTTTGTCTTTTTTTTTCTCTCTTCCATTTTCATGTTGAATTGTATCCTTTTTATAAAAATAGGACTCTTGTTTTGTCAAGGGCAATAGAAATGAGTTTCAATTTTCTTGAGTGGTGCAATCATGAGTGACTAATTTTCTTTTCTACATACATTTGTGTTTTCCAAAAATATTGCAGTTAGCATTTTTATAATAGTAACAACAAGTCCTTATTATGTGGCAACAAACATATAGAGTAGGTATTCCTATCCCCATTATACATGTCAGGTAATTTATTTCAACCCTACCGAAGTCTGTCTGACTCCAAAGCCAAAACTCTTAACCATTATTGTCCTTTTAATTATCAGGGGGGGAAAAAAAAGGAACTTTATTTTCTTACATTTTTGAGAGCATTAGTAATCCCTCTCGTATATATCAATTACACGATGATATATTTGTCATTCCTTATTTCAGGGTTCAGCAGGTTATATTTTGGCCACACCAACATTATCCCCATGTCATTCTCACGTGACTAACATGCTGTATATGGGGTCTTTCACTTCTACTTGAATCTGTGAGTAGGGGCTTGTGACTGCTTCAACTAGTACACTATCTATATAATAAAAACCCAGGGGTCGTAACACTGTAATGACCAAAGACTGGTCACCAGGAAGGACTTGACGCTGCGTCCCACAGTGCGCTGGGACTGGGTCTCGCGTGATTTCACGCGCTGGGCTGCTAGTGTATGATGAAAGTGATATTCTATCATACAGAGCCTACCACTTGCTGGGTCATCAGGCCTGGTTCTCTCTCTCTCTCTCTCCCTCTCCCTCTCCCTCTCCCCCCGCCCCTCTTGGAACCTAGTCACAATGGATACACACTATTAATGAAGAGCGAGAGGGACTAGAGCAGAGTAGACAACATTTTGAAGTAAACTGTAGAATTTCATGTAAAGAAAAACATTTATTTTGAGGAAACGGAAATAATTTTTTTTAAAAAGCAGACATGAGAAAAGCTAGGTCAAGAAAGAGATAGAGGGCCCTAACTGGTTTGGCTCAGTGGATAGAGCGTCGGCCTGCAGACTGAAAGGTCCCAGGTTCGATTCTGGTCAGGGGCACGTACCTTGGTTGTGGGCACATCCCCAGTGGGAGGTGTGCAGGAGGCAGCTGGTTGATGTTTCTCTCTCATCGATGTTTCTAACTCTCTATCCCTCTCCCTTCCTCTCTGTAAAAAAATCAATAAAATATATTTAAAAAAAAGAAAGAGATAGAGGGTACTCTTTAAGACATGTTTTTTTAGGTGGCACACAAATACAATTTGGTTGTAGCATCATGACAAATAATGAGAAAGATGCATTGTTCCTGATACTTGGAACTTAAAAAATATTATATACCATCAACTTGATAAATGACAGCATCCGTATCATTCCTCATTCATAGGGCAGTTGAGTTATTTCTGAATACTATTTTTGTTTTAATATGTTTTTATTGACTTTAGAAAGAGAGAGAGAGAGGAAAGGAGAGGGAGAGAGAGAGGGCAACATCAATGAGAGAGAAACATCAACCAGCTGCCTCCTGCACATCCCCTACAGGGAATCCAGCCCACAATCTGGGCATGTGCCCTGACTGGGAATCCAACCTGCCACATGGTGCATGGGACAATGTACAATCAGCTGAGCCACACCGACCAGGGCTGTTTCGGAATACTTTTAATTGTCATGTTGTACACATTATATACAGTCTGATGTGATTTCTTTTTTTGTATTTATTCATCTATATAGTATTAGTTCACTGCTTTGACACTTATCTGGCGAAATCTAAGTATTGGTCACGTATAAATTCCCTAAATATTTTGCAAAATATTTTTTCTATGTATTGGCATTCCATTTGTTATAGTTTTATATTTATTTGATTATAGTTTAATTATGCAATTTTAACATGTATTTAATTAATCTCTCTTTTGTCTAATGATTTTTCTTCATCTTTGTAATAGTTAAAAGTTTTTATCGCATTCTCAGATGAGAAGAAAAACTCTTTTACATTAAAATTGCTTTAAATTATTTTATCTTTTTGAAATGTAGAGCCATGAAGTTGTGAATTATGGATTTATATAATTCTTTTCCACACTGACATTTTCATGAATAGCTATCATTATTAATAACAGTTCTTTCATCTATTATTGTGTTACTGTATTTTGGCATTTATTAAGGTCTTATAATAATTTGATTTATTTTCTTGACTGGCTTTTCTATTTTATTAATTTATTTTTCTGTTAGTTACTTTATGGTTTCAGTAATTTTCACTTTATAACATAAGTTAGTATCTCATAAGATAAGAGTGAGCCCAAAAGCCATGGGGTAGAACCATGGTTTATGTATGTCTAGAAGATAGATTTTCTTTTTCTCTATTCCAAGCTAAGGATGCAATAGATAATTTCCCCTTGTTACTTGTCCTTGATAGAAGGCATTTAAAAAAATTGCACACTTCTTTTGGCTTCTGTATGTTCTTATTTCTAAGCTCCCATTTTTCTCAAACCTAAAGTATTTACTT
This sequence comes from Myotis brandtii, assembly GCF_000412655.1. Lineage (NCBI taxonomy): Eukaryota > Metazoa > Chordata > Mammalia > Chiroptera > Vespertilionidae > Myotis > Myotis brandtii. The sequence continues at coordinate 293,289 of NW_005371333.1, forward strand.
TAGGTTTACTAATAGCTGTTTACTACTAGGCTATTAAAATTCCAGGCTCTAAGATCCCTGTATTAGTAAACACCACTTATATTAGTAAATGCTTTACAATGCATTTTAAAGTATGTTTGTTGTATTTTATTAAGCATTTCTAGATGTTTTGAAGCCGAGGGCTTTTTAGATTTACTAGTGTCTATATTATCAGAAGCAGAAATTCCCTGATTGAGCACCGTACAGTTTTTATTTTGTCCCCTTTTCCTGTCACACTTTGGTAGTGAACTATGGAGTCATTCAACTATAATTTTTATTTTCTAAGATTTTTTAATGTTTCTTCATTTAGGTACTGTGTGGGTTTTCTGTGCTTGTGTACTTTTAGTGTTGTGAAAATATTTTTCTGCTGTGTCATTTTTGTTTTTTATATCCTCCACCAAAATTCTTGGTTCCTAAGAATGGGGATAGAAAGGAAGAGTTAATTCAGTTTAAAAATGTTAGTTAATTTTCAAATTTTTGGACTAAGTTTTACTTGTTCTAACGCATGTAGGCACAGAAACCACCTAGTAATAGAATATGGTTGGCTGACTAATCAGATATCCTTATCCCATGGAGGTGTGTGTGTGTGTGGGGGAGGGGGCGGGGAGGGAGTAAAGTATAAGATAGAATAGGAAGGCTATAAAGGGTACAAAACTCCTCTCTTTCTTGGGCCAAGCCAGAAGTGTTGTAAAAATGGGTAAAGGGTTCTTCATGTCTCTGTTAGGTAGTTATTTTAAAGATGAAAAGCAATAATATATAGAAAAGAGTTATCATTGTAATTAGCTTGAACAAGAGGGTCCATAAAATGTTCCACATCATTTTTTCAAATATAATGTGTTAGCTCAGTGACATTATGAATATTTAAAAAAAACACCATTGTTTTTCTTTCACCACTTCTAATCAATGATCTAATTGCTTATTTAAGCCTTTTATAGTGATATTAAAATTTCTCTATTATTAATGTTTTCTGGATTGCTAATATCCCTCTTTCTGTTTTTGTTAGTGCAGTTTTATCTTTTGTGGTAGTGGTGTACCGATGTCCTATTGGCACTTTTTTTGACATTTTAGTTTAATTTACTTTAGTATACATTTCTAAAAGATAAGCATGTTTATCTTACATAACCACAGTATCATTATTGCACCTTTAACAAAATTAATCCCTTTTTATTATCTAATACCCAGACCATACTCATATATTCTTTATTTTTCTATTGGCAAAATTTTAAAAATGATATTCCTTGATATTATATGCTCAAGTAAGTTAACCTCATTTCCCTTTCATATGTTGGATATCCATTCAAGAAACAATGCAAAAAGATAAGGTATAAACAAATTTTATCTCTATATATTTAAGATATTGGTACTGGTACTTCATTAAAACAGTAAAAACTACTTACCAACCCAGAATTTTCTCTTACATTTTTCAGATCAGTTTTCTTTTTCATTAAAAAAATTTTTTTGGAAGCTTATTGTGATGGTTTTCAACATGGATATTTATCTTTGTTTGAGGGTTTCATTAATTATTATGTTTGGTTTTTGTTGATAGCGGTTGTTTTAGCCAGAAGCAAAATCCTGTATTATACTGAAAGATTTTTCTGGAACCTTTTCAGGTCAACTTATATAAAAAGCCAGAAAACCCTAGGGCAACTTATAAGTGAATACCTGAGAACTAAGAAATCTGAGAAGAATTCACAAAGGAAATGAGATCAGCATTTTGACATAATGTAGCATAAAGTCTCCCAGGATTTTGATAAATCAGTAGCTACTCCACTACTGATCTCTTAACTTAGGAACTTTCATAGACATTTACAAGGCTACACACCAGAGCTAAAGCATGGCAGCTCTGCCTTTTTCCAGTTGATGGTATTTGTAGTCACTTGTGGAGGATACAGCAACATGCAAACAAATAGTTTTTCACACAGCCCTGGAGGAGATCTTCAGTTTTAAGTCCTCAGTGGTTAATTCAGTAAAATTCAGTAGTGCTGCAGGCAGTAAAGCTGATAGAGATAGTGAGACACTCAATAACAATTTTAAAAGACTAAAACACTTAGTGGTAAAATTGGTAAGGATATCTTTCAGGGAACCTGGGAAAATAAAGTAGCTGAAGTAAGGATTAAGAAAGCCTTTCATTTAGAGGAATATATCATTAATGCAGGTTTCTTAAACTTTAATATGCCTACAGATCACCTGAGGTACTTGTTAAAATAAAGATGCTGACTTTGTTGGCCTAGGATGGTGTCTGCAATTCTGTGTTTCTAACAAGCCTTCCAGGTAATGGTGACGCCACTGGCTTATGAGCCGCCCTTTGAGAATAAAGCGTCTAGACTCTGACTTTGGCAACAGGAGATAGAAGATGAGAAAATGCCCAGTCCTATATAATGAAAGTCTAATATGCTAAGGGTCCGGTTGACCGGTTAGCCGTTCAACCAATCAAAGCGTAATATGCTAATGATATGCTAAGGCCACTCAACTGCTTGCTATGATGTGCACTGACCACCAGGGGGCAGTCGACTGGTCGACCAATTGCTATGGTGCGCACTGACCACCAGGGGGCAGACGCTCTGACACATAGGTTAGCCTGCTGCTGGGGTCCATGTGATCAGGACTGAATGAGACAGGCCAGACATGCCCTGGAGCCCTCCCGTGGTCCCTCCCTGGCTGGCCAACCTCCCGCATCCCTCCCTGGCCCTGATCGTGCACTGGTGGGGTCCCTTGGCTTGGCCTGAACCCTCTCGCAATCCGGGACCCCTCGATGGGTGTCGGAGAACTGGTTTCAGCCCACCCGCTGGTGCACAAATTCATAATTCATGCACTGGGCCTCTAGTAAACTATATAAAAATCAATTCAGAGCATAGTGCTGGGTGAGTATGTGTGTTGAAATGTAAATGGCATGACACATGTAATTTGCTTTAAACTCTTAGGACTTACTACCCCCTCTAAATTCAAAGAATAGGATTTACCATTCTGGTGAATACATGAAAAATACAGGAAATAGCAAAAGCATACACAGAATAAAAAAATTTAAATAAAACATATATTCAAAATAAAGTGGGAGACCTCACAATAAGAATTAAATAATATATTAAATACTAAGACGTTCTATAATAACAGGTACTCACTTGTAAATAGCAAAGGCCACTAGGCTGGGTGAGTATGTGTGTTGAAATGTAAATGGCATGACACATGTAATTTGCTTTAAATTCTTAGGACATACTACCCCCTCTAAATTCAAAGAACAGAATTTACCATTCTGGTGAATACATGAAAAATATAGGAAATAGCAAAAGCATACACAGAATAAAAAAATTTAAATAAAACATATATTCAAAATAAAGTGGGAGACCTCACAATAAGAATTAAATAATATATTAAATACTAAGACGTTCTATAATAACAGGTACTCACCTGTAAATAGCAAAGGCCACTAGCTCCACAGAAAAGTCAAGGGAACGGGATTGGTGACAGCTCTCTGCCTTCAAATCCTGCCTTTGCTACTGGCTCTTTGGTTCAGGTACTTCTGGTAACCAGACTATGCTTTAGTGTCCTCATCTATGAAATGGGATAATAGTGCACCCAGCTGTTAAGGTTCTTATGAGTATTAAATGTGTAAAACAGCAACTCAGAACAATACCTGATTTATATTTGGCAATTCTCAATGTTTACTTTTGTCACTGCAATAATATCAATTAAGTCACTTCTAAAACAATTCAGTTTAGAGATTTAAGAAATAGTTTTCAAAAAGTAGTTTTCCTGAGTTTATTTTATTGCTAAATTGTCTATGGGAAAATATTTTGATTATATGAATAAACAGCAGAGTATGAAACATGATTAAGTAAATAATATTATTGGTGAAATTAGAGTATCATTTAGAGAAAAGAATTTTTATCAACTGAGTAAAAGGTCTAATTATTAAAATTAAAGGGTAGAAATGAATTATTACTAGTATTCCATTGTTGGTGTGCTTTAAACATGGGCTGTGGTTTGGGTGGTGGGCACACAATGCAAATACTACAGATATTGTAACATAGAAATCCACACCTGAAAACTATATGTTCATATTAAACAGTGTCACCCCAATACATTTAATTAAACACACACACACACACGCCACAAAATAAACATGGGCCGTGACTTTGGTGTTGTTTTACATCTGCCTTTCCTCTGGCACAGATTCAGGCTGCATTTCAAAATGCCTGAGCCTTGATGATTACCTCTGTGATTTTTCATTATTGATGCTCAATCTAGGTATAATTATAATTCAGAAAAGAAAGGTTTCTCTATCTTACTGCGTACAGACAGAGATAAATAGGCGTTTATTGTGTTTCTTTTTTCAATTTATATTTCCTTTCCAAAGTTTAAATGCAGACAGTTATAAAAACCTATAATTCTAAACCATTATTTTGTTTGTGTTTTTCTTTTCTGAAATAATTGTTTCATAACATAATAAACAAGGGAAAATTATAAAGGAATCCAACTGGCAGCAGTTTTAGTATTTGCAAAAGGAAATACCTTCAAAGGTCAGGTATAATGTTTACCATCTGACTCTAGATGTTTTCTGGTTAGTGTAGCTCAATAATAAAAATTTCTCAATATATACAAATATACAAATATGTTTGTATATGTTAAAAATACCAATGTGCTTTAATGTGGAATATACATGCATTTTGTGACAGATCCCTTTTTATTAAACAAAGCCAACAATGAATAAGTAATTTGAGGAGGAATATTATTTGTTGAAAATATGGAAAATAGCTTGTGTTCCAGGGAAAACACCAATGTTCTGTACCATGTGCTGTTCTGAATTATCACACCTGTAGATAATGTGCAGATTGGAATCTGCTCCTTTATTTCTTCCTTATTATCTTTAAAATCAGGGATTATCTTTAAAATCATTTGTGCCTTTTTTTTTCAATTGGTACATACAGGTGGGTGGAGATTCTAATGCTATTAAGAAAGTAAACTATTGAAGTATAACATTCATATGGAAAAGTGAGCAAATCTACAGTGTACAGCTTGATACATTTTAAAAAATAATATTTTTATTGATTTCGGAGAGTAAGGGAGAGGGAGAGAGAGATAGAAACATCAATGATGAGAGAGAATCACTGATAGGCTGCCTCCTGCATGCCCCTTACTGGGGATTGAGCCCATAATCAGGCATGTGCCCCTGACTGGAATCCAACCCAGGACCCTTCAGTCCGCAGACTGACACTCTGATACATTTTAAAAAATAATATTTTTATTGATTTCGGAGAGTAAGGGAGAGGGAGAGAGAGATAGAAACATCAATGATGAGAGAGAATCACTGATAGGCTGCCTCCTGCATGCCCCTTACTGGGGATTGAGCCCATAATCAGGCATGTGCCCCTGACTGGAATCCAACCCAGGACCCTTCAGTCCGCAGACTGACACTCTATCCATTGAGCTGAATCGGCTAGAGTATCGATACATTTTTGCAAAGTGAACACACCTGAAGATCCAGGTGCCAGCTCAAGAAAGAATAGTATTAGTACCTCAAAAGCTCCCCGTATGTTCTCTCCCGGTGACTTATATCAAACAAGAGGTCCCTCCTTGCCAACATTTTATAGAAATTACGTCATGTAGTATGTATTTTATTTATTTATGATCTTTCCCCTAAACATTGTTTCTGATGATTATCATTGTTGGTGGTATAACTGTGGTTTGTTCATTCTCATTAATATATATAGCATTTTATTGTTTGAATAGATCTTAATTTGTTCATCAGTTCTATGGTTAATGGATATCTGGACTACCTCTATTGTGAAGAATACTACTATAAACATTCTTGTACATAATTTTGGCAACCATTGTATGCGTTTAAAGTAGTTATATAAACCTAGAAATGAAATTTGCCCAGCCATATGGTGTGCATATGTCCACCCTTTGCATTTCTGTAGAAATGTTAGCTTGTTAACTTAAAATTAAAAAACAAACTACTGGAATTTCAATTGTTATTATACTGAATACAAAAATCAATCTTTGTAATAGAATTAACATCTTTATAGTATTGAATCTAACAATATGAGCAAGGTGTATCTCTTTCCATTCATTTGTCTGCTTTATTTTCTCTAAATAATGTTTTGTAGGTTTTTGGTGTAGGGGTCATAACATCTCTTGTTAGATTTATTCCAGGGTATTTGAGATTTTTAAATTCAATTTTAAATGTATAATTTCTATTTTTAAACTTCTTTGGTGTTATGTAGTAGCACAACTGATTTTTGTATAATGACCCTGAATTCAGTAACCTTACTAAATTTACTAATAAAACTAATAGTTCTTCTGTGGACTCATTATTTTAATTAAAAATTTATTTATTTATTTTAGAGAAAGAAGGAGAGGGAGTAGGGGAGATGGGGGGAAGAGAGAGAGAGAGAGAGAGAGAGAGAGAGATTGAGATTGAGAAATTGGTTTATTGTTCCACTTATTCATGTATTCATTGGTTGATTCTTGTATCTGCCCTGATCAGGGATTGTACCTGCAACCTTGGTGTATCAGGACAACGTTCCTGAGCTATCAGACCAGGGCTATTATTTTAATTTTAAATGTATATTATTATTTATTAAAATGGATTTAAAATTATTGACACAGAAAAATGAAAAACCTTTGCATGTGGATATATTCCCAAATATCAGCATCCTTATTATATGATGGTCTGTACCTCTTTCATATTCCTTTGTTAGCTGCCTTTTTTAAAATCTGACATATTAGTTTGCTCAAATATCCTTTAACTTTCATGTGGCAATAAGGTCTGGTTATGTAATTTCTATCATCAGACATGGTAAGATATTGTACAATTTTCATGGTAACATAAGTTAGCTCTGTCTTATCTTTGTTAATAGGTATTTAATACCTAGCAAGTGGGTGCATACTTATTGGGAACTTCCTTCCTGTGTGCTGAACATTGAATTAAGTAATGAAGGACTTAGGTGATAGGCAAAAGATACAATAACTGACCTTGAGGAACTCAAAATATAGTTGGGGAGATGTGACAGTAGAAGGCTATCCAAGAAGGCGATATAAATTATAGGCATTAACTGTAATTGCTACACGAGGTCAGCGAATCATAAATCAACAGAGTCCACCGTACCCAGGGGTCACTTTGTGGAGAAGTTGGCATTAAAGCGTTGACAGGGTGGTAAATTTGGAAGGTGCTGAAAAGAATTGAACCGCAACGAGGAGGAATAGACAAGGAGAATGGAACTGGGAGAGACAACATGGGAGCCATTAGCACTCTGCCTAACTGAGGAGGACAGATTATATTGGAGAACAATGTAAAATTCATGGAATGTTCAGGAAACTTAAGAAAAAGTATATCCAGTCGACATACTGTACAATTTTCAGCTGCTTTTCTCATGGGTCTCTTAAAGCTCAAATTATATAAACTAATATTATAGATTGTAAAATTGGAATTTTGAGCCCTAAAGGGAATAGCTACCAGACATCAAAGCGATTTATGAAATAGATCACCTTGTAGAAATTCCCCAGTAGGGGCATGAGCACTTTTAGATAACTTTTACGTCCACACTCCAACAGGGGTGGGATATTTGGAGATTAAAAGCAGATTTGTGGGGCATGAACTGAGGGTCCACTGGGAATATCACAAGGAGGTAAGTTGTGGGGTATTTCCTTTTTCCCCCTCTTATTGCTAGAAAGAGGTACTTCAAGGAGACTTGGTGAGAGTGTAATATGTGTCTTCTGAAGTTTTGGGGTGGTCATCAAAATAGTAATGAATCTAAAGACCAAGAAATGAGCTAGTGGGCAGTTTATAGTCGAGCAAAGTAGCAGTGCTGTATTGGGATTCACCTATTTTCCCAGGGTTAGTTAGAGAGTTCCCTGGGGAACAGATGTGGACCGTGCATGTGAGAGCACTGCCACGAAGCTGTCCAGGTCCTGTCCCATTAGGCTGCCCAGGGACTGAACTGGTCTCAGCAGATAGAAGCCAAAGCTGTCGCTCGGAGCTGTGGCTGTAGTAAGTGATAAAGTGAGACAGTATGACTCATATCAAGTCTCCAATGATTGGAGAAGGGGAAGCAAACACTGGTTGAGAATCAGCTTAAATATATACCAGTTCTCTTACCTCAGTGACCATTTACCTCCTCTTATCCTACCTTTCCTCTTTCACTCCACTTCCATATTCCAGAGGTATTGGAACCAAGATTATTAAATGGTTAGAGAAGAAAGACCTGGGGTAAAAATATAGGATGCTCACCCTAGCTGGTTTGGCTCAGTGGATAGAGCGTCGGCCTGCGGACCGAAGGGTTCTGGGTTTGATTCCGGTCAAGGGCACATGCCCGGGTTGTGGGCTCGATCCCCAGTAGGGGGCATGTGGGAGGCAGTCAATCAATGATTCTCTCTCATCATTGATGTTTCTATCTCTCTCTCCCCATTCCTTCCTCTCTGAAATCAATAAAAATATATTTAAAAAAATATATAGGATGCTCGTCATTGGCTGTTGGTTTCCACTTGCAGCAGATCCCAGCTGGGTATTTTAATTTACAAATTGAGAGTATGTTTGGTGACTTAATGTAACTATAAGATTTTTTAAAAGCTCCAGTTGATCAGGGTATATAGATAAGACCCTAGTTCATATTGGCTCAAAAGATGTTGCCTTAATATCCTGGAACCACTGTAACAAATGACCACAAACTGGGCGTCTTAGAACAAGAGGCATTTGTTTTCTCACAGTTCTGGAGGCTACAAGTCCAAAAGAAAAATGTCAACATGTTCTTTCTGAAAGCTCTAGGTCCTAGAATCTATTCTAGGAGATCCTCTGTTCCATTAATGTTCTCTTAGCTTCTGGGGTTGCTGCAATTCCTGGCACTCCTTGGCTTGCAGATGCATCCCTCTGATCTCTGCCCTCCTAATCACATGGTGAGCTCCCTCTGTCTTTGTCTTCACATGACACTCTCCTGTGTGTGTGTGTGTGTGTGTGTGTGTGTGTGTGTGTGTGTGTGTTTATATTTGTCTCATAAGGACATCAGTCATATTGGATTAAGAGTTTACCCTCCCCCATATAATGTCATCTTAGCTTACATTTTAATGACCTCTAGAAAGACTGTTTACAAATGAGATCCCATTCTCAGGCACTAGGGTGGTACTTGAACATATCTGTTGAAGGAAACAGTTCAACCCACAGAGGTGTAATTCTACTTGGTGTCTGTACCCTGGAGTTAGGGGCCATTGTTGGTGTGACTCAAAGTCCCTTCCTAGTTTATTTCTAATTATGTGTGCCGCACTCTTTCACAATACACAGTATGAGTTTTGAGTCTGAAGCAGTGTTTCTTAATCATCCCTATCAGGGATGCGACTACTGGAGACACCTCTTTATATCTTGTCCATTTTCTTCCCAGTGGTGCTACCAGTGTTTCTCTTCTTTAATGCCCTCAGAAACTTTCCTTTTAAATTTTAGTAGCAATCTGATTTAAACTTAATTTTATTTAAAGCCAGTTTGTTTACTGAACAAATATCTAGGTTAGGGAATTCATAGGCACCATGAATAAAGAAGTGTATGGATTTTTTATTTTTTAAGTTTTGGTTATGAATATGAGCTTAGCCACCAGGCCCCAGGGGGTTCTCAACCCCAAATGCACATTAGAATCACCCAGGCAGCTTAAAAAAATACTGATATCCAACACCACCCTAGGAAATTAATTGGAATCTCTGGGCATGTGACACGGTGCATAGAAATCAACCAAACCCTGGATCTGAAGGTATCAGTTGTGTGATAGGAACACGCACCACTTTCCCATCCATATAATGGGAGAAGCAGTATACCAATATGGTAGGGCTATTGCAAAGATTAAATAAGCTAGCTCGTGTGAAATGCTCATTAGCACGTGCTGGCTCCGCAATAGACCATGTAGGTGGTGATTGCTGACACTGAACTGTGGACAACAGCCTGACGTCATCGTGTAGGTGGGACACTCTCTCACGCTGGGCAGGGTAAATCAGAAGCCCATTCCTGAGCCCCATTGTCCTCATGAACACATCCAGAGAAGGCTTGAGGCACTCCATGCATCTGCAACAGTGCAGGGATGCACATCGTTAGGAAGACTTGAAAGATTTCCTTGATACTCCGTTAGACAGGAGGACACCGATAACCGGTCTAAATGCCAAGACCCCGAGCACTCTTCAGTCCTGATTTTGTGACTGCTCTCCTCATCTGATGCTGCTGGCTGCTGCTCCCATGGGAACTCTCTGACTTGGCTCCATGAAATAACGCTTTCCTGACCTCAGTCTGGAGGCTAGAAATCCAAGATCAGGGTGTGAATGCCGTCTGGGTTCTGGTGAGAACCCACTGCTGGGCTGCAGAATGCCCACTCTCCTTATATACTCACGTGGCAGACACTGGCACTTTTATTAAAGGTTGAGGAGAAACACAGTGGGCACTGCAGGTCAGCCCCGTGATAAGCTGCTCGTCGTGTTTTTGTACACTTCCAGTTCCTGTCTAATGCGTACACTTCCAGTTTCTCTAATGTATTGTCCAAGCTTCTTGGAAAGACATATCCCTACTTACCTACCTGTCAGATTTAGTCTTTCAGAGCCCCCTCTTGTGAACAGGACCGATTGTCAGCCAGTGAGTACAAGTTCAGCTGTCCTGATTAATCTTTTAAGATTATTTTTTAAACACCTCTTTCCTGATTGCAGAATATTCTTTTAATACTTCCTGTTGCTTCAACACATTATATATTGTTTCATGATGGTATTTTCAGCAATTCCTTGAAATAATTCTCTATGGATGTTTCCTCCACTAAACTATTTCTCTTGAGTCATTTTTATTTATTATGTTTTCTCTAAAGTCTGTTAGAAACCGTAGTTTGCAGTGTGTGTGTGTGGGGGGGTTACTAGGTGTTTTCAGAATTGGATTGAGTGTTCCCAAGAGTAGGAAATGGTCATTTGCTTTAAGTGAATCCTGAAGTTTAGCAAAATTTCTTGGAGGGCTTCTTTGAACTAAAATCCTCATCAAAATGAAGGGGAGCCACTGCAGTGAAGTGGTTGGCAGCTTTCTCATCTTCCTGAAATGCTACTCAATCTGTTCGCCTCACTTGCCCAAAGACCTTCATTTCCTTTGCCATCAGAGTCAGATTAAGCAGTAGGCAAATTAGGTAATGTCCAGGGTGACACTGGTTAATAAAATTATTTAGATTTCAAGTGGGGGAGCTAGTAAAGGGAAAAGAAGTCAAATTTATGGTAATGGAAGATGATTTGACTTTGGGTCCACATATAATGCAAGATACAGATGATGCATATTTTTAAAAGGAGAATGATGATAAAAAGGAGTCATAATGATGTTGATGCTTATATTAGCTAATATTCATTAGTTCTATGTCCTTTATATATATTTATCTCATTTATTTATCCTATCAGCTCTATGGAGTAGAAATAATTGTTATTCCAGTATTACAGATGAAAAATGAAGGCTTACAGAGTTTAATTTACTTGCACAAGTTCACACAGCTAGTAAGATATGGTGATTGCATTTATATGACTATTCTTATAATGACTACTATAGCCAATTAATCAGTGTTGCTTTTAACTGTTAACATTTCTTCAAATAACTTTCTTAAGGGGTGAATTTAAATGTCTCACCTATCTACATGACAGTCCTTTCTGGAAAGCTATTGCTCAGTCTTGAATTTCTTATCCTCCAATCTGCACATTCAGATAATGATGCAATAAAATCTTTTATGGGATACTCCTCAAGATTGCTATATGCTAAGGGAAGGAATAAGATATATTTTCATAACTTTTGACTTCTATAAAGTACTTTCCTCCTCACTGCAGCATGGAAAAGCTCTAAAATTGTATCTCATGAGGAGGGTAATCTGCAATTATTTACAGAAGGTTCTCACAATATCTCATTTTATCACTTTTGTGGAAAAACAGAACAGAAAACCAAACTTTCATGAATATTTAAAAACCCATACACACTGGGGGAGGGAGGAAAGTAAGTTTAGATAATTGCAAATTCCATTTCTGTCAGTTATACTCCAAGTAAATGTTCTGTCTCAACATGGCTTACATCTGATCTTTTCACATGGTGGAAGCTAATGTTTCTTCTTGCTCAAGTGAGAATCTTGTTCCCATGCGAGAAGACGGAGACAAGCAAAGAAGACTGGGCTGAGTATCTGCCACAGATACCCCTGTTCTGGGCTGCAGGGGCGAGGGCACCTTTGGGGAAGTTATTTGGCATTTAAACAAGTGATTCCCATGGCAGCTGCTGAATATTTTGTTAAATGATTTTCTTCTCTGACCTTTATTACTAATGAATCTTCCTTAAGAAGCACTTAAAGAGTAAAAAGAAAGGTTGTTTTTATTAATCTCTTTTCTCTTTGCCCACAGAACCCAAAGAAATGGTGTTACCTGGCAAGAGATCTGCACTCTCTTATGAAAAATCAGACCAAGGTAATACTTATTGTGAATTGATATATTTTTTAGTCTGTTTAATTCTGATACATTAAACTCGTTGGTTTCCTTGATTACTGGTTTTAGCTATTGAATATGTAATAGTAAATCATTATCTGAAAAGTAGAGGGAATGGTTTATAAGGAATACCATATTTATGAAATAACAGTAAAATTTTAAACATATTTTAAGGTATCAAAACATTGTGGATAATGGTCAATTTTCTGACACTACATTTATCATAATATATGAATAGGATCTTGACTAGGAGAATATGTTCTCTTTGTTTGGAAATAACTCCAATTAGTTTATTCACATTTACAATAAGAGAATTAGATTCTTGTCAGAGAACAGTGATAAGAATTTCCTTTTATTCAAGCATTTGTCAGATGGTTTTACATATTACTTTTTGAATATGCAAAAAATTTCAGTTCAAATTCCTCTCAAACTCTTGAGTTTTATAAAGACACCATCATACAAATCATATTTTCTTTGGAAAGACTGAATTATATCATACAGTTGTTGAATAGCATGCCTGATTAGGCTTAACAGTTGCATATATAGTTGCTAAATTTTGAAATTGCTATGTGATTTATTTACATATGTTGGCTTAAAAATATGAACACTTATACAAATATCCTAATGATATATATGGGTAAATAAAATGTAAACTACAGATATATATGTGCATATTTTATGAATAAAGGTACTATCTAAAAGCATTTTTTTTTCAGTAAGGTTTCTAAAAGGTTAGAACTGTGATGGGTGTTATACCCATCTATTCAATGAATGTTATCTATTTATAGAGCTATGAACGTAGGATGTTACCGTATGTATATGCATAAGAGATTTATTGAAATGTATATTAGACTGTTTACTAATTGAAACTGATTGGGTTTTACTTTTGACAAATTGTCAAATTCCTGAAAACAAATGAGTGTTGAAACAAAGGTAGCATTTAAATTTAATGGACATCAGCAGAAAACTGGTTTCTGACCTTGAATTTGCAGTTGAGCAAAAATAAATTGTTAGGTTGAATTACAAATTGGGTGTTTGTACTTATTTCTGATTTCAGTTGATACTTCAAAGGAGATGTAAATCCCTTAAGGAAGCAGCTTCTCTCTCCTAAAGGCGGTTTGGAATTGTAGGCACTCTATTCAAGTTTTAGCTATACTAAAATTTTAATGGAATCTATAAAATATTCTTAAATAGTTAGTGACATCAATGGAGAGCTGCATTTTGCATAGCACTATTAACTGTGACTCCCCACAGAGAGACATTGCAATGAGCACTGATACCTAGACTGTATGTGGAAGATGTTGACACTGAGCTATGTGATGTAGACATAGGAGATAAGTAGTAGAAAAGTGCTTGTTGAGGGGGAATTGATGGGTGATGACACAGTAAGAGAAAGAAGGACATGGAATGAGTTGAAGCCAGTGGGGAGGGTCAAGGATCCATGCCCATTAGGATAAAAGGATAAAAGGAGCACAGACTATCCAGGATTCATTCCTGTGAAATTATTTTTTTCAGAGGTATGTACATGTTCATGTTCATGTGCATACAAATGTACATATGCATCTGTTGTTTTATTAGTCTTTTGTTTGTTTAAGACATGAAAACACTTTGAATTGAATGTAGGAAAGGGAAAGTTGGGTGGGAAGGGGAAATTTCCATTAAAAGGGTAGGATTTCTAGCATTGTGTACACAGAGTATAAAATGTGTTTCCTCCCATCATGAGAATAAAGGAACAGTTCTGTATTTTGCCAGAATCCAAGTGCTTTTGGTCTGATAAAACTCCCGAAGGGAAGATGTGCTAGGACATGTGTGTTTGTGCAAATGCTGGGAGTAGAGTGTGGAGGAGTGACCTGGGATGGGAGAAATGGTGTTTATGTTGTCATCTCTCTAAACTGGTCATTTGGATTCCATGAAATAGGGGTGTTTGCAATCTTATAAACAGTTTCTGTTAGACAATGAATGCTAATGAGCTGATGCTGTGTCTCTAATATCTTAGATGGAATATTTATGTTTCATTCTATATAATAAAAGCCTAAGCAACCATTATGGCGGAACGTCCAGAACGACTGGTCGCTATGATGTGCACTTACCACCAGGGGGCAGATGCTCAATGCAGGAGCTGCCCCCTGGTGGTCAGTGTGCTCCCACAGGGGGAGCACCACTCAGCCAGAAGCCGGGCTCACTGCTGGTGAGCGCAGCAGTGGTGGACTCTCCTGCCTCTGTGGCAGTGCTAAGGAGCAGTGAGCAGAGTGATAAGGAGTAGCAAGCAGGTAGGTGGTAAGGAGTGATGGGTCCCAGGCTTGGCTGAGGGAAACCCGCCCCCCCCCCCCCAAAAAACAAGAATTTCATGCACCGGGCCTCTAGTGTTTAAATAAAAGACTATTCAGATGTATTAGTGATGGTGCTATTTTTAGATGAATGGGACTGGTCAGTTTTCTCAGTTTCACATGAGGACTAACCCACTCCTTTTGTGTAGGATTAACTCTGGCAATAGGGCTCAGGGAGCAACCTATTGGATTAGCAAGCACGTTTGGGAATAAGGATACCTGAAAGTTCTACATTCAACCCTTTTAAAAGGGGCATTTAAATAGCTCTTCATGTTACATATTATTATGTGAAGTTACTTATGTAATTTAGTGACAATATTCTTAATTTTGTCATCCAGAGAGAGGCAACTTTAACTAGTCAGGCTGAATATCCTTCTATATATCTAGTGTGATTATGTAAAAAAAATAGACACCATTATTCTGTTTCATTTTTATATAGGTTTATATGTCCTGAAAATAAATTGAATTTCAATTAAGAAAATGTCATGCCTGAAATTTATTTTTATTATGCAGGAATGTTAAATTTTATTCTTAAATATATCTGACTTTTTCTGTAGGAAATTATAATTGTAATATCAATCCTTAATTTATATTAAGGATGCAGTAATTTTTTAATGTACTTTAGGTTGAAATCTAAGTTTAATATAAACACAATTTTGAGAATTGGAAACAAACTGTCATAAGGCTAGTGTATAGGGTTATTTATGTTCAAGAGCACTAAAACTAAGTTATAAAGATATAAGAGATTTGTTTCATCGTGTTTATTATTACTGGCTGTAGAAATGTTGTGGTAATAATGCTTGTTGAGATTTAGTTGAGACTTAAGAGGATCAAAATCTTCTGATATTTTAAGAGCTTACCACAAATTATATTGTATATTATTTATTATATACATACTGCAACATAATAATGAAAGTAAAGCCTCAAAACTTGCAGGTTGATTAATAAGTTAATGACCATGAATTTAAATGAGCATTAGAAGCATTTCTATGGCACGTGATAAAAATAGTGATGTAATTGTCACATTGTCTGAATTAGATTACATGTAAGACATATACAATACTTTGCAGAAATATGGCTACAACATCAGGCCAAACATGCTCCCAAAGAGAATTTAAACTGAAAATCAGAAAATAAAACATTGGAACATTTTCATGGAGATGTGATTAAAAAGTAATTTTTAAAGAGGAATTTACATGAGAGTTATTATGATAATTTTTATGAATTTGCCTTTTTGGTTCTCATGATTTTTGTTATTTGCAAAAGTGCTCATCAGCCTTTACTCTTCTGAGTATTATAAACTGTGGGATACTTCATTTTTTAAAACTTAAAAAACACTCCCAAGACTATAAGTTATAGCATTGTCTATGATCAACTCCTGCTAATATTCAAGTTTTTCCATCGATTCTCAACCTGTGTTACTTACCCTATTTTTTTTTATCTCCTATTCCATAACAGACCCTACACATTTTTGTCTTTTTCTTATGCTGAAAACTCCACTCTGAATACCTGATCTTCTTTCCCCTATATTCTAAAGTCTACATATAACCAAAAAACTTCTCTTTACAGAATCTTCTGAATTCCTCATTATACAACATCAATTTCTCTCCCTTAATCTATAGTCACTCGGTATGGTTGCCTAGTGTCTGTCACAATGATTTGCATATAATGCTATGTAATAGTTCTCATGTGTGCATGTATGTGTGTGTATATATATATGTGTGTGTGTGTGTATATATATATATATATATACACACACAGTTTTTTTATTATATGTAAAAGTACACATTCAGATATGAGATTTTTGTCCCCTTCAACATGATTAAAGTAGATCCATCTGTCACCCACTATTACCCCCACTTGTAAGTGAAGTAGATAAATTGAAATGAATGAGCTCCTTCCATCTCAAGGATTTCCATTGAAGGAATATTTAAAAGGCTAAAACATTCCTTACTATGAGAGTTATAATTTAGCTATGCTTTGTAATTAGGAATACCTTGAGAATCTACTTTCCCTTTATCCTCTTTCAATGAGAATAAAATCAATATTCAAATATACTAATATATAAAGCAAATAATTTTCAACTATTGAAACACACTCTCTTCACCAAAGGGAGATTGCCTAATTGTATTTCCCATTGGCTTTGTGCCACTTTGCACATGTCACTGGAGAAACATCTAACTTGAGCTACACAACAAAGGCACTTTTGCCAAAAGCCAACACTGCCTTTTGAGGATATTGCTTATCTAACATCAGGATCAGTAGAAAAAGTGTATTGTAATTTGCTACCTCATCCATTTATTCATTCATCTATCAGTTCATTGTTTACCTACTACCTTCACAAGTGTTCTAGCTGGAGTGGAAGTACATGCAGAATTTGAAAGTCTCATTCTGTGCGCATGCGCGCGCACACGTACACCATACATAGAGGCATACAGAGGATACAAAATATATCCTTTTAGCCCTGGCTGGTATGGCTTAGTTGGTTGGAGCGTTGTCCCATACACCAAAAAGTTGGAGCTTTGATTCCTGGTCAGGGCACATACCTAGGTTGCAGGTTTGATCCTTGGTCAACTGGTCAATGTTTTTCTCTCTTTTCCTTCCTCTCTCTCTAAAATCAATAAAAACATATCATTGGATAAAAAACGTCCTTTCACATGCTTGTAGAAGCTATCTCCTTGTTCCTATCATTTTTCACATCAATGTCAATTTCTTCCATGTTCTTCTGTATATCATCATTCATGTGGATGGTTGGAAATCATTAAAGCAGTCCATGATAGCTATTTTTAAGTTTTCAATAATTGTTGAATTTCATGCCTAGGAATTTTGTGGCCATTTTGGATGTGTGTGTGTTTGTGGATATGAAGTCTGAAATAACATATTCCCAGCTCCACAGTAGAGTCTCTTTAGGCTAGGGCCCTGGAAGTACCTAAACTGGAGGTATGGAGGTTGGGAAAAGACTAGGATTATTTGGGAAGTTGAGATGAAATTAGGACCATTGGGATTGAGACAGGGCCTTTGGGAGTTGGGGCTCTCAGGGAACTGGTAATTCCCAGTAGAGGACTAAGGATTTTGAGGGAATTGGTTCCTTTAATGCTTTAGCCCTTGTGTTAGTTTCTATTTCTTCGGTTTTGCGGTACTCAAAGTACTTTGGAAAGGGAAGCAAGTCATTGCAGGCAGAGTGGTGTGGGCAGAGGCAAATAATTGGTAATGTGGGATGTCCATTAGACTTTGCAAGTGCATATGTACGTATGTTTGTTCCTTTCTATCTCTAGGTACCTGTATTTTTAATACATTTGGTATTTTAAAAATTATGCCACTAGATGTCAGCAGCAACCTCCCAGGGTTTCTGTGGCCTTCATTGGTAAAAACAAAAATAATTGCTACTTTATTAGAACACTGTCTGAGAATAGTAAGTACTTATTTTAAAAGTATAAGAAGTATTTCTTGAAATATGAGGAGGATGATAAGCATCATAAAATATTTTGAAATTGTTTTTTTAAACTGGGGTTTTTGTTTACGTGAACAATTACTTCTCCTTCTAGTATTCTGTTCACCAATGAGATGACATGAAGAACCATGTGTGAGGATGAGTACTTTGTTAGAAATTATATCTGTTGCCAAAGCTCTAAACTTCTGTTTCAATACTTTATGATTAATTTATGCCATGATTGCAGGAGTATTTGTACTTTGGGTTTGTTTCGTTCTGTTTTTGTAGAAGAAGCATTTTCAGTGCTTCGGCCCATCAGAAGACTGTGTGGTATAAATTTTTCAGCATCCACATCTGTACACTGTTTACTTAGAACTGTCTAAACTTTCCTGGATCTGTGCTCTGCTGTTTCAAAATACTCAGAACATTTTGAAATATGCCAAAGAGTGTAATGGTTATTTGCTCACCAGTTGATAAACAATCTAGAAACTGAAAAAAAAAGATATTTTCACATGAATTATAATATACACAATTGTTTAATCCTTAAAGCACCAGGTAAAAAAGCATCTCATTTTCCCCCCAGAAATCAATAAGAAAATTATAGTATTGGCCAATGTTTGTTAGACACTAATAATGTTATTTTTAAATAATTTCATTAATATCCAGTCAAATCAGATTCACATCAGCAGGAAGATTCAGACTAATCTGTTAGGTTTTAATCATCAGATAGAACTCAATCTTAGGTGACTGGCTATGATTTGACCAAGTGCCAAGCACATCTATATATATAAAAGCCTACGTGACTGTTACAACCGGACGACCGGTTGACCAGTTGCTATGATGTGTGCTGACCATCAGGGGGCAGACACTCAATGTAAGAGCTGCCCCCTAGTGGTTAGTACACTCCCACAGCCAACCTCCTGCGGCCCCTCCCCCCCGTGGGCCAACCTCACGCGGTCCCTCCCCCTGGCCCTAATTGGGGGGACAGCTGACCAACCTCCCGGGGTCCCTCCCCGTGGCCAGCCTATCCCCCTAATAGGCCTCGATCACCTGCCAGGCCGAGAGACCCCACCCATGCACAAATTCGTACACCAGGCCTCTAGTTTTAAAATAAAATTAAAAAATGTAGACTTATTCCCATTTTTCCCCCTTGGAAAAATTCTGATTTCAATGCATTTTAAAAATATATTAGGAAAAGCTAAGAAAGAGAATTATGAAAACATGTTCTTTACTGAAACCAGTTCTCCCAAGGAAAATACTAATGTAAATGTTATACCCTTATCACTTTTAAGGTTAAAAAATATTTTAGTTGCTGCAGTAAGTGGAAGGTGGGCTAGGACACAGGCTAAAGAAATGATTTCATTCATACTGAAGTTGTAGTCAAGAATTATTGGTTTAAGTTCATAAGATTATCATTTTTTGTGTGTATTGCTATTTTAGAACTACTACTAAAAATAACTTATCAAGATTTTCCTCATGACAGTGGCTGAGTTATGTTTGTAGGTGATGAGGCAAACATTTGGAAGCATGCTGCAGTTTCTTGACCCATGTAATCTCCTCTCGGGGAGCAGATGCTGTGGGTAAGTGCTGCTCATAAATGGAAGGCACATCGTTAGCCAGATGTTCAGTTAAGGCAGTCCCAACATTGAACCTGGTGTGGGAGCACACAGCTGGCTTGCTCTGTAACCCTATGCTTCCAGTACTTAACCCCCTTAGAGGGTTGGGCTGGGATGGGACCAAGAAATCTGTCTTCAGTTTGTCACTTTCCTTATCATTTACAAATAGTTAAATGACACAGATGTTCCTGAAGTATTTTGTATTAGAGATGGTGCCAATTTCAAGCAAACTGTTTTAGCTCCACATTGAGAAACTGACTCCCACTTCCATATGCCCCAGTGAGTGCCTCCTCAACATGCTCATTTGTCTGTGCATTGACACGAGTAAGTTAAAATAGAGAAGGCCGGGTTCCCTCTGGGCTCTTCCAGGAATTCAGACGCCCAGCCTGATGTTGAAAGACCACTTTTTGCTGCTGCATCCCGAATGTCTCTTCACAAGCATGCTCACTGGAACCTAGTGCTACTGAATTCAATGAGTATTACATAGAAATAGACAAAAGGATAAAAGGTTTCATGGCTCACTAATTTTAAGAAATGCTGGGTTAAACAAAGTTAAAGAGGTTTCTTTATAGCAGGATTTTCAGAGACTTGTATTCAAATGAGCATCATAAAACTACAGAAGGAAGATATAAAATTCAGCATTTTCCAAAGCTACCTGGTCAATTAATCATATAATAAAAGTGTTACTGTCCATTTTGCAAGGGAGCAGTTTGATGTTTGATCTAATTGGTGACATGATAGCTGGGCAAAGATCTGATATTAGATATTTATACAGGAAGTGTGAAGGGCTTTGGATTTTGACTACTTTCACTGCATTGACATGTTACTTGTTTCTCATTATGAAAATACAAGAGGCCCTATGCACGAAATTCATGCAAGAGTAGGCCTTCCTTCCCCCGGATGCCGGCACCAGCTTCTCTCTGGCATCCGGGACTCAGGCTTCCCTCTGGCAGGCACCTGGGACCCGGGCTTTCCTCGCAGCCCTGGCTTCGTCCGGAAGGACGTCCGGAACTTCATTTGGCTGTCTGGTCTAATTAGCATATTACGGTGTTATTATATAGGATGCTTGCTTTTTCTTATAAATTTATTAAAATTGCTATAAATTTAATAGATCAATATTCTGTCATTATTAGATCTCACAAACCTAGTGGTAGACATCTCAGGTTTAATTTTGTTTGTTTTTGGAGTTCAGTTTGGGAAACATTTTTTTCTTTAAGAAGTTACCCCAATCTCATTCTATGTGGTATTGACAAATTATGGACCAGAATAGTAGCAAATATTGATCAATTACTTATTTGATGCCAGCACTGTTCTAACCACAGTACTAAGAATTAGGTCCCACTGTTATCTCTGTTTTTGTCACCCAATGAGCAAAACTCATTGGCACAAATCTGCAAATTGTGTAGTTTACACTGATCTTAACTGGGTTTGCTCTGTATCTGCAGCCAGCTGGAAAGTCAGCTATGGGTTGACTTTGCTGATCTTGTCTTAGCTCTCCTGTGTCCATGACTTTGGCTGGGACAAATGGGCTGACTTGGCTTTGTTTTACAGGATCTCTCTTCCCCTGACAGTCTAAACTGAACTTGTCCTTTTGGTGGTATCAGAGTTCTGAGAGAAAAAGAGCAGAAAAAAGCCCCTTGAGGCTTGGGCTTAGAACTGGCATCAAATCACTTCTACCACATTCTATTTACCAAAGCAAGACTGGAATCAAGGGATGGGGAAATAGACTCCATCATTGTGCAAAAAGAGTTGCAAAATCACATTGCAATTGGTTGGAGACAGGAGCAGGGAGAATTGGAATCATTTTTGCAACCAATCTGTCAGAATCTCCATTTCACACGTGAGAAAACTGAAATGCAGTGAGATGAAGTCACCTGCCTCTAGGGAGGACCTGCACCCTTTAACTGGCCTATAGTGAAGTTGACTTCCCAGGCCCCTATGTTCTTTTCTAGCCCCTGGACATGTGGATAATGGTTTATTTTCTTGTCCACATTAGTTTGCTTTCTTCAATCCTGCCTGACATTCCGAACAATTCAATTCACAGAAGCTGTCCTACTCACAAAAGATATCCCTCTGAAAATACTTGGGGGCCCTGTTCTCCCAGCAGAGTCCTCACAAGCACGCAGGGTTTCTGCTGACTTGCAAGTGAACTCTGGCTGTGGAGTGGATATTACATCCTTAAAAAAGGAAAAGAATAACTTCATGGCAAAAGGGCCTTTCTTCTCTCTGGGTATAAGTTTCCTTGAAAACTTGTTTATTGATTTTTCTTGTAACAACTGAGCTTGCAAGCTATAAAAGGAAAAAACCACACAAATAAAAGCTGGGAAATAATATCAATGACCAACAAGTTTTTCATCAGTTTTATCTCATATGTAGTCAATCACACAAGACTGTGAAATAAAAAACACCCTATGCCCCATTCCAATTTTTTATGATGGAGTTCATGGAATTTAGTTGATCAAAAGGGAAAGCAAACACTTAAATGTTTCAAGCAGGGTCCATTCCCATTAAAAGTAACCACGTATGAATTGGTGTCATTGTGTGAGGAAAGTGCCAGAGGTGGGTTGCCGGGGTTCTTGTTCCTGCATTAAGAAGGGTTCAGGAAATCTGGAGAAGGCTGTGCGTAGCTTAAATAGTCCAGAGACAAAAGATAATTTTGAAAGGCATTGGGGGTCAGAAGAGCCTCGTTTAAAGTAAACTAAGATCTCCTAGTCTCAGGACACCATGCTTTTTATTAACACAAATTGTCCTGAGGCAAGGCAGAGATATACACTTCAAAGGGTCAGGGTTTCTTATACAGAGGCATTGTCAGAATGGGGGAATTAGCCTATGGCTATACAGGTGTTTGGCCAGTAGGAGGCAATAACATGTAGATTAAGATGCCCTGAGCTGTCTGGCAGCAAGCAATCATCCCTTTTCAGGTTTGGGGAAATGTCTTCAGCCATTTCCAACAGGTGACAACATATGTGACTCAGCCCTTGTTGAGTCCCCAAGTTCCATCAACCTTTTGATGAAACTCTTGCAATTATGACATGCTGGAATTGGCTTCTGGCAGTGGGTGAACTGAAGAAACCAAAAGCAATGCAAGTTTTAAGAAGGAGGTAGGATAGTGTTCAACACTGCAGAATTCAATTGTGAAAGCATCTGAAAGGGTACATCATGTATGACCAATAGAAGGCTATCAGTGACATTATCTAGAGGAATTTTAGTGGATTTGTCAAAGCAGAAACAACAGATTGACATTGGGAAGTGAAAAAGCAAATGAAGCTTGAAGAAACACACACACATACACACACACATTCACACCAACATACATAGTTTTTCGTGACACAGTTACTACATTTTATATGTGACATGCACTCTATTTTTTATTTTCTTCCGTATTACTTCTTTTAAAAAATGCTTGCCTCAATCCATTAAATTGATTTTGTAACTCGCTCTAGGGTCTTGGTGCATGATTCAGAAAACATGATCTTGGGCAGCAATCAAGATAAAAGATTGCCTCTGAGAACCACTGCCCACGTTCCCTACATTCCTGCCAGTCTCCTATCTTGGCACTTGAGTTGAAACTTTCAGAAACATAATCTCTCTCTTACATATGGAATTTTCACCCTTCCATCTGTAGCCACAATTTGAGAGTCAATAGAATAGCTAATCCCAACGGATTTAAATGTCCTTTTAGGCTCACTGTGAAGCAAAACATTGGCTGTGCTTACAGATGACAGTTTTCCTGCCAACTAAACAATATGGGCTCATTTCCCACTTTGGTTCTTTTTTTGTTTGTTTGTTTGTTTGTTTTATTCTTTGGGTGGAGGGTAGGCACATGAGATAAACACATCTAGGTGTTCATTACACAAATGACATACATTACCTCATTTATATCCTTTCTCTGAAGTTAGGTTTTCAATTACTTGTGTTTCCCACTTTGGTTTTATTCTGTCGCTCTGACATGTGAGCTAGAGATCCATGACCTATGCCAGAGCGTTAACTGTGCTGAGAAACTTTGATGCCAATTGAAATGTAGAATGGATCATTCTTGAGCAGTGCTTTGTATATCTTAGGCTAATGAGTATTTATCAAGAAAGCCAATGACATTAAGTGATTTTTTTTGAAAGTCAGAAAACTTAGAGTAGGTCAGTAAAAATGATTTCTTCCTGTTCTGTAAGTCCATGCTAATATAATAGTAAAGCTTACAGGACAGTGTGAAAAATAAGCTTTACTTTAAAGAAAATTTCAATGAGGGGACTATAGTATTAGATTCCTCCTACCAAGATGGACTGTTACTAAGTTGTGCAAAAAGAGAAGTTGCAGATCTTTGAGGAAAGAGGTAATTAATGGACAGGATATATTAGGGACAATGGTAGGATGATTCTCTTTAAAGAGAGAAAGATCCCCTCTCCTTTGAGGTTGGTTGGTCGAATAATAGTTTGTTAACTGAGAGTGGGAAGATGAGGAGGTTGTTGATTAATGTTTGTGGATTTTCATTAATGTTGAGTACAGTGATGATTTAGAAAGACATTCAAATCAAGATCTTCCCCTCAGAGTAAGAGAGCAAGTGTTGGGAGGGTGCTTGAAGATAGCATTGAAGTTTTGGAGTTGTCATTGAGTAGGAGGAGCTGATCCAAGGGAAGGGCACTGATGGATCTGGCAGAATAGAACGTGTCAATCAGCAGTCTCAAAGTCTGTCTTCTGCTTCATTGGCTTAAAGCCACGATCATGAATTGATAATTCCCAACAGTTGGATATGGCCCAGAGATTTGTTTTGTTCTCTATTGTTCTAATAAGTCAGATTTGAAAAATGAGTAGTTTCATGAGCAAATTTTAGAATTTCAGGTTAAAAAATCCAGTCAGAAGATCTTGGAATAATTCACTGGAGCTGAGCAGTGTCTGCTCCCTTTAGAAAAGACCTGCATAGTTGTAGTTGGTTTGGCTCAGTGGATAGAGCATTGGCCTGTGGACTGAAGGGTCCCAGGTTCCATTCTGGTCAGGGGTACATGCCCGGGTTGTGGGCTCCATCTCAGTAGAGGGCATGCAGGAGGCAGCTGATCAATGATTCTCTCTCATCATTCATGTTTCTATCTCTCTCACCCTCTCCCTTCCTCTCTCAAATCAGTAAAATATATTAAAGAAAAAGAAAAAGGCCTGCATTGTTCTTGCATTTCAGTCCCCATTGTTACCACAATACTCATTTGCCCATGACCCTCATAGATGATGCTATCTGGCTCCTGTGGGCCTATGAGTGTGAAATTCCTGCTTTAAACCTCAGTCTATGGGATTTGTCTTTGAAATAGGGAATCATGGTTAGGCTTATTTATTTAGCCTCAGCCGAGGGTGGTTGCAGCTCAGTGAATTAGTGATTTTTAGGGTCTGGTTACCAGCGCTGGTGACTGAGCTCTGGGTATGGATTCATGTCAATAAAACATGACACATATTTATAAACAAACACATACTCCTGACCTGAATAGATGGGGAGCAGAGCAGGTCTTCTCTTTCCTGTGTGTAAGGCCTTTTAGCAACTGAAGTTATTATTCATGCACTGATACAATCTCTCAGAATTGTTAAGTGCCTACCCTGAGTCAAAAAGTTTATTAGTTTCTGGATTTACAAAGACAAACAAAATATATTTGGATATATATGCCCCCCTCTCTCATAGAGCTTAAAACCCAGAAGGGGAGACAGACAATTTAATAATTACAACAGCTCATGCTCTGGGTATTCCAAGGTATGGTGAGTATTCACAGCTCAGACAACGGCCTTTATGTAGGATTTAAATAAAATAGACATCCCAAGGGATAGTTTTATCAAATTACATGTAATTCATACATCATTTTACTCCCCTTCCTTCCTTCCTTCCTTCCTTCCTTCCTTCCTTCCTTCCTTCCCCTCCTTCTCTCCTTCCCTCCCTCCCTCCTTCTCTCTCTCTCTCTCTCTCTAACTACGAACATTCTCACATCCTTATGGCAGAAGACTTACACTAATTTATTGCTGAAAATTAGCTCTCTCAAGGTGTGTTCATTGCTTACCCCCACTCCTGTACTTATACGCCTCACTCATAATGCCTTGGTTCATTTGTTTTTAAGTTTGCTTCATCTGAGTTTCCGTGTCCATTCGGGCCTCCTTATCTTGCCACCATGTTGCATCCTGTGTTGCTGTTGAGGACTTAGGTCCTTTGCACTGTGAAGCACAGCTTCCTCTATCAGTCACTCCTTCTGATGCACCCTCATTGGCTTTGGAGAGGGGCACTACCCTCCTTTTGTTCAAAACAAGGTCCGCAATTTCACACATATCAATATATAATTAGTGACTTAAAAGGCAGAGCCCTTTTCCTTTCCTGGAGTCTCACCTTTTTTTCCTGGCTATTCAATGCTTCTTGTTCCCATTTTTTTTCATTTTCAGGGTGTTTCTGATGATCTTTTCAGCCTAATTGCACCCAAGGGGCTGTGACTGCTATTGAATCTCTGTGGCATTTCTTCAGGGGTGGCCTGTGGTTGACCTTCATGATTTTTTGGCTATACTGTACCCTTTTAGGTCACCTTTCACAGTACAGACACTGGGTGGAAGGGGTTGACCACTACCACTGTGGTAATGTAATGAGTATGGTTTCTTCTCCCCTTGTCTTACAGGAGTCATGAGGTAGGTAACTGTGATCCACCTTGGCTATCATCTGCCCACGTGGTACCAACAACAGACCAGATTGTTCTCTCTGTGTGACTTTTTCTGTGATTCTGATTGCCTTCTTGGGGCTCCCTTCTTCCCACCAGTTTTCTGAGACTGGCCCTCTAGCTGCTCATCAACCCTGACATCTTCCCAGTAGATTTCCTTATGATTTAAGGAAGCCAGAGCCAATTTCTGTGTTTTCAATTCATAACTCTGACTGAAATGTGATCTTAACATTTTCTGAGATAACAAATGTGTAAAACATCTGTGTTTCAACACTTTGCAATATTTTGGGTACAATGTTAACTAAGTATTCTTGGCCCAGATAGTTTTTATATTGAAAAGTGGCATAAAAATATAAATTCAAGACATCTCACTGGTTCTTAACCACAAAACCACACATAATTTCAGAGAAAGGTCATGTGACCTGATTCTAAGAACAGATTATAATCTGAGGTAGGAAAAAGCACCTGCTGCAAGAATTAAAGATATTAGTTCCATGGGACTGACCTAGGATGAAAACGATTAATAGGATAAATACACAACAGTTAGATTTTTCCTTAACAAGAATGCTCTTTTTTTTTTAAAAAAAAAGCAATGATAGGTGTTAATAGAATTCAGAACGTATATTTAGAAGAAAAGAAATTCTCTATCCCACAATGGAAAAGAATACAGAAATACAGTTCTATAGAAATCTGACTGACTGCTCCCATTTTTGAAGATCTGGTTCCAAATGGATTGAGTTGAAGGAATACCAGGCATAGCACAGAGAAGAATTATTAAAACCATATTCCACTCAGTTGTGTTTTTATGGGAAAGACAGATCATGCAGTTTCTTCATCTAGTGCATTTTTAAGTTAAAAATGGCAGCTCAGCATTCAGTACCTGCATTTTAAGTAGCAAAAAGTATATACAAATACCCATGGACTGAAACCAGATTCTTCATTTATTGAGCCTAATCTCTACACCCTCTGCCCCTGGCCTTTTGTGGCTTTAGAAGTTACTATGTGGCTTCACCATGACCATATACTAAAGACACCTTCTGACCTTTGCTTACTATCTGAACTAGAGATGCTGATATCACTATTCAGTTGCTGGAGACTTTGTCAATTGTTTAGCTATTAGATCAATGATTTTAAACCCGTGTGCCACAATAATTTTTAAAACATTCAATACCTGACCATTTAGTCATGGACACTGACCTCTTTTCCCTTAGATTGTCAAATTAAAAAATGACAACAGCCAACACAATAATAGCTGTCAATGTGAGTGAATCAAAATTATACCTACTTTTTGTCATTTTGGCAAAAATATATTTTTTGATATGCTGCAGAATTTCAGTAATTGGTTTATGTGTCCATGAGATGAATAATGTTGAAAATCACTGTATTAGATCATGGTTGCATGACCATTGATTATGCAACAGCATGTCATTGGTGATATGACAACGGAAGTTTTGATAGAATAATGAAAACAAAAATTTGATTGGAATGGTTTCAAGGAAGGATGGAAAAGACAACGGGAGGACCAAGAGTATAGGCAAATCTATTGAGATGTTTTACTGTATAGGGAGGGAGAGAAAGGGGGTGGATGTTAAATAAAGCATTTATAAATAGATCAAAAAAATTTTTTTGGTTAATCCTTACCCGAGGATATTTTTCCATTGATTTTTTTTTTTTAGAGAGAGTGAAAGGTCAAGGGAGAGACAGAGAGAGAGAAACATCAGTGTGAGCCACATCGATTGGTTACCTTCCTCAAGCACCCCTCCAGGGCCTGGGATTGAGCCTGTAGCCAAGGTACGTGCCCTAGACCAGAATCAAACCCAGGACCCTTCACTTTGCAGGTCAACACTCTATCCACTGAGCCAAACTGGCTAGGGGTAAACAGATCAGAATTTTAACAGAATAAAATTTTTCATCATGCACTATCCTCTCTAAATTTAAGCAGGTGTCACATTCTTACAAACAACCTAGTCTTAAATTATATAGTCCCTTATTTTGTTAAATATGCAGTATTCTGGGAATTTGAAATTCCCAAATAGAATCTTTATAATTTTGAGTTTATCTGGTAAGGATGTTGTTGTTATTCTTATTATTATTGCTATTTACCTGTGAATGCAGGAGAACAAAGGGATTTGAGTAATGCAGTGCCTAGAAAGTGATTTGCAATGTCTTATCTCTCTATATAAAGGGCTAATATGCCAAGTGTCCCTCTGACCATCCAACTGGTCGCTATGGCACGCACCGTCCACCAGGGGGCAGATGCTCAACACAGGAGCTGCTGTGATGTGCACTGGACATTTACAAAGAAACGGCACCGTGGACCTGGCGCCGACAAAGTAGCACTTGGCTTCCCCGAAGCAGGGCACAGGCCCTGCCACCACCCCGGAGCAACCACCCACCAAATCACAGCCAATGCTGATGAGACCCCATGGCACAAAATGTGGCCCACAGCCGAGCCCGGAAACAGTGGCTGTGGGCGCTGGGTAATGACATCATATAGGAACACCCGGCTTCCTCTCCCTAGCAACTAGCCTCCTTGCAGTTTCTTCAGCCCAGGAACATGACTTGCTTTATAGCCAGGTGCAAACATTTTACACTTTAACCAAATATCTGGGAAGCGTTTTCCTGTGCCTCATCTCATTTGATCCTTACAGAGGTCCTGTAGTAGGTAGATAGGAGACTTGCTAGAATCCTATTTTCTTTTCATTAGCTGGAAAATGGAGATTTAGAAAGCTTAAACACTTGACCTGACTGAAAGAAGTAAGAAATGGCAGACCTTGAAAATGACTTCAAATTTTCTCACTGATCAGCATATAGTCAAACACTGCTGCAGTTAAATATTTTACCTTTTGTTCTCCCTGCGTGATCTACAATAATAATCTGCTTCATGTTGATATTTGCTGCTGTGCTGCTGACAATTACCTGAAAGAGAAGTTAGGGTGCTTTACTGGGCTGGAAAAAGTTTAGCTAAATCAGAAAGCAGGTCTAATTAAGCAAGTTTATCCTATATAATAAAAGGTTAATATGCAAATTGACCGAACGGTGGAACAACCGGTCGCTATGATGTGCACTGACCACCAGGGGGCAGATGCTCAATGTAGGAGCTGCCCCCTGGTGGTCAGTGTGCTCCCACAGGGGGAGCGCTCAGCCAGAAGCCAGGCTCACAGCTGGAGAGTGCAGAGGCGGTGGTGGGAGCCTTTCCTGCCTCCATGGCAGTGCTAAGGATGTCCGACTGATGGCTATCCCCCAGACTGCGAGAGGGTGCAGGCTGGGCTGAGGGACCCCCCCCCACAATCCTGAGTGCACAAGAATTTCATGCATCAGGCCTCTAATATATATATATAAAGCTCTCACTGGTGCCAATCGCATGCGTGTGTTTTGATCCATCATTGTCAGTTATGAATTTGGTTGACACTTCTATTATAGAGAAAGGGCGAATAGAGATATTAAAATATTTCTTCTAATTAATTTCCTTTCAATGTGCACAAATTCGTGCACTGGGCCTCTAGTCCCTACATAAGAACGGTTACCCATGTTTAGTGATCTGACATTTATACTAGATCACAGTTTGGGGATCTGAGTGTTTTAACTCATGATCCTGGGAAGTTCTGTTGGCTGCATTTCCTTCCATTGCTTACACATCTCTCAACTCTGTCTCCTGTTTTTCTTGTAGGTTCTTAGTATATGCTTTGATCACATAAAGTAATGAAAAGCAATAAACTTTGACATTAAAGCATATAGAAAAGCTCACTAAGAATATGTTGTCCAAACCTTTTTTAGTTGAGATTGATTGACAATTTTATCTAATTGGATAGGATTTTTAAGAGAAGATGAACAGAACATAATCATGTGATTAAAAGATACTGCCAAAAACAATAAACATCACTTCCCTATTTTGTTAGAGTATTATTTTGATTTAGATGCTAATATAAAGAGAAATAAATAATATAATAATTCACTTTTACAGTTTATACCACCAGATTCTTTCTTTCTTTCTTTTTTTTTTTTATTAATGGCAGCTCAATAGATTTAGGCAGTTTTTTCAGGAATGTCAATGACGTTGGTATGGGTTGGGGAAAGCTTAACAGTATCAGAGGAGGGGGGAATATTGGGGTTAGAGGTAACTTCTCTTAGAAGTCAATTCTTCAGATGTTTCCTTTTTCTGGAAATTATGAAGCATTGTACAACAAATAACAACACAGCTTATGCTGCTTACAACTCACATCAACATGTGTAAGATGTGATTCTAAGAAGTTTTAAAAAATTCATTATTAGTATAATAAATGATAACTGACATACCTTTAAACTAAAAGAAAGTGAAAGCTTGCCATTGTCCCTATTGTGCTTCGCTCTCTCCGACCTGCCATTCTAAGAATAAATGCACACAATGGAGTGTGCTGGGCTGCACACAGGTTTCATCAACTTCCTTGCTGGAGGAAAGTACTTTTATGAAAACAAGTAAAACATGTAAAGGAAAGTCATATAATAAGTAATTTTACAATAAAAGAGTGGAACTATGAGCCTACTTTTGCTTGGATATCCTTAGTGTTATCCAATTTGCCCCCTGACTAGACCCCTCAACTGGCTGGCTGGCAAAGGGGTTGGTGAATTGAGAGGCACAGGAGGGGATGGCTGTAGCCCGTAGTTTTGAAATATTCAGAGAACTATGTAAGTAGTAGTTGATGGTAAGACAAGGGGGAGACAGGGGTTGAGTTGGCACTGCAGATGCCATGGTAAGATAGTTTAAGAAGTGCAGTGAGAAAGTTGGGTAGACACTGTGGTGTAGTTTGTACAGGAGGTGGATTTGGGGCAAGGTGGGGAAAGGGAGTATTTGTACCACAAAGTTAGGAACTGGGTCAATTATTGTCTTGCACTGATGTGTGTATACAGCGTGTCCTCGAATAACAATGTCATTTTGTTATAACGTGGATGAGAGGCCATAGGAATTTAACTCTTGTTAATATCAGTTTGCCTACAGTAAAATTGGTTTCATTATATGTCATTTTGCTTAGAGTCGCAGAACTTATTGACATCAAGCAAACCTACATGTTTTGTCCCCTCGGCTAGATTTTATGTTCTTTGAGGGTGGCAGCCTCATTGTATAATTGCCTCCTCGAGGTGGTGGACGCAGTTAAGGAATGAGGTTGGTTGTTGCGGAGAATCTCGGGTGGAGTTTTTGGGTACTTTTCCAACCCCTTCAGGACTACAGTAATGGCTCGTGGGCTCAGAGGCTCTCTCAGAGAACATGGTACAGGGCAGAGAGGAAACAACTCATTTTAAGATCAGAGTGAACTTCAGTTCTATGCTAGTGTCACCATCCGACACTCTGGGTTCTAAACACTGTCTTTCTAGACGTCTAGTGTCTTTCTAACATTTTCATCCACTGAGGGCTCTTTGACATTCAACATTTTCCTGCTTGACTTGGGGCACTTGTCTAATTCTCATAGTCCCAGCCCACTCTCCGGGAACTTGACCTGGGGCCTTATTGACTGTATCTAGGTTTTGTCTTGTTCTGTCCTTGCAATCCAATATCCTGATAAGAAACATTGCCTTCACTGAGTGAATGACACGTATGTGACCAGTGAGACCTACGCCTGACAATTAAGATCTGGTTGCAATTGGCCCTGTGGATGGATAACTTAGGGCTCTGCTGGATACAGTACTATAGTTGTCTTAATAAGCATTATGTAACTGATTTAAATTCTGTAGCACAGTTTATTAAATCATATGTATTGGATAGGGTCCCGCCTTTGAGGCATACTGCTAATCACATAATGCAACATCTTATTTTTCCTTCAATCAGTTGTTGTCAATCATAGACTATACATACTATTTTTAAAAATAAACTAGTATTTATTTACAGATAATTGCAGGAGGAAAGTGACAGCTGCATTATACTTGATCCTTTGCTTAAAAAAAAAAGAATGTATTAAGAACTAAGACATTCAGATCTTTTGCATGGGAAAGGTTTTCAGCATTATTAAAATTTATTTCAATGTATTAATTTTTTAAAATTTATTTTTAGGGAAACAAAATATCTATTCAGTTTAGCAGAATCATCCGCTTCGAGCTTCCTGGCTAACGGAAGGCATGCTTTCAACTTTGGCAGGACTGCTTAAGAATTAGCTTTGTGTTTGGGACTCTTTCATTTCTTGGTTCATTGCTGGACCTCAATTTCAGAACATCATATCTTTGTGCAGTCCTGAAAGGAGGGTCAGTGATTTTGATACCTCCCTAAGAGAAGATCATTCTGCCAGGTAATGCTTTGCATATTTTATGGATAAATTTTATTATTTTTACCACACAGGCATAGATATTAACACTTAAAAAAAGATGATTAAGAAGATCTTCTAGGTACAATAAATTGCATTGCGATTTTTGCATATTTCTCCTCCTCTCACTACTCACAAATGCTCTATGTTAAAACTGACCAACAGTGAGAGGTAGTTTTTAATTAAGAAATTGGTTTCTTAAGTTTTTGCTTCTAGTAGAGAAACAGATTTTCCTGAAGGATTTTAGCTGGTATCCCTATGCATATAATAAAAGCAAATATATTTTTCAAGAACATTAAATAATTTAATCAGAACATTTTGATAAATTTAACCTGAGAATATTTTTAGGTTCACTGTAAATCTTGTTGGCAAATAGAAGGAAGTGAATTATGAAACGGTAGGAGGGATGCCACCTACTAATATTTACCTTCAATATTTATTTATCTTGTAGTATTTTTTTATCTGTTTGTCACTAGTAATCTATTTAAAGTAACAACAGGGCAGGTGAGAAGCCAGCCTGGCCAGTGGCTTCTGAATTAAGTCTTTAATGGGACAGAGAAGCAGTTCCGCATGCCCATTTCTTCTCTGTGTGTTGACCCAGCATTAATCTGTCCTGAGAACACTGGGTAATTCTTCATTGATTTTAAGTCGAAAGAGGTTGCTCAGGTTATCTGATGGATCCCTTTAATTCAGGGGAGTCAATGAGGCCCAGAAAAGCGAAGGTCCTGCCTGCCTCTGGCAAGTGGCAGAGTTGGAAATGGAGCTCACACCTCCTGGTTCTTTCCTTCATTTGTTCAAGTGGAGCTTTGGCTGCTTCTGGAAGGGACGGGGTGAACAAAGGGGTCTTTGTAATCAATCCCCAAGGTCAATAGTTTAGGGCAGTGGTTCTCAACCTTCTGGCCCTTTAAATACAGTTCCTCATGTTGTGACCCAACCATAAAATTATTTTCGTTGCTACTTCATAACTGTAATGTTGCTACTGTTATGAATCATAATGTAAATATCTGATACGCAGGATGGTCTTAGGCGACCCCTGTGAAAGGGTTGTTCGACCGCCAAAGGGGTCGCGACCCACAGGTTGAGAACCACTGGTTTAGGGGCTTTGTAGTTGAGAAGTGCCTACCTTTTTTTTCTGAATTACCTTGAGAAAGGCTGGAGAAGAGAGAACAAAAGCAGATTATTCAGGAGTTGTAGGATGAACTGACGTTGTCAGAATAGTGATGTTGCTTTCTTTCCAAATCTGAATTGTCAATGGATAAACAGGTGTGACCTTATTAATGCTTTTGAGACACCTGGGACCTGCTCTGACATTGTCTTCAATGGTCTTCCTACCTCTGCCTGACTAATAAATGTATATGGGATTTGACCTTAGAAGGTACAACCTATTAATCAAGGGACATTTTTCTGGTACCATCTGTTTTCCAAACATGGACCTTGTGGCATATGTTGTATTATGTGGATCCTGAGAAACTAAAATTAACAACAACAACAACAAAAGGCTGCCAAATGTTTCAAAATCACATTCCCGTCTTGGTGTCAGCAGGCTATCATTCCCCCCTGATTTTTTTCAGTGGGGTTTTAGGGTTTGTTAGAAAGTGTGATGACAGTTACAGCTAAAGATAACATTAAGATGAGAAGGAAACGAGACCCATTGGAAAGGGAGGTGCACTTGGAGTTTCACATTAAACAGATGGTTTCCCTGAGTTCTTAGTTCCATGGAGTCCTGCAGCTCAGCTGGTCAGCACAGACGGGATGGTACACGTTAGGATAACTGAGAATTATATTCAGAACTCGAAATAGAGAGCTGGTGATAAACAGCTTTTGGGTATGCTTTTCTAAAAATAGGTTCCAGGGAAAAGGTCCTAGGGCTGTGGGTCCTGGTCTGGCGGTGGGTGAGGAGGGGCTGGGGCCTCTAGACCAACTTCTGACCACTTGCTGGGCTTTACAAAGAGGTCACCCCTTCACTATTTACTGGACTAGGAAAGGCGGTATTGGAAGCCATTTAAAAGTCTAAATTGGCTTTCTTAATGAAGCTGGAAGCACCGGGAAGGCTCTCCTGGAGGAATGGGAGACGAACATTTACAATTCCTTTCCTGGTCCTTTTTGCCAACTCTCCAACAGTTCCCCGCAGGAGAGCTGGGTTTCTTTCAAGATTGTTTCAATGTTAAATTGACACTAAATCAAGAGCACAGTAAGCCCCAACCTAGTCTTTTTAAGTGAAGAAAATTTCCAAGGCAGCCCAGTCTCCTGTGGGGAGCTGATGCAGAAGTGGGGAGACAGCAGGTAACACTGAAGATGTTGGGGATGGGAAGTCAAAATAAAAGGTTTTTATGTTTATTTTAAAATATATCCTTTGCTCATACGTCTTTTCCTCACCACATCCTCTTGTATTACTTGTTTTATCTGATGAATATTTTTCTCTAGTCTGCAAGAACAAAAATTACCTTTGAAGCATTGTTCTCTGTGTTGTATTTAGGCCAAGACTCTCCAGCTCATCCTTTTTCTACCTACATGATGCCTTGTTGGCTCACGCTCCCAGGCAGTGTCTGCGTGCTTTGCAGCACACCTGAATCATATAGTAACAGGTCAATAAAAGACTTCTTATTATGTCTTAAAAGGATATTAAGAGGCAGATGGTACTGATGGTGACTAGAGCTCTTATTAGCAAACTATAGCAACGATGTCACTTCCTTCACAAATATATACAGGAGAGTGCACTATGGAAAATATTTTTAAATGTATAAATGTCAGTTCATTCTGTTATGGAAATGGTAGTTACCATCTATTTATATCTAGCTATCTATTTATGCATTTTGCAAGATAAAGAAAGTTTATTTGACTTTTAAAGTTGCATGAAACCAGAACCTAGTACTTCCTTGCGAAGTTAGCTTAATAGAGAAGGAGGAGGATAAATATTGTTTTCTAAAGAATGACTCAGCTGTGCATGAACATATGCATGTGTGGATGGCAGAATGTGTTTTCTCGCAGATGTTGATCTCCAACAACCGTGAGGCTTTGTGATGTGAACTGTATTGTGGCCCATGCTATACTGTCAGCTTGGGCTGCTGCTTTCAGAAGTTTCTCATTACAGATCTTGAGAATTAACAGCATTGAATAGAGAAATGTCACTAGCTCTTCAAACATTTTGCAGCCTGTTTGTTTCAGAATGACCTTGAAAACAAGGGTCTGGGTAATTCTGTTGAAGGATTCATAATTTTTTTTTTGGTTTAAATCTAACCAAATAGATGATTACGAACAGACGGCTTGTCAATGCCTATTGAAAACACTCAACATATTTTTTGAGCAAGAGACTGTAATTTCAGAAAATTGTATTCATTTCACAAATATTTATTGTCTGCCAATGGGCTGAGGAACTTCACATGGTCCTGGGTAGTAGTCCTTCTGAGGAGTCCGTAACGCATGGACATGTGAGTTAACTGCTATGAGAGGGACACGCGAGAGGACCGAGGGCTTACTGAGATAACAGAAATCTTGTCAGGCAAGATTGTTTCTTTGAGGCAAAGAGGCACAGAGTGAAGTTTAGTCCAGACTGTCCTATGGGGTAGGGGTTCCACAGACAGGATAGAAAGGACTGGGCAGACAGGGAAACAAGGCAGGGCCAAGGCATCATTGGTGTGGGAACAAGGACAGTGTCATCCTCACTGCGTAGGTTGTGCCTGATCATGACAGGAGGAGGAGTGTCTTCCATAGGACAGTGTTATGGGAAGGCATTCTAGAAAAGAGGCAATAACATGTAGAGTTGTGGAGGCGAGAAATATCAGTGTACCAGGGAACTTTACATAGCCCTGCAGTATTTCCTGTCAAAATCTTGGTCTCACTTTAGTATTCATAAAGAAAACAAATTATATTTCCTGCAGCAGATGTGAGATACACAAGATAAGGAAATGGCCTTCAGTTCGCTACTAAAGAGGATGACTGAGTATTGATCCCACAGTTCATTCTGATGATAAAATGAATCAGGAGCTCGGCCGATGTTGCTCAGTGGTTGAGCACCGATCTATGAACCAGGAGGTCGTGATTTGATTCCTGGATTCCTAGTCAGGACACATGCCAGGGTTGCGGCTCAATTCCTGGTAGGGGGCATGCAGGAAGTAGCCTGTCGATGATTCTCTCTCATCATTGATGTTTATATCTCTCTCTCTCCCTCTCCCATCCTCTCTGAAATCAATAAAAATATTTTAAAAAAAAGAATCAGGAAAATGTTCTGAAGACAAAATTTTCTGAAAAATCAAAGCTGTAAGATTAAGAAAAAATGATGGTCTGGAAGGGACAGGTGTCTGCAAGAGAAGGCTGAGTGCAGCTTTGGTGTCTATCCATGGATGGTGGGGTCATGGGAGAATGAAGAAGCCAGATAGTGCTGTCAGGCAAGATTATTTCTTTGAGGCAAAGAGGCACAGAGTGAAGTTTAGTCCAGACTGTCCTATGGGATAGGGGTTCCGCAGGACAGGGTGGAAAGGTCTGGGCAGACAGGGAAACAAGGCCGGGCCAAGGCATCATTGGTGTGGGAGCAAGGACAGTGTCATCCGAGCTGTGTAGGTGATGCCTGATCGTGACAGGGATAAAACGTGTAGGACCTGGGGTGTGCATATGGTCATTGAGAGTCCCACAACATCCCACTCTGTTTGCAGTGTCTCAGCAAATATCATCCACATCGTTCAGTCCCCAGGACTGTATCTTCTATTCCTAGCAATTTCAATGTGGCAACCAACAGGCTCTGGTGTTCTCCATGCCTCCCACTTGCTTGCTCTTCTGGCTATCCTCTCCCTGCCTGGTTTTGGCCTATAGAACCCTCCCAGCTCTGCTATCCGGACTAGCCCAAGGCTTCTGTTTTTCCTTCAAGGGTTTTCTTGAGGAAGGATGATTCTATAAGAGAAAGAGTTAGCAACCTCACTGTCCTTGCAACCCTTTTTGTTTTGAATCCTGGGAAATGTAAAGCTGAATTTGTTTCCCAGCTCAACTCTGGAGGACTTTATGCTGTGTATTTCTGTGTACAAACGGCCATCAGAGCTTCACTGGATTTTCAATAATTATTTTCTCGCTCTTGATTTTTTTCATTGATTAATTTTGTGCTTTGGCATCGTAGCTATTTTAGAAAGTCCTTTTGAAATGAATGGAAACTTAATAAGGAAAAGTAATCAAATACTCTTTCTAATCTCATGCATACTTTGATGTAATCCTCTCAGTGCTTCTCTGCCTTGGAGCATGTTCTGGATTCCTTGTCAGTGGGTCAATTTCACCTCTTCTCTTTGATGTTCTTTTTTGGTAACTTTCAGCACTCATAGCTTTCAATAATAATGATAAAAATCTTCCATTTTACTAGTGGCAAAATTCTATGTTTGTTCCCAGTTTTCTTAAGAATTCTGTCATGTTTCCCCCCCTGCAATCATCAGTTTTTAGCGAACACAAAAGAAAACCTTGCCACATACCTTTTGTTTTCTTCTCTAAATCCACTTTTTTCTTAGTACCAAGTCTTGATCATCATCCCCTACCTCCTATAGATTGGGTAATTTCTGCTATTCAGTGTTTCTTGGGTCAGATAGCTTGCTTCCTAATTTCTAGAGAGTGGAGCTAAAGGGACACATATTCTTTTCTCTGTTGAAGTTATTTTCTCTTAACAAAGGTTTATTGTTCTAAATTTTAAGTCCCATATGGAACTCAGGAATAAACAAAGATTGTCATTTATAATTGAGGTTGTCTTTTGGGGCATGTTACACAATCTTTGAAACATATTTTATGCTACAGGAAAATTCATAATGGCTGATAAGAATTGTCAAAGATGAACAATATTTTGAGGGTCCCTGATCTGCCCTTTTCATGGAAATGGTGTGATGAGGTTATGCCCTGTGTTTTATTGCTATTTTGACCTCATCTGTCCTCCAGCCTTTATGATGAATCCTGACCACTGAGTGTCTGGGCAGCTCACACAGAGAGCCAACTAGACTCTGGGTCTGCCTCTCAACATGGATTTTATTTCTTGGCCTTAACCCAAGATACAACTATATATTGCTTGGCAGCCAAGGTTATCATAATTAGCCTTTCTCCCTACTCAACGTTCTTGACTTACAGTTGGTGACTTCATCATTTCCTTACTAACTTGCCTTAACTGTTACCTTCTGTTAACTGAAAACTAGCATATTAGCCTATACCACTTAAGCGTTTAAACGTTAGCATTCTGGAGAATTTAATACATCCTTATGGTCTATCAAGGGAGTGGAAACCACAGTCTCAGTGTCTTGGAAGCAGTTCCAGACTTGATTCCCACCTGATTCTAGAGCAGGAGTGGGCAAACTTTTTGACTCGAGGGCCACAATGGGTTCTTAAACTGGACCGGAGGGCTGGAACAAAAGCATGGATGGAGTGTTTGTGTGAACTAATATAAATTCAAAGTAAACATCATTACATAAAAGGGTACGGTCTTTTTTTTTTTAGTTTTATTCATTTCAAACGGGCCGGATCCGGCCCGCGGGCCGTAGTTTGCCCACGCTGTTCTAAAAAGTTTAGAAAAATCTGATCAACAGCTGAGGGGTTCAGTCACATTTAATGTTGAAAATAAGCCTTCTGGGATTTGTGAAGCTGTGCCTGCTGTTTGTTACTCAATCAGTCATTTAGTTTCTCAAATCAAATATCTTTTTATGACTCATATATAGTATGCAGTTAACCTTTTGTTATTATCTAGATGATTCTTAGTCTTACACATTTAAATCAGTTATCTTGATAAATATTCTTAAATTCTATGGATAAATTTGCACAGAGAAACCTATTTGATTCTAGAGAAAGTATAATTGGTGTGTAAATTAAATATTACTTTAGCTTGGTAGGGAAACTCTTGACCATTTATATTTGTAGAAATGATTATAGACAGAATTTCAGTGGAATGACACTACACCATATAAAAAGCCACATTACAACATTTTCACCATGGAAGTCACTAAAATATTGTCTATAAAACATTTTTCTCACCCTTGAACAGTCTTTAAAATATTATGTTTTAAGTCTGTCTACCCCAGGAAGGATTGTCCTAAAATGCATTTGGCTTTTTTTTTTTTTTTATCATCCCAGCAGCCAGGAAGGATCTATAAAATGGTAAATATTCAAATGCTCTTCGTGTAAAGGACTGTATTTCCCTGTCGCAGGCAAGTAGAGGACTGTGTTGGCAGAAGTCATCTTCTGCTTATTAAGTAATATCGCTACGGCTTGGAAAGCAGGGAAGCAGCATATCTGAAGCCACAGCTTTGCTTTGATATACCGCTGACTATTATGCCTTTCAGAATTATGGAAGACATACTTAAGTCTGAGTCAGGGAATAATGTCAGAGAAAATGAGTGTCCACTTTTTTGGCAGCAGTTTAAAATATATTAAATTATAGAAATGTTCAAGGTCACACATATGTTCTTTGATTTATTCCCTTTTATTAATATACTAGAAGCCCGATGCACGAAATTCGTGCAAGGGGCTCAGCCCTCGCAGCCCCGGCTTCATCTGGAAGGTCGTTTGGTTGTCTGGTCTAATTAGCATATTACGCTTTTATTATTATAGATAACCAATGTGCGTTGTTCAAACTGATCTTTTGAGGTTTGGATTATCACTCTGACTAATTTTTTGTAGTCTTATATCAATTTAGTCCAATTACAGTTTTGCCAAATAACTAGTAATGCGGAAGTGTCTTTTTTCTTTTGAAGGAGTAATGTGACCGAGGTGTATTGAATGAAATACATGTTGGCTCTTCATTTCAAGCTGAAATGTCTGTGGCTGAGCATCAAGGCTACCTCTTCACAAATAATGTCCCTGAACACTCGGGAAAATGCAGTGAAATGTTAAAGACATATACTAATTCATAATTAAATGATCAGCTTTTCTATTTTTAAGTTATCAAACTCCTATCCTATCACTCTTCTAAATTCTCAGGCCTTTCTTGGTTGCGTGGCGGTTGAGCTATTTGCAATTACTGGTAGAAGAGCTCTTGTGTACCTAGGTAGCCATGGAGGTACAGGGGAAGGAATTTTCTTTTTTAACCCTCACCTGTGGATATTCTTTTCCATTGATTTTCAGACAGAGTGGAAGGGAGTGGGGAGGGGGAGAGAAAGAAACATTGATATGACAGAGACATCGATTGGTTGCCTCCTGCATGTGCCCCAATTGGGGCCAGGGATCAAACTTGAAATTGAGGTCTGGAGGCTGATGCTCTAACCACTGGGAAAAACTGATCAGGGCAAGGGGAAGGAATTTTTTAGAAACCTTCACATTGTTAACTTAGTCTGATCTCCAGTCTGAGACGATTGCCATACTTGTAGTTCTGCAGCCAACCAATCATATGCTCTTGGACAAGTTATATGAAACTTTTTGGTATTAATATGTTGAGTTTCCACAAAGGGACAATATGTGTAATCCTTTATGGCAGAGCCATTCATGAAGGTCCAGATTACCTTCTAAGAATGTCCCATTTTGTATTGTTTCACAAAACCCACCTGACATCTTGGCAAACCTATCTGCAGGGCAGCCCTGTTGGCTGGTGGCTACTCCCCCACTTGTAAGCATGCTAACTGCAAAGATACTAAAGAACGTTTTATTATACATATACAATGAAAGAGTTTTGCAATGGACAAATCCAAGATATACCTTTCCATATTCATTTACTGCCATTTCATCGCCTTATGTACCCTGTGATGTAGCCTTCCCAGATCACGGCCAATCCCAGAGCAATGATCCTCTCTTCTGCTTCTCTGTGTTTGCCTGGAATGCCCACCAAGCCTATTGATGCCTGGTACATGTATACTCAGTTTTCTTGACTCAGTTTAAACACCAGTTACTCTGTGAAGTTTTGCCAAATTCCCATCCCTTTCCTCAGCACAGATTGGCTTTGGTACACCCTTTTTAAAACCCCCCCTTTGTTTATACCTGTTATAATACTTAATAGATTGTATTAAGATTTGCTGGTTTGTCTACATTGTGACTCATAGATCCCCAGGTCTTCTCAGCCTGGACAATAAAATATAGGGTCACAATAACCAGACAAAAAGACATTTGACTGGCACATTGCCCAAAAGTTGGTAGTCATGGGTGGTCTCCTATGAACCTCTTATAATCCTGTTAGCTTCCAAGTGTAGGTAACATTTTTCTCTTCTATAGTGTGTTCTACTGATGCCCTTTAGAAGTCACCAAAGCTCAATACACTTAGCTTTATTTTTTTCTCCTCCATGGGGAGGATGGTCTCTGTGCACCAGTGTCCTCCAAAAGCCTCCCGGATGGGAAGTGCCTTTCACTCCCTCCAGTCCTATGGCCCATGCCACTGTCACCAAGAAGTCCTGTTTTGTGCTTTCAGTGCGTTAGAGAGTTTTGATAAAATAACTCTTCTAGTGCCCCTCCTCCTCCACCAGATACACAAGCAAAGCATAGCAAGTAAGCATCAGAGGCAGTCTGTGTATGTAATATGCAGGCCAAAATCTGAACGAGAAAACATTTAGCTGAATTAAATTTCACTTATGTAGAAAAGCCATCTGTCTCAAATTTCAAGAGATAAACTCTTCAGAGAGATTTGTTATTTATCATATATCTATGTGTGCATATAGAAGTCCTATATAATAAAAGGCTAAGAAGCAAATCAACCCGATGGCGGAACAATCCCCTGGTGGTCAGTGCGCTCCCACAGGGGGAGCACTGCTCAGCCAGAAGCTTTGAGCCAGGCTCACAGCTGGCGAGCACAGCAGTGGTGGCAGAAGCCTATCCTGTCTCCGTCACAGCTCTAAGGATGTCCAACTGCTGTTTGCTGTCAGTCAGACATCCCCCGAGGGCTCCCAGACTGTGAGAGGGTGTAGGCTGGGCTGAGGGGACCCCCCTGCTGAGTGCACAAATTTTGTGCACTGGACCTCTAGTAATATATAATCATTGAGATATGTATATTTAACAATACACCTTTTCTTGCCATCCAAAAAAGCTACAATACTTTTGTTTTTTTGGGTTTTCTCCCAATCCTACTGGTTGATACCTTATATGTATCACCATTATTTTCCAGGGCTCCAGATGATAGAAAAAAACAAAGCAGGCATTCATTGTATCACTCTGTTTGCATACAATATTTTCCATGACCCAAGCCCTCAGGCATACACAGATGTTCTTATCAGGCAAGACAGTCTACTCTAAGGGCTTAGAGATTACTTCCCAGGAGCCAGTTAAGAACCAGCTCTTCTTTGGAATGTGGGGTCTGAGCACCCTGTGGGTAAGTTAACCTTTTATTGCAGACTTCATTTTGGAGATAGCCAAGCTGAAATGCTGCCTTATGGTTGGATTTTATCTAAGAAACACAGTGCGGTTCACCCATCAGCATAGGTGTGGTTGGAGAAAAGGCCTTGTTCCAACCTCAGAAGATTGGCAAATATTATGTGTGTATATCTATATTTTCAGTTAAGATAAAATGTTTAGAGCAGCTTGTTCTTCCCATAAATGGGCTTTTTAATGTCCTAACTAACTACCTGTCCCAATCTCATCTGCTGAAAGCCCTTCTAATGAGCTTAAAATGATTTTAAAATTCTCACACCCGTGAAGTGCCGCACAACATAGGGACAGAATGAAGATTTTACAAAATGAAGTAACCGAATACAAATGCTGCAAAAATCATCATCATGCCACATGTTTAAATACTGATCAGCACCTGGCGCTCGTCTTCACAGATGTGGTTCCAGGTTTCAGTATCGAACAAAAGGTACTGAAGGAAGCAAAGAACCGCGTTTTAAGGTGAGGATGTGGAGAGTCCCCTTTTTTGTTCTTCCTTGTGCTCCAAATCATGCTGTGATGCAACTGACTGTCCCCACCCCACTCCCTTGTTGGCCCCGATGCAGACAGAGGGTTTGGCTGCATCCAGCAAGTCGGTGAGGTATTCGTGTTGCCGCACACATTTTGTTTTGCACAGCAGCGTGGAGCCTCTCTTAAAGAATCTCTCTTCTGCATGCAGGAAGGGGCATTGCCAGCTTTCTTCCAACTGGGGGAAGCATCAGCATGGCTTTTTGAAAGAAGTTTAATGTACAACATCTGTCCGAACTGCAGTGCTGACTTAAGACTCGATGTGGGCCAGTGGCCTGACAGGGAAGCCAAAGACTGTCAGGGAGGGAGCCATCGATGTTGTTGTGTTTATTCTTGCCACCAGTGTTTTATAGACGTTGCCCATGTTTTATTAAATCAGGTGTCGGGCAGTACTGATGAATTAGTGAGAAGTCATTCCTTTGGATTGTGCTGTGCTGAACTTGAAGCCATCCAGATTACCTCCCAATGCTCAGGATTCAGTCTTAAAGAAAAATTATTCTTCTGAGTACTTCACAAATTCATGGTTATTTTTTTTAGTGTTTTCATTAGAGGCCTTTGCAGATATCTTTAGTCATAATGGTAAAAGTATAAAATTAACATTTTAAAATCATAAACTGGCTTCAAAATAATTTTAAGAGAAATGGAAGGGCAAACATAGTATATTAATAGTCACAGTGCTTATTCCTGAGAAAGGTGCACTTACTGAGTAGTGAATTATTGATTCAATGTTGATGAGCCTGAGTTTATCTTGAAACTTCTATCTTAAACCTGAGAATAGCTGGAGTTGCACCTCTTTTTACCGATTACGGTGAGATTGGAGCAGTTGTAGGAACCACAGGATATTGACATTTTCTTCAAAAAGAGTCTGGGCATACAATTCAACCCATCCAACAACTACTTATTGTCATTTCTGTGCATGGCAAATATAGTACTAAGTGCTATTGGGAGGAAAAATCAACATTGTATAGGATGAATATATACAAAAGAATGTTGGGTAAGAAGGTAGCCCTCATATACAAGCAAGGCAATACATTTTGTTCCAAAACAAATATTTAATATGCTCA
Organism: Myotis brandtii; assembly: GCF_000412655.1. NCBI lineage: Eukaryota > Metazoa > Chordata > Mammalia > Chiroptera > Vespertilionidae > Myotis > Myotis brandtii. The sequence goes on from NW_005371333.1 coordinate 337,934, forward strand.
CAAAATTATGAGGCTATCTTTTATGTCACGTCTGGTTATTTTTTCGCCAACTAAAAATCACCATAAAATTTTCATTAGCTCGTTCTTCCTCATATGTCATGCACTGCATGAAAACAGTATGTTAGTATGCATTAGCATAATATTTCTACATGTTAATAAATCATCCGATCTCCCAAATCTGGTATTTTGCCTACATAACCAAAATAGTTACTCCATGATAAGAGAGTTGGTTATTTTGTCTGAATAAGGTTGTGAGAGAATAAATGAAAATAATTTTTATATATTTGTACATAAAATAATTAAAAATACTGAATCAGACATACTGATTTGACCTTTTCTTATAAAGTTTGTTCATTTTCTTAATTAAGCTGTGTTATTTATTTTTGTCATTATAACTTTATCTTATTCAATAAGTCATTGATTTTGTCCTATAAGTTCTTGATCAAGTTTGGTTTTCATCTGGCACTGAATCCTGGTTAGTTAGATGATGTGTATGAGAGTGTCAGGGCAATAACCCCATTAACTAGGTGTCCAAGTTCTTTGTGTGAGGCTTGCCCTGCAAATCACCTCAGTCCTGTCTTTGTGTGAAGTTGTCACTATTGTTTTAGGTAGGAATTATTATGGATGAATTAGTGATGCTATTTTAATGAAAAAAAATAGAATGTTATAATTATTTTATCAGAGACTTAACTTAATGACTCTTAAGGATCATTATTTTTGCTACGTATTGTACGAATATCGCTCCTTTTCCAGTATTTATTTTTTATTGACATTAATGACAGATTCTTCAGAAAAGGAGATAACACCAAACTTATGTTATTTTTTTTAAACAATCTGTGTTCAAGGTTAAATTGGGTAGGTATGTTTATAACAGGGAGCGAGAAGGAGAGAGAGATTTGCCAAGTAATTACATTAAATATTCTCCTACAGGGAAAAAGTGTCAAAAAAACTAGAAAAGTCATGGAAATTGATAGAATAAATTAACTTCTTGTAAAATCATTTCCACATCATTAGAACATTTGTTTTCAAATGTCAGCAGTAGATGAAATAATTTCACTACAGTTATTGCTTCCAGAATGGGGCTCAAACTACAGAGCACTAGAACAATGGAGGGTACAGAGCCTTCCAAAGGCATACATTAAGATGAAATTGCAGACTGAGCAGAAAAAATAGTGTTCTTTATAATTGGACTTTTGAGTTGTTTCTGGATGGATTTGGAATAATTATACATGATGAAATTTTTAAAATAATAGACAGTAATATCTGCCAGTCCTATTTATTAAGATTGAATGCACATGGAGCATTAAAATGCCATACAATACAATTTGTTATGTTGAATTTTAAAGAATTTCAAGACAGATTAAAAAAGATATTAGAACAAATAGACTGTTTTTGCCTTCTGCTATAAATCTTCCCATTATTGTTTTCCCCCCCTCATTATTAACAATGTTCATTTCTTTGGCATTTGCAGACATCCATCTCCTTGAAAAGCCTTTTTCTCTCTCTCTCTCTCTCTCTCTCTCTCTCTCTCTCTCTCTCTTC
>NW_005371333.1:339510-354052 GCF_000412655.1 Myotis brandtii
TCTCTCTCTCTTTCTCTCTCTCTCCCTCCCTCCCCCTTCTATTATACAGATGTTTGCTTTAATGCCAAAATTACTGACACTTTTAAATTTACTCTCATTTTAAGCTTTAGATACCTGACCTTTCCTGCCTATTTAATCTCTTTTTCCTTCAGCCTTCCCCAGCAATTCAGGGCACGTAATTAGCAAGCACAGCAGAGGAGAAAGAGTTGCACTTGGGTGCAGTGCCTTTTATCTCACGATTGAATTGCATTTAGAATATCCTGATGTCTGCTTTGGTTCAGTGGGCTCTTCCATGTCTGCTAAGACACCTGTTCCTGGCATCCCAGGTTAAGTGGAATCTGTTACTCTGAATAGGATATTTTTCTTCTTTACATGACAATAGGGGTATAATGCCTGTGGTAGGAAATGATTATAACATAAGATCTATGGCTCATTAAAAGACTATACAGAGTGTAGAATAAATGATACTGACATAAGTGTGTTTCATTTTTTAAGCTATTTATTTATTTTTCTTCCTTTCAAAGTTTTTAATTTTTAAATTTTATTTTTTATAGTGTTTTAGGTTGACTTATTTATGTATTTATTAGAGGCCCAGTGCATAACATTCATGCACTGGGGGGGTGGGGGGGGAGGTCCCTCAGCCCAGCCTGCACCCTCTCACAGTCCGAAACCCCTCAGGGGATGTCTGCCTGTGGGCTTAGGTGGACATTCCCAGAGGGGTCTGAAGGGTCCTTAGCTATGCCACGGAGGCGGGAGATGCTCTTGCCACCGCCACTGTGCTTGCCAGCTGTGAGCCCTACTTCTGGCTGAGTGGCGCTCCCAGCACTGACCACCAGGGGGCAGCTCCTGTGTTGAGCGTCCGCCCCCCTGGTGGTCAGTGTGCATCATAGCGACTGGTTGTTCTGCCGTTCAGTCAATTTGCATATTAGGGTTTATTATATAGGATTTATTTTTAATAGAATATTATTAGGGAGACACTGGTTTGCAAAACCATATAGATTTCAAGTGTACAACTCAATAATAACATCATTTGCACACTGCATCGTGTGCCCATTGCCCCAAGCAAAGTCTCTTTCTGTCCCCATTCTCTCCACACCCCTGTTTGCCCATCTCCACCCAGCCCCCACTCCTTTCCCTCTGGCTATCACCACACTGTTATCTGTATCTATATGTTATGTATGTATGTTCTCCAAAAAGGACATACAGATGGCCAATAGGCATATGAAAAAATGCTCAAGGTCACTAATCATCAGAGAGATGCAAATTTAAACCACAATGAGATGTCATCTCACACCTGTCAGATGGCTATCTTCAATAAGTCAACAAACAAGCATTGGCAGGATGTGGAGAATGTGTGCTGTTAGTGGGAATGTAGATTGGTGTAGGCGCTGTAGAAAACAGTATGGAGTTTTCTCAAAAAATTAAATTGGACCTATCTTTTGACTTAGTGATCCAACTTCTTGGAATATATCCTAAGAATCCAAAACACTAATTTGAGAGAATATATGCACCCCTGTGTTCACTGCAGCGTTATTGAAATAGCCAAAAGTGTGTGTTTTAGACTGTTTATAGGACCATGTAGTTACAGTTAATATGAATATATACAGAGCAAAATGACAGAAAAGTAGGATTTTATGAAAGCAACTGATACAACAATATCATTTATACATTGCATACTGACTTGAATGAAAACTCAGCCCAGCAGCCTTTCCATTTAAATGTGTAGCCTTTAGGCTGGGCTCCTGAGAAGGGATTTGTTCAAAAGAAAATTACCAAAGAGTAAATGATACTGAGAGTTTCTAACTCTGGTGAATGTTTGTGAAGAGGGTGTGGCTCACCTTTGTGTTGTGGGTATACCTCAAAGCACACGTGGAAATGTGGCCGCCCCCGGGGCACTGAGCGAGAAGAGGACCATGCCACCTCAGTCAGCTCCAGTGTGCCTTGGTAGGTCTGGAACCTCTCCCAAGTCCACAGCCTAGAAACCAAACGAGCTGCCTGGGAAGTGGAAATACGGAGATGGCTGAGAGGACACTTCCAGTATTAGCAGCCCAGTTCTAGCACTGTGTTTGGTGAACTAGCACATCACTAGTAAAAATAATTACTACAGAAGGTACTTTTCCTTTTAGTGACTTCGATTCCTAAATAGCTTGCAGGTAACCTGTTAAATAAGGAGGCTTAAATTGCCGTTTCATGTCAAGCAAGAGTCTTTGATTCTACGATTTTCCATCTTTTTCTTTTTCATGGTTATAGAGATGAATAGGCAGCTATAAAGACAGATTCAGGTTGTTTAGCAATAGGAATTTTGCAGGAGGAACTAAATGCCTTTTTAATTTGGAAGCAAACCTAAAACAAATGGTCATGTTAGTTGAAGAGCTTCCCTTGGGGGATGTGATAGGTAAGAATGAGCAATGGGATTTGGCATGGAGTAGGTAATTTTGGAATGCCGTGTAGCTAAGAAATATTTTGATTTGCTTTCCTGTTGCTTTCTTGGCTGGGCTATCAGACCCAAATTGAGGAAATCAAATTAATAGGAGTATGCGAAGTTTTAATATATTATGTTAAAATGCCATTTTAAAATTAGTCTAAAGATAATCAAGTCTAGTTTGAATTTACCAGCTAAGACCTGTAATTAGATTCATGTGTTGTGATGTTTTAGCTCCAAATCAGAATTTGAAGTGGATGAAGTGTAAAACTAGCTGAAACCAGCCAGCTTGTCCTGAAGAAAAAAAGGGGGGAGGGGAGGAATGCACAGAAGAGAAGCTACTTCTTCACTAAGAGTTGCCATCCATTCCTAAATTCAATTGATCAAGTCTCTAATGTCTAGATAAGACCACAGTGTGTCTATTTTTTAAAAATGTATTTATGCAGGGAATACTGTTGAAGGGTGTACAGCACTTACTGATCACTTGACTAAGAAGAATGTTCTCTTGGTGTAGTGCAGTGGTTCTCAACCTTCCTGATGCTGCGACCCTTTAATACAGTTCCTCATGTTGTGGTGACCCCCAATTTCATTGTTACAAATTGAACATAATTAAAGCATAGTGATTAATCACAAAAACAATATGTAATTATATATATGTGTTTTCCGATGGTCTTAGGCGACCCCTGTGAAAGGGTCGTTCGACCCCCAAAGGGGTCGCAACCCACAGGTTGAGAACCGCTGGTGTAGTGAGAGTGATCATTAGTGTTTTCTGGACAAGAATTTAATCCTATCTAGATCACTTGAGAGGTTTGCCCACAGAATAGTGTTTTCTGCTAGATGAGGGCTTTTCAACTCTTCATCTTCTAGAACTGAACCATCTGCATGGGTTTGAGGTACTGATGGTTTTGGAGAAGAGACTGCCTAAGCTTAAACACATGCCCCTACACATGACCCCCCTAATTATATTTACTTTAATTAGTCCTTTTCAACCTTTCTATAACAACTATTTTGGTATACTTGCTTTACTATCCTGAAGTAAAACTTAGAAATAAGGCCACTTACATATATATATATATATATGATTTAAAAAATCATTTTAATGCCATAAATGGAGAAATAAAAAGAAAAGTGAGTTATCACCAAATAATGTCTTTCAATAGGTAACTGCTCATGTAGGATTTTACCAGAGGACAAAAAATAGCTCCACAGTTTCTAATGCCATTGTGTTTATAATACATTCTTAGGGGACTGTGCTGATCACATTAGGATCTCTGCTTTAAAGAAAGTATATTTGGTGTCTTGTCAAACCATTGGTTTCTAGATGGATGTTTTTCTGACTTCTAAAGCAGCAGGACCCTACTTTCTAAAGCAGTGGTTCTCAACCTTCTGGCCCTTTAAATACATTTCCTAATGTTGTGACCCAACCATAAAATTATTTTCGTTGCTACTTCATAACTGTAATGTTGCTACCGTTATGAATCGTAATGTAAATATCTGATATGCAAGATGGTCTTAGGCGACCCCTATAAAAGGGTCGTTCGACTGCCAAAAGGGTCGCGACCCACAGGTTGAGAGTCGCTGTTCTAAAGAAATCAAATGCAGAGGTGTAATATGTAAATAGTATATCAGGCAGGTAATGGCTCTTTCCAACCTCTGTCTACCACAGGGGCTGTCTCTGAAGTATCATTGCTGGCCCAGGGGTCTGGATATCTGAGTGCTTTAGTGACATTGTGGAGCTAAAAATAAGTTGAAGTAGATGAAAGGAAATATGATATTCTAGTAAGGAAATGACTTTTGCCTTAAACTCTCTCTCTCTCTTTTTTTTTATTAGAACAATAAAACAATTCCCTCAGCCTTACTATTGAAAGGAATTTTTCAGGATTAGAGAAGTCATATGTATTAATGTCTCATGGGAAGAGGTCTCAGGGATGTTTTATGTAATTCATCATTGCACAGTTAAGGAAATAACAAATGTTTGAGTAGATGAGATATTCAACTCGCTAAATGCTGATCTAAGTTCAGATCAGTTATTCATGTTTAAAATAAAACCATTTGAGGACAGGTCTTCTAATATTTCTTCCGGTTCAAAGTATAGCTAAAAATTTTATGTCATGAGTGGATGCGTGACATATAATTTTCCTTTCACTGGCCCTTTTCTATATCTTCTTATGTTGGGTGTCAGATCTCTCTTATACTTAGTCTTCATTTTTGGAGCAGTACATTATAGAAACAATAACTTTTAGAGTCAGAAGAAACCTAAAGAATACCTATCCCCACATCTAAATTTTGAAAATATGGAAACAAAACCTAGAAATGTAAAGTAATTTGCCCAGGGTAACATAAAATTAGTTGTCTAATGAGAAACACATGAACCATAGACTCAATACCATCTAAAAATTCCCCTTCCAAGAGGAACTTAAATCTCTGTTACTAGTTTGAAAAATATCAGAAACTTAGAATTACATATTTCTTCTAGCAAAACAAGATTGGTTTTTATTACCAGGCAGGAACTAGAAGTGTTGCAGGACTAAAGGAAGTCTGATCTCGTTGACCTCTGTGGGTGACTCACTTCTTATTATATTACTAATGGCCAGTTGGCCGGCCTTGTGGGTTTAATTCTGTAGTCCATCACCATAGTCTTCTAATAAATAATGTCATGATGGTCTGCCTTCATATTCATATTTCTCCTAAAAGGGTAAATTCATATTGTCACCATTGATTGATCTCAACATGGCAAGTGTCTTTCCTCATTTCTACTCCTTGAACAAGCAGTTAGTTCCTGAATTGTACTCCTGTGCTCAATTACCTAATCATCTATCCTGAGATTTCCTTCTTGGACCGAAGGGCCTGCAGGCTCTTGGCAGTCATTCTTCTTGCCCTTTAAGGCTTTATATATTGTTTACTATTCACAGATAACTTGCTTCTAGATCTACTTATGAAGAAGTGCTGGCCATATGCTTGCTTCTTATATGGAATCTCATTTAATTCTCACATAAGCCCTTGGAGATATTTTCTCAGGAGACATAGGCTTAGAGAAGTTAAGTGACTCATTTTTGTTCATGCAGTTAGTAAGTAGCTGAGACAGAACTGGACCCCAGGATCCCGACTCCAGAACCTGTACTCCTAACCTCTCTAATGTCCAGGTAGGGACCATATTCAAAAAGGCCAGTAGAGTGCATTATAGTTATTGGGCTTGGGGATTTGTACTCAGTGGAGCCAGATTCTGTCAGCATTGTGATTAATACCTGTCCTCCAACATTTGGGTATCAAGGTCCTGGCCAAGTGGGCCACATGAACAAACTGGAGGACAGATCAGGAAATAAGAAAAAGCCAAAACACAAAGATTAGGCCCTGGCTGGGTAGCTCAGTTGGTTAGAGCATCATCCCACTATGCCAAGGTTTTCGGTTTGATTCCTAGTCAAGGCACATACAAGAATCAATCAAATGCATAAATAAGTGGAACAATCAATCTCTCTCTCTCTCTCTCTCTCTCTCTCTCTCATCAACTGTGAAAGAGAGACAAAGATTGGACAAGCATAGCGGGGACTGAATAAAAGGGGTAAGTTGGGCAGGCACACAGGCACTGAAAGCCATCTCCTGTTTTTACCATTTAGGCAACAAGTCTTTCTGATGCCACCATCTGGTGGCAGTTCTTGAGCCCATTGTACTGTCATTATAAGGTCAGCATTGCCCCAGAATTTAGGCTTTCAAGTGCCAAACTAAAATGGTTGATACAGGCTTAAGAAGATAGGTGTTGAAAAACACATCACGTTCAGTGACTTCCTTTATTTATAAAAGCCATACTTTAAAATGTGGGTGGGCATTTTATGTGTGTATTTATAGCAGTTGAACCTCAGCACCCATTAAAATCTGGCATAGCAGAATAAAAATATCCTCAGACTGTGTTGACCTTCCATTCATATAAAATGGCTTGTTTATCAAGCAAATGAATATTAAGGGTTATTAGTCCTCATTAAGGGATTTTAGCAAATTAAAAGGTTGATAGATAGCACTTGTCTTTACCCTTTTGTTTCCAAGGCTAGTGATGTCATTGGGCATTAATAGATTGTAGGTGTTCAACAGCAAGGAAAGTAAGCACATACACAGACAGTATCAATCTCATGTTAAACATTCTGTTTCCAGGGCTGAATCCTAGGACAGTCTAAAAAATGTTAAAAAAGGAAATTCATGTGATTGGTTTCGTAAAATGTTATTTTTCTCTGTGTTTCTAGATTGTGAGCAATGATGCTAGTGAATTCTTTTTAAAGAAACAGAAGAAAAGCCTAATTTTTGTTACCTTTTTGTGATTTCACTCTTTCAATTTTATCTCTTTGGTATTGCATAAAATGACTAGTTTCAATAGCTCATACATATTTAATATTTTAAAATATTTTGTCTGATTATAAAAATAATACACTTGTATATAAATATGAAGATGTGCTATGAACATTTAAAAAATAACTTATAATGAGTCACCCAGGGAAGTTATTATGAATGTTTTGCTTTATTTTTTGTAGTATTTTTACCCAATGATATGTCATAATGAGTTATACATAATATAGTCATATAAAACTTTTTTACATGTGCATTTACTATATTAGTTTAATGCAATACTTCTGTTGCATATTTTATTGAGTTTGTAATATACACACTGGTGTCTTCTTACTTAATATTATACATAAGATATTCATTAATATAATAACATATTGAATGAAAATATGATTTAATGGCTATATAATACCATTTAAATTTTTTTAAAACTAATTTAACGTGTGTGTGTGTGTGTGTGTGTGTCTGTGAAAGTGATGGCTTTATTTCTGATTACTTTTTGTTTTAACTTACCTCTAAACTTTTCCTCACATTTGTATTTTTAAACTTTTAAAAAATCATTTTCTTTAGGTGGATCTCTCATAAATAGGTTTAAAAATTTTTAACTCAATCTGAGATTATATGAGCATTTTTCTTCTTTTATTATAAAAGTAAAACTGTGTTTCTTGCAGAGTAATTTGAAATTATTGCTCAGTTATATATAAATCAGCAATTTCCCCCCTAACTGTAAATATTTTAATGTATATGTTTTAAATTTTCATATATATGCACACATGTGTTTATTTATCAAGCAAAATAAATATTCTGGATATGAGGAACATTTTTATTGCTCTATTAATAAAATATTCACAAATTTTCACATAATTTCTCATAGTTTATAGAAATATTTTTAACAGCAGATAATATCCCACTGTATTGCTATATAATAATTTTTAAATTGGTTGCTTTGACTGTTGACATTATTTTCATTTTTTACATTAACAAAGTACAGTGAGTAACCTTCAATTATTATTTCTTTAGAATAAAATTCCAGAGGTAAAATTTGTGAAAGAAAAAGTATATGAAATGTGAGGATTTGGGTTCAAAAAATTTTTTTACTTCAGTTATCTTATTACATATTTTCTGTTTTCTGTAGTCATAAAATAACTACAGAACTATAAAATAATTTTGCTATTATGCCTGTAGTTTTTGTTTTCTCTCTGTGAAGTGAAATACTTTTATCCTGTTTCTATTAGTGTTTTCCTTTAACAAAATTTTTAAAACTCAATATTTCTAATAAATATGAAGTATAAAAAATTCTTCAAACAATATTTCTAATTATAAATATGAAGTATAAAATTATAATAATCTAATGTTATTTGTTGTCTGTCTTCATGTTTCTGCATGAAAGGGGATGAAATTGACTTTGGCAGTCCAAAGTGTCAGAAATGGTCTCATTTCTTACCTTGGACCCTCGTATTACTCAGTTTGCATATGTTATAGTACCAGGTATTGGATGGTAGCAACCTGGTCCAGGACCAGAAAGAATGACCCCATGATTGGGTGAGACATTGGTGAAGTATTAAACACAAAGCTGAAAAGGGACAGCTTCCATGGCCTCAGGGATGGCAGTGAGATCCAGGGGCCAGTGGGCCACCCAGATAACTTGGGGTAGAAGTAGGGAGACCTGGGCAGGACTAAGCAGCAAGATGTGCACAATGGAATTAAGTCCATCAGCCACAAGCTAGGCTCCAAGAGCCTTGATGAAAATATTTTTTGAGGGCATTGTCTAGTCTGCTACCACCCAAGTCCTGGGTGGCATGGATGGCGTGGATGGGGGTGAATAGTGAAATCAACAAGATGAGAGTTAGTCTTCTGGCAGGGCCCCTCATACCTCCTGTTCAGGCCAACCCTGAGGTTGCTAAGTGAGCTGGTGATCCCTCAGGTAGACAGTTAGAGTCATGGGACCAGAGAGTTACATGCTTGACATTATTCTTGTAAAGTCAATTACACGAATTACCTGGAAGCACTCATATGATTAAGCCATTTCTCTTACGTATATTAGTCCTTTGTCATTTTTTGGAATATCTGAAAATATTTTCTCAAGGTAATTAGTTTACCTAAGCAAACATTTTAAAAAATTCATCTTTCTAAACTTTCTATATGCCAGACTTTTTAATTTTATCAGAGAAAATTTTCACTGACTGAAGGTTTCTAAAAATTTTTAACAGCTTTATCTAAAGTCTAAACATCTGGGGACAGTTGCTATAGGAATTCTTAGAAGCAGATCAAAACAATTAAAATAGTCTTTCAACTTGTAAATGAATAAAAATTTCAAATCTATTAGTTTTTGCTTATGGAATAATAGTCTATTTTAAAATATTAAATGTAAAAATTTCAGCAAATTGGATAGATATTTTAGAAATATACAATTAAGTGGTTATGTTTTAAAATGACCTACTTACTGTATTGAAAAAAATCTAATCATTTAAACATTCTTATTTTCTAAATAAACATAGTCTTTGCATTAAAATGTTAACTTAGTTTATTCTTAAATATATTACCAACTTAATGCTCACTCTCATTTTACTTTTAGACTTCTATTTCCTACATTAAAATGTGTCATTCCAAATTTTCTTGAACTTCCAAATCTAATCTGAAAAAAAATGAAATTAACATAATTTCATTATCCTTCTATCTACAAAGCTGTTCTGATTATTTTATTACCAATGGCATTTCTTTATCTTTCTTAGTACTTGACAATTTTTAAAGTGCTGTTATATGTTTTATTTGACACTAGAGGCCCGGTGCACGAGTCGGACATCCTTAGTGCTGCTGCGGAGGTGGGAGAGGCTCCCGCCACCACTGCGGTGCTGGCAGCCATCAGCCTGGTTTGTGGCTGAGCAGAGCTCCCCCTGTGGGAGCACACTGACCACCAGGGGACAGCTCCTGCATTGAGCATCTGCCCATCATAGCGACTGAGTGGTCATTCCACTGTTTGGTCGATTTGCATATTAGCTTTTTATTATATAGGACTAGAGGCCAGGTGCATGAAATTTGTGCACAGGGGGTAGGGGTGGGGGTGGGTCCCTCAGCCTGACCTGCACCCTCTCCAATCTGGGAGCCCTCAGGGGATGTCCTACTGACGGCTTAGGCCCGCTCCCTGTGGTTCTCTGCTCTCTGTGGACCTGCCTGCCTGTCTGCTCTCTGGCTTGCCACCATAGCCAGGGGTAAGCAGGACCCTAGTGTCTGCTCTTGGCGAGGGGCAAGCAGGGCCCTGCTGTCTGCTCTCAGCGAGGGGCAAGCAGAGCTGACAGGACTGGACCCTCCAGTGGCGACCAAGCAGCAAGGCTGGATCCACCTGAGGTGGCGGATCCAGTCGCGCCGCTCGGCCACTGCTCTCCCTGGTGGGGCTGACAGGACTGGACACTCCAGCGGCAGGGCTGAGGGGACTGGGTGCCGCCATCTTTGTGACAGAGTGATGGTTAATTTACATATTACCCTTTTATTAGATAGGGTGATATTTTAACCAAAAAGTAAGATAGATATTCACCATATCAAGGAGGATAACGTTGAGATGGAATAACTTATCTGACTATTTCTCGACTAGAAAAACACTAATTGTCCTTTGTACCCTTCTTACCCCCATCTATGTTTTTAATCTCTTTCAATTTCTCAGTTACCAAAGGGAATGTTTCCTTCCTTTTGGTAATTTATCTCAACAAGGGACTTCAGCCAGTTCCAATTACTTTTCAGTCCTTACTAAAATGATGATTGCTAACATTTATTAAATGTTTTAGAGTAATGAAATGCCTTTCAACTATTACAACTTTTTAATGTTGAGACTAATCCATCTATTTTAAGATTATAATTATTTATATGACATTTATATAGCCAGGAATTAAAAAAGTATATATTTTTATTTTACTTCATTTGAGTATTTAGAGTTACAGGGTTACTCTAGCTGCTCCAATTAATAAGCACCATTTAAAAATTTTTTCTCACATCTGTAAGAGTCCAGTGTGGCTATTCCTGATCAGTAGGGTAGTTTTAGTGTCTCTCCATGGGGTCACTCAAGGAACTCAGGCTCTTTGCACCTTTTGATTCCACCATCCGCTGAGTTCTGTACCTCAGTTTCATCTCCTTAAAAGCTTCAGGATGGAGCTTTTCAACCCCTTTGTCTCACAGTCCTTTGGTGGGATCTAGTCACATGGACAAACCTGATTAGACAGCGACCTCCCGCATCAACACGGTGCTATGAAATAAAAAGGGCACATTTTTGGTGGATAGTTAGCCATCCATATCACAGAAGATTAAAACTATGACTCCCCAGAAGATCACACATGTGATGCTATTTAATGAGACAATAAGGAGAGGGTGTCAGGATGGTTCAGAGTTAAGAGTGTGACCATGTGTGTACAAAGGGTCAAGCTGTGTTACATTGCCCACTCTTCTGACTAGTTATATTTTAGAATCCTGCTCACCTCCATCCCCATCTGCCCATCTGGAAGACAGCCCTTTCTGACCCTCATCTACCAATATCTCGTCTCCAACTATGCATCTACTAACCGCTTCCATTGGACTGTCTTCTGCTTTGACAGAGAGACATGCAGCATCTGTTAATTCAGGTGGAGAAAATCCAGCCTCACTATTTCCTAGTCAGTAGCTGGTGCATTACAGGGGTTGAAATATTCCTGCTTTAAATAACCATTCTTAAGATCTGACAGAGCATGAAAGAACGGTCTAGTTGTGTTTCTAAAGGATTTTTCAACTCCAAGAGAATTGCTAAATTAAGAATCCCCTGTGGTTTAACTATCACAAAAGAGATAAAACTGCAAGTGGAAAGAATTTCAAACAATACCTAGTATTGAGACTGTAACCTATTTTTGAAATCCCACCACATCTTATTGATACCCATTTTAAGGGCTGACTATCAGGAATCCACACAGTGTCTGACCGAGTCTTCCTGGTGTACTTGATTGAGTCATTTCCTCTTGTGCGAGCGTCCCATGAATGGAGAGTATTGCTGGTTAAGTTTGGCATGGTGAATTTTAAAAAAATCATCTTTATTGTTGAAAGTATTACAGGTTTATTTTATCATTGCCCATATGTCTTTTATTCTCTTATGGATAATTTAAAAATCTTCCCCAGGATTATGATTTAATGTTGCCCTCCATTGTCATTATCAATTTTACCTATATTTTTGTGTTTCAGAATCAGTCAATCAAATATTCTATACTTTGTATCACTGTCAATATTTAAGGAATAATATTAGCTTTCTTGCTTTTGAAACCCAACAACAATGCAGGAAGCTAGTAAGAGGACAAGTGGAAATATCGATAGACTCACATATTGGGAAGCTCCCATACCTTTCACGTGGACTTTCAAAAAATTAATGCACGTAAATGAGAAAACCCAAATTAAATTGTTATAAACTTAATATAGTATGTTGCCACAGACCCCAATTTTTATACTTGTATAATTAATGTGCTACTCATTAATTTTACAGAATCCTTTTAGCTCTCGTTACTTAACCATAGCCTCATGCTAGTTAATTATGGAAAATGTAAGGAAAGGTTCTTCTTCTCATTCAATATAATTCACTCAGGTACCTTAAAGCAGTTAACTTACTGGGTATACAAAATTAGCCACACTTGTCAGATAATTTTCAAGCCAGATATTAAAAATGAGCATGTGAAAGATCCTCTCCCTCAACTGTGGGCCAACTTGGTAAGTGTGGTTCATTGAAATCACGGGGTACTTTCTCCATAACAAAAGGAGAATTCACCAGGGACAGGAAATGTTAATTGCTACTCCCTGTAAGTGAAAGTTTAGAGAATAAAATGACAAGAACTGTACCACTGTGGAGATGATGGAGCTCACCTACTGAGCTGGACCACCAGGCGAGATAATTTTCATAAGTATCATTTTAAACAAGAAAATTGATGCCATGCAGCCAGGATAAAAGGATTCACAGGAGGTTTCTAAAATTTATTGTTGTTGTTGTTTTTCAAAGAGCAGTAATTTCTGAAACCATGCTGAGATGCAATGGATTAGAAGACAGAAAACCTGAAGTCTAGACCAAATGTGTAATGTTTCATCCTACATGTGGTTGCAGTGAGAATTGAATGAGATACTGTATCTGCAAGTGACTGATGCAGGTACAAGATTCAGGAACCTTTAAATGATGTTATCTGGTTTTGGAAGCTATCAGAGTGATAGTCTCTAATGGTGTTGCAGGGATTGATATGGTGTGAATTACACTTAACTAGAGGCATGCTGCATGAAATTTGTGCATGGGTAGGATCCCTAGGTCTGGCTGGCGATTAGGGCCGATCTGTGGGGAGACCGATGGGATGATCAGGGGGGACCCTGCTGGCACCTGCCACCTGTCACTGCTGGCAGGGCAATCAGGGGGCCCCCCCCACTGGTACTCACCTCGTCTGGCCTGGGGCCTGTGGGCTGGGGGCAGCTCCTGCAGACTGATGGGATGATCAGGGGCCCCCCCCTGCTGGCACCCGCCACCTGCCGCTGCCGGCAGGGCGATCAGGAGGCACCCCCACTAGCACTCACCTTGGCTGGCCTGGGGCCTGAGGGCTGGGGGCAGCTCCTGCATTGAGCATCTGCCCCCTGGTGGTCAGTGCATGTCATAGCAACCAGTCATTCCACAGTTTGGGTCGATTTGCATATTAGGCTTTTAGGTGTACCAGTTAATAATGCAGATTTTTTTCAATAGATGGAGTTACACATATGTTGATATACATGTGGATTGATATGTATGCTATTTTGTTGTATTGACAGCAAGCTTCAAAGCGTCATATGTCAAATTTTCTGAAGGTGTTAACATCATAGATATTGTTATGCTTAAAAATGTTGAACTTCGTGCCAAAAAAAGAGCATTTGCGGGAAGTTTTAATTCATTACTTTATTTTGAAGAAAGGTGCTGCTGAAAGTTATCATATACTTTGGGAAGCTTACCATATAGGATTGGATATTTGCATCACTTTGTGCTTTGGAACATAGCTCAGTTGGTTAGAGCATTGCCCAATATGCCAAGGTTGCAGGTTTGATCCCAGGTCAGGGCACATATAAGACTCAACCAATGAATGCATAAATAAGTGCATGTTTCTCTTTCTCTTTCTCTCTCCCCGCCTCCCTCCCCACTTTTCCTTTCTCAAATAAATTTACAAGGGTCTCTTTCTTATTCAGTATTTTATGCACCTCATTGTTGACCACAGTTCTTCCAAAATGCCTTCAAAATTATTTTTTGACTTTAATTGAGTAATTGGGTTTCAAATGGAAATAAAATTGTAGCCCCTTACTTTGTCGTCTCCTTCGGACTATTAGATAGGAAAGGCTATTCAGGGAAGTAGGAAAGTCTGGTTTTAAAAGCAAGAACTTTAGAAAATCCAAAAGAATGTGGAATAGGAAACAAGAAAATGTAATCAAGCAAGCTTTTTGACATTCCTTTGAAATGATGCAAATCTATCATAGTTTTGAGTTTGTGGATTCCTTTAGGATTTATTCATTATCACCGTATCTGCAAGGAACCGTGTAGAACAGAACAAAGAGAACATTGCCTTATATGGTCTCAGTTCACGAACTTATTTTCTGTATTTTGCTGCTAATTTGAGCCAATTCAGTTTCATAGCCTTGTGGGGAAGGTGAGTGTCACAGTTTAGCAGTGTGTCAGGCAGATGAACTTTTTGCAGAGAGGGTGGTGCAGAGCAGTAGTGAGTTGCTTTGTAAGAAATGGATTCTACCTTGTTTCAAATTTTGAGGCAGTTGGAAGTCCAAAGTTGAACCTAAGTG